>NC_080084.1:9598563-9910020 GCF_949987535.1 Balaenoptera acutorostrata | reverse complement strand
TCGTAAGTCCAGCAAAGTTAGCCTAGGTACCCAACTAACACGATGGGCTATATACCGATGCTTTTACTCTTGCTTTAGGACATCCTGGGCTTAAAATAAAGATACTGTATACTGTACTCTATACAGTACTGTACAGTAAAGTACACAAAAGCACAACCACTTGTAGAGGATGCATGCATGTGACAATGTACTCCAGACACGTGAACTAACTTACGTGATTGAATATGGGAACACATGTTCACATCTTTGAAATTTTGCAACTTGAAATTTCGTATGTAGGGAACTTGCTATATGCCCGGAGGAGGAAACAGGAATGAAGGCTCATTGACGGGAAAGATCCTAGCATGCTTATGAGACAATAAGAGTAACCATATTGAGAAACAGAGGCAAATAAATGGAAAAGTAGGGAGTAGGTGATTCAGCTAAGAAGCCTGGACTGAATAGCAAAAGGCGAGAGTGAGTCACTGGAGGGTTCTGAGCAGGAAAGGAAGCCGGAGAGAGCAGTGGTTTTGGGGAACAATCTGGTGTTAATGTACCAGGTCGACTGGTGTGGAGAAAGGCTGAAGGCAGGAAGCCAGCAAGAATCTGTTGCCGTATATTGGACACGTCACGACAGTGGCCTAGAATAGGGTAGTGGCCATGAGAAAAGAAAAGAAAGAACAAATATTATGAAGAGAGAATCAACTGGACTTGATGACTCTGTGGCCAGAGGACCCTAAAGAATGGGGAAGAGTTAAGATAACACAAAAACCCAGAAGTTGATCAAGTGAGGAAGAACATTTTCAGCTACAGATGACGTTTATGAAGCATTTAGCCTGTGCCAGACATTGAATACTTTGCATGAATTATCTCACAGTCCTTACCATCGTTATCCCTGCTTTACTGATGAGCAACCGGGGCTAAGAAGGGTTTATTGATTTTCCCAAATTCATGCAGAGAAAGGGTGGGGACGCTAGCATTTAACCACATTAATCTGCTGTCTCGGCTCCTGGTGTCTTCCTAAACCAACCCGCCATCCTCTTTTCCTCTTCTCCTCACTGACTCTCACACACCCCATGCTCACTCACACACCTTAATCCTCTGCTTACCTAAATCCAGATCAGGCCTCAACTCCTTCAGAAACTTCAGTCACCCCTGGAGCTTTCATGGACCTTCTTTCTTTACCACCTCCTATCAATGTATAGGCAGGACCACAGATCTGATCATCTAATTCCACACCTTTCTCTACTGACTTCATTCCTATGCTCGCATATTTCCTGGCTTTGAAACCTGGCCCTGGAGCTGAGTCTGAACCCCAGCTTTGCCTCTTCACGAGTTATATAGCCCTGGGCAAGCTACTCAACCTCTGAGCCTATTTCCTTAGCTGTCAGTTGGCGATAAAGGGTTATTGTCAGGATTATACAAGAGCATGCCAGGCACTTAAAAGGCACTCGATGAACGATATCTATCAGTAGTACCACTGTTTTTCCCATTCATAGCCCCATGACGGGCATCACTATGTCCAAAGCTCCATGAATATTCTTCCGCTTGATTCTGGATCATTTCAACGGCTATATACGACATTTCGGTATTCACTACAGACCTTCCTCGACTTACGATGGGGTTACATCCCAATCAACCCATTGTCAGTTGAAAATACCATAAATCGAAAATGTATTTAATCCACCTAACCCACCAAACGTCATGAGTTAGCCTAGCCTACCTTAAACAGAACACTTCCATTAGCCTGGACAAAAGCATCTAACGCAAAGCCTATTTTAGAATAAAGTGTTGGCTATCTCGTGTCATTGATTGACTATTGTACTGAAAGTGAAAAACATTATGGTCATCTGGGTGCAGAATGGTTGTATGTGTGTTGGCCGTTTACCCCCGAGATGGTGTGGCTGTCAGAGCCCAGTATCGCAAGAAAGGATACAGGGTATCGTTAGGCAGGGAAATGATCAAAATTCAAAATTTGAAGTACGGTTTCTACTAAATATGTATCATTATGTACCACCATAAAGTCCAAAAATCGTAAATCGAACCCTCGTCTGTTGGGGACTGTTGATACTTAGAGGCTTAAAATTATGACATTGATTTCACCACATTTAAAACCAGTGTACAGGGTGAGGGATCCTGTCACGACGCGCTGCAGACAGGGCAGCTCCAAACCAGGGTCAGGAATTCCAGCAGGAGGCCAGGCAATCACAGCACAGAGTAAGACGTGCTCAGCCTCCCCTTGGGAAGAGGAACCACCATATCCTCCCAACGTGGGGATATGGGACTCGCCCTGCTGAGCTCGGCTGGTCCCAGCAGGATCAGGGCCCTGCCCAAAACTCTGCCCTCTCGCCCCACAGGCCCCGGCGCAAGTCTGCTCCATGAGAACAAGTGTGGAAAGAGGCAGGGAAGCAGGTACAGAGTTGGAGGTTTGGCTGCACTGGACTTCAATGTCCCATCTCCTCCTCTGAGCCCTCCCATGTCCTCCTGCTTTCCTTTCCGTCACTTGGAAGGCCAGCGTCCAGGGCCCCTTGACAGCTCAGAGCCTCCCCGTCAAGTCTCCCCAGTTTCCTCCTCTTCCCCTCCCACAGCCTCAGCAGACTCAGCTCCCACCGGCTGCCCCGAGACTGTGACAATCCCCAGTGAGTGTTAATGCCTGATGGCTGATTAAACACTCAGGAGGCAGGGCACAGCCTTACCCCCTCCTCCCCACAAACGACCAATGGGGAAAAGAGGTGAAGAGATGAGTGTTTTTGTTGGCAGGGGCAGACGGGTTGGTATTTCGGTGGCAGGTATTGAAAGCAAACACCTTACCTTTGATTCTATTTGATTCTCTCTTTTCTTCCTTTCTTCCTTTCTTTCTTTCTTCCTTCCTTTCTTTCCTTCTTTCTTTCTGCCTTTCTTTCTTCCTTTTCTCTCTTTCTTTCTTCCTTCTTTCTTTCCTTTCTTTTTTCATTCTCTCATTTATACTTACGTATGTACATACATACACAACCATAGTCTGACAAAATGCAACAAGGGACTTCTGCACGGGGCAAACGTGGAGATGGAGATTTATTTTAGGACCAAGGTCTCTAGGAGTGAAGAGCTGGGGCAGGTAGCAGAGGGGCTACTAGGAGCATATTCGGGACATGTGGCCTAGAAGTGTTCCTGCAGCTGGTGTGGTGCCTTGGACCCTTGGGAGCAAGTCCCAGGTTCAGCTTGGCCTGGGCAACCGTTCATGATCCCCATCCAGCGGTGACCCCAGCAGGCCTGGCTGCCAGGAGGGGGACAGCACAGGAAGAGGAAAACACGAGGACCACACTTCCCAAGGCTCTGCAGGGCGAGGCCACCCAGAGGGAAGGGAGAGGGGACCCTGGAGAGGTGGCCTGGGGTCCTGTTTTCCCCCAAGCAGGGGACAGGGTGGGAGACACCTTAGCCCCCCGCCGCACCCTGACCCGAGTGTTGGAGCTGCTCTCGGAGAGGAGCTAACTGACTGATGGATCTGCCTCCATCCAAGTGTCACCTGCTGTGGGGACAATAGGGCAGCTTCTTAAGCTCTGCAAATTGCCTCTCAAACCTGGGCCCTGGCAGTTTCCTTTCTTCTTCTTTTTAATGGGGCTTTAAGGCCAAAAATACACACTCTGTCTCACACGCACATACACAAAGGGAGGGCGGCAGGAGGAGCCGAACCCCACGTTGTGGCTCAGGCTTTCAAAATGCACAGGCGGTGCTTGGGGAAGTGTCACAGCTTGGCTGAGAGCACGGTGGCACTGGCAGGCAGGGGGACGCAGAGAACGGGAACCGAATTTAGGACTGACTGGAAGGTCGACAGGAAAGGAAAGCCAACGCATGGCATCTGTGCGTAGAAACGGGAAGCGCTGCCGAGTATCTTCACGGCAGCCACGGTCGCCTCTGGGCGCGAAGACCTGGCCCGCGGTCAAAGCCCTGCCCGCCGGACACACGCACGCCAGGCGCCTTCCTTCTCCCAACCTCGGCTTCTGCTGATGCCGACGTCCGGAGATGCTCTGCTACCCTCTCTCCCCGCCACAGCACCACCAACCACACATACAAGCCCTGTCCAGTCTCCCAGGCTGGCTTTGGTCTCCATCCACATTCAGACACCTTTCTGTCTGACCATCCTATCACCTAACCATCTCCCACGCCCCAGAACTTTCAACGATTTGACCCAAGTCTGATTAAGCCTTTGTTCTTAAAATGCCCTCCTATTGTTTCCTAGCGGTGCGAGCTGGTCTTGTTTCTCTCACTAGGAACGGCGTGACCTCCAAGCTAAGGCTCAGTGACATCCGCCTCTCCCGTCTTCTCCCGGGGCCTGCGGTGGCCGTCACGTGATTAGGGACAGCCTGAAAGCACACAAATGCAAGGGTCGGCTCAGTTTTCACTGTCCACCAAGCATTTGCATGACTGGGGACAGTCCCGGCCCTGCAAACACCCATAGGCCCCTCTTCCGTTCCTCTCGCGAACAAATGAACTTTTCCGTGCATTTTTTTTTTTTTTTCCTGCCCAAAGCTGTTTTGCCAAGGGGGCCCTTCTTTTCCAGTTTGGTTACATTGAAACCTCTTTGCCTGCTGCCTAATCACATCCAGTGGTCCAGTGTTGTCATGTTATATCAAAAGACTGCGAATGCTTTCTACTCCAAAAACCACAGCACATGGGGGATTAGACCAGAAGAATTTAACTTACTTAACTGTGAGATAAAGTCTGTTTAGGGAGATTACAGCTGTTTACCCCAGAAGTAAATATCTCTGAGCTCTGACTAGGCTGGAGGAGGGGAGGGCTTGTCTGGTAATTTCATCATCTTGCAGGAAGAAAAAGGAGAGAAGAAAAGGGAGAATAAAAGATGAGAGGTGATAATCTCTGAAGTCGAGATCACTCTTGTGTTACAGCACATGCCAGAAATAAAAGATAACCGCGCTCGCAGTTGCACTGAGAGATGGCCGGCTCAGACACGAGGGCCGCCTGCCCGCTGCTTCGGAGACGGGGAGCGTCAGGGGGCAGACTAAGGGGGGACCCAGAGATAACTGCTGAAGGCAGAAAAAAATGGGTGAGGGGGGAGGTTCCAGGAAGAGAGATGGGCAACACAGAAAGGCTGTCCTGTCTCCTCTCTTCCAGAACAAATATATCCTTAGACGCCAATCATTTTACACCCAGAGCAAGATTCTAAACCATCAAATGGAGGGATTCTCAACTGTGGGCGAGATGGCAGGAGGGAAGGAAGAGCCTATCACCCAGAAAGGGGATGGCGGAAGAGGGGAATGTGCAGTTTGCAAAACACGCTTTATGATCTACTTCAAAATTTTTAAAAAATAATAATAATTGCTTTTGTAAGGTAAGTTGCAGCAAGTAACGCTCAACAAAATGATGTCATGGGAAAAGCATGGGCTTCTGACATCAAGATGTGTTTGGTGGTTCCTCAGCTTACTAGCTGGATGGCTTAGGAAATGACTTCACCTCTCTGAGCCTCGATGTCCTCATCTGTAAAATAGGGTCTCGCCTGACCTGACTACCTAACACAGCTGTTGTGAGAACAAATGCCATCATGTAACTAAATGCTTGGTATCTGGAAGACACCCAGTTATCGTTTGTTTCTCCACCATCATTTCTGAGTCCTTAAAATTATAGGATATCAAAGAGATATGTGTCCTGGGTCATCAAGTGCTCACCTCATGCAAACTGAGGGCCACCTCCTCCCCATCACTGTGCCTCATGGAGGACAGTGGTGGCCAAGACCCTGCTGCCCAGCTCTGAGCCAGGTGACTTGGGGGGAGCCCTGGCTCTTCCCCTGACTGTGTACATATGGTTCGGGCAACTCACTTCCAGCCTCTGGAAGCCTTCATTTCACCCGGTCAAGAAAAAAGAATATTAGGCCATATTAATCCTAGTACTTCTTAAAATTCTTTCAGCAAATGGTTTTGGCGCTGGCAGCCGGGAGTGGTTCCCAAAGGGAGTAAGGAGAGCATCAGGGAACTCAGAATGGGGGGTTCTGAAGAACAACAGAGGACGCTGGGGATGTTCAACCAGGAAAAAAGAAGCTGGGGTGGGGCCACGACGGTCCTCCCAGGCCGACGGCCCCTTCGCATCCAGTCACATTAGTAACAATGACTTAACTTTCACTGGGTCACTCAGGATGTCCGCCCCTCTGTAAGTAACCCCCAGTGTTTCTAGAATCCCTAGGGGTGCCTCATGCATGCCCAAGACACACACAGTCAGTTTTCTTGTCACCCACCACGTGGTTCCCCTTGGCCCGCTCCAAGCCCTCTGCCAGGACACTGACCCCACCGCCTCTCTCTTGCTGGCCACTGCTGTCCCTGCCACCGCGGAGGTGCTGGAGGCCCCCCGAGCCAAGCGTCTGCGGGGTTCCACCACGTGGTGGAGGAGAGAGCCGTTCTCCCCATCATGGGTTTTACTCTCAAGACCAGTCCCAAAGCTAGTTCCCAGGTGACCACCACGTATTAGTTTAAAGCAGCTCTTTCCATCTCTATATGCTCTCCATAAGTTACCGAAAGAAGCCCAGTGGGAGCTGAGTTGCACCCAGAGTCGGTTGTGAGCAGTACCCCAGGCCATGCTCAGAATTTCTCCTGCCCTGCTGCAATCAAAGCTTGGTTACCAGGCCGCTGTTTGTGCGCAGTTCCTTCTTCCTCCAAAACGAGCTCCTTCCCAGGAGGTTCCACAGTCTCTCTTGCAAATAGACTTTGAACAGATCCACTCCGCAGTTCACCGGGCCTGCTCAGACATGCCTGACCAGCCTGGGCTCGGGCTGCAACTCCCTGTAGGCTCCCCGAGGGCCAGCCTGCCACGTGGGAGAGGCGCTGTGCTGGTGCCGCCCAGCCTCAGGAAGACCAGCAGGTGGAAGCTGCAAGGAGACAGAATTGTTCTCCTTGTATGTTGAGCCCAAAATTGAATGCATGTGCCTGTAGGTGGAATGAAATGTCTCAGGTGGCCATAAGTGTCCTGTATCATGAACTGTTTAAGTCAGATGGTTCCCTAAAAGGGATGTCGTTTAAAGATTCCCCAAGTGTCAGCCATCGCCCCGGAAATCTGTGCATCTATCATCTTTCATGGCGCAGTGCTTACTGGGAAACACCTCCTGAACTGCCCCAGAAAAAAGGTCCCAGGCTTAGCAACTGGCTTCATTGTCCAGGGAGAATAACCACCCCCATTTCCTCTGCAGAATCTAGTTTTCACGATTCAGACCCTCATGTTTGCAGATGGAAGTGTGCTGTACAGTAGCCAGGACCTTCTGCAACTTGCAAGGATATTGCCAAGTGATTGAGCCCAAGGAAGACCCCCTGGGCATCATCACACTTTAGGGGATCAAGTTTTCCCAGGGAAAGAGATAACCCGGGGAGTACATTAGCACCCCACAAATGTACTAGGAGGGGCATGCAGCAGAGGCACGTTCATATTTTCCGCTTAAGGTAGTAAAAATGAACTCCGAGTAGGAGTCAAATGACTGGAGAATGAGCCATAGCTGCTGCCCATGCAAACTGGGACTTCAGGCAAGTCATGGAAACTCTGAGCCTCCATTTGCTCAACTGTAAAATGGGCCTAATAACAGGCACATCATAAGGCTGATGTGAGGAATTAAAATAATTATGTAGAGTACACGGTGAGCTGCAACAGGCATTCTAGAACTGAGTTCTCCTTAGTGTCTTATTCGGCTCTCTATGTAATAGGGAAGGACAAATGGGACTCCATATTGGATCTGTTTCTTTTACTTTAACCTTTGTGTTCTATTGCTTTTGCTACAAGAATGTTACCTACTGCCTGAAATATACAGGCTAGCTCATTCTCAAGGCTCTGACCTTTAACGGTATAACACTTTTCCCTTCATAGATAAAAAGTTGCAGAACAGAGAATAACCTTTGTCTTGTTGGAGGTTTACAGGAACATCAGTGACCTGACCTGTGTGGACAGCTGCAAGAACAAAGGATTCTGACACCAAGAAGTTTGTAACAACCAGCCACACCCCCTCCCCTTTCAGCACAAAAGAAGCCTGAATTCTATCTCAGGTAAGATGGTTCTTTGGGACACTAGTCCATCACCTTGGTCTGCTGGCTTTCCGAATAAAGTCACCATTCCTTGCCCTAACGACTCACCTCTCAATTTATTGGCCTGTCGTGCAGCAAGCAGTACGAGCTTAGACTCAGTAACGTCTACCCCCAGTGCCTGCATCCCCACCTGATAACGCCACACCAGGGGTCAACAAATGTCCATTGAATGAACTGATGCTTCTCCAGAGCAGAAACATCTCCAGAAGGCAATCAACAGTTAAAAGTTCTAGGAAAGCTAAATCTGCCTTTAACTTAGGCAAGATCCACAGTGCAGGCAGAGCGGGCTACCAGGCCGATTCAGAGGCAGGGACCCCCGCTGTCTGGAGGCATCCAAACCCAGGAGCCTTGGTGGCCGGTAGAGCGAACTCTCGAGAATTCATGCTCCAGAATGAAGTCTCCCCACAGAATGTGGGCAGTAGAGAGTGGCAGAGCCACACCGAGGGGCAGATACTTCCCTGAACACCCACCTCGCTCAGCAGCCCTGGAACCAGCCCTACACACAGCATCTCAGCACGCACGGTTCAAGCTCAGCACCACATCCCCAGTCACCGTGTGCGTGCACATCTGGGGCACTCACACATGACAGCAAACGTGAAAGCCACTCACTCTAGGGAGCCGTGTGCCCTCCCTGGACCTCCCGATCCTGTACGCTACCGTGTGGTGACCCTTCACTCGTGGATGGGAACCAGACAAGCACCAATTCACTCATTCATTCGACAAGCATTGCCGGAGCCCCTAATCCGTAACAGGCACTGTCACAGGGTGGGGAGGTGGGAGTGGTGGCTGAGGAGGGGACGACAGCTAGAGTAGGACACAGCATCCACCAAAATTTGCCCTGCCTCAGGGAGTATTCACATCTATCCAGGAGACAGACGTTCCGTCATAGCCAAACAAATAAATGCGTAAGTGCAAACTGCGATCTTTGCTGTGAAGGAAAAGTAAAGGGCCTCTAAGGGGCCACTGTCAGAAAAGGCTTCTCTGAGGAAGCGACGTGGAACTCAGCCTTCAGGCTGAAGAGTAGAGTCAAGCTCTTCAGAACAGTAGGAACAGCGTTTATGAGGCAGGAACGTGACTGAGAGAGTCCAAGAGTTGCCGTAAGGGTGAGTGGAAAAAAGAGTGATGAAGTGGACCAGAGGTCCATGTTACAGATTTTGTCTATCTTATCCTAAATGCAGGGGATCATCACTAAAGGATCTTCAGGGAAGACTGGCAAGATCAGATTTGGGGCTTTAAAAAGATCATCCCCAGAGAAGGAAGCGGAAAGGACTCAAGAGAGGAGCAGTTAAAAAGCTATTTTGGGGGTCAGGCGGGAAGGGGGTACAGTGGTGATCGGCACAAAAGTGGGGTGGCAGAGCAGAGGCCCTAGCCAATGCTGATTCTGTCTGAGCTGCCACCTCCAGGAAAAGGTCAAAGAGCAAGAGGAAAACAACCCCGTGTGCTCAAGGAAAATTATGAGAATCCATTTAAAGCAATCCTAAAGTCTTAGAGTCTGAAGACATGTAATTAGAGTGCAAAGATAGATCTTCAGCCCAGATCATTCACAGAGCCTCAGGCTACTACTTAAAGAAAAAAGAATAGAAGGAAACACACCAGTATGTTAACAGCGGTTATCTCGGATTACGGCTGCTTTTTCCTTCCATCTTTGTGGGTTTCTGTTTTCCAAGTTTTCTATGATCATGTATGTGTTTCTCCTGGAATTAGGGGAAAAATCCATAGATTAATTGAAAAAATAATAATGTCTTCTCAATTCCTGGGTGTGTCTCCGGAAAACAATTAAGGGTGTCTGCTGGGATTTCATCTTCCCAAAGGGATGGTGATCCTTCCTACGTAATAAAGAGGGAGAGGCATTCAGAAGTGACTACCAAATTCTCACTGCCAGAAAGTCCCAGATCCTTAGGACAAACACACACACACAAGTGATTGCTTCCTTCAACTGCCCTGGTAAAATGTACAGCTCCCTTCCGCAGCTGACCCTGTACCATCACCTCCCGGCCGCACCCTCCCAGAGGGGCTCCCCTCGAAGCTGACAACTCTCCGAACTACTGCCAACTGGACCAGAGATGGAAGTGGGACTCAAGTTATGCCAAATGGATTTTCTCTCTCAGAAATTTGGAACTGAGGCAATGAGACTCAGTGAAGAAAGATGATGGTACTTGGACAAAACTACGGTCCTCTAGCATCAGGGCAAAGTTGATACAAGTGTTCCTGTAGCATCAGGGCACAGCGGATACAATTCAAAGCCATGAAGAAGTAAAAACTGAGACACTCCTGGAGGAAACCCCTAAGAGGGGCAGGAACAGAAACAGAGGCAGATCAGAGACTGCACGGCTCCTTGGAAGGTAGAAGAAGGAAGCCGCTCCCATCTGCTGCCCACCTCATTCCCCAGATGGCCTGTCTCCTCTTAGCTGTCTGAAAGATAGACTGTTGTGTTCCTTCAATAGCTCCTGTTTACTTGAATTTGTCCGAGGGGTTTCTCTTCCTTATAAAACCAAAGGGCTTCAACTAACAAACTCTCCTCCTATTTAGCCAGCAGCCCAACTTCTCGTTGTTTAGGAGCAGATTATCCATCCTGCTGATTATCAAGCCTCTGCCCAGGCCTAAGTCACTGTGATCTGGGGAAGGCCATGGGCTGGGGTCTCTCCCCTCCAACTAGGCCCCACCTCCCAACCAGGTCAGGCCAGGCTCCTACTCAAGCCGGGTCAGCATCTCCACTCTCCAAAGCTCAACAAACCAAGAGAGGGCTGCAGCTCCCCTCAAAGGCCATCCTGCGTCTCCACCAAGAAGAAGTCAGTGCCCTGTGGTCTCAAGAACTTCCTCAAGGCAGAGGCTTTGCCCCTTGGGGAGAAGCCCCTCCCCTCCACAGGAGGGCCGAGGGCCCAGCAGCCACTGCCTTAAGCCAGAGGAGGGAGGGAGTTTGACAGCTCCAAGGTAAAGCCTCTTTTTATTAAGACAACACAGCAAACTTTTTTTAACCGCAACTGACATCACTCTAATAAATCACCATCATGTCTTGTGGGATAGAAAAAGCCAAAACACTGTCACATTTGATTTTGCTGGCTACTCTCGCCTAGAGAACAAACCATGTGTTTTTAATCAACAACACTTTGTTTTGCATTTCTCAGACCCCAATACTCTTTAAATAGCTGCTTTTACCAGAGGGCTATTTTAAACCCAGGGCCAGCTTCTTTGCAGAGGACATTAAGAAACAGAACACCACGTTACCAGTTCCCCGGGCTTATCCAAGCACTTTCTCTGCTGGGCTGATTTTGTATTAGGAGGTTCTCTCTGTCTGTTTCAGAGGGGGCTTTCCTTGTCCCTCTTTGGGAATTGAATTACATGTCTTCCCAGAAAGTTGGAGGGGTTTTTTTTTTTTTTTTTTTTGGTTTCTCTAACAGGCAGCGCAACTGGGTTATGGGAAAACGGCAAATTCCCAGCCAAAGGAAACAGAGAAAGTCACATCTGGGACGAGGATTCCAGAGGAGTGAAACAGGAGGTGGCAGAGGTGGGGGACTGTTTGAGGGGAGAGGAGCAATGAAATAAGATTTCTGGAATGGCACATGTCAATTTCTGATGCAAAGAGGCCCCGGGCTTCTTGGAGGCTGATGGGCTCAGACGAACCAACTGAAGCCTGCAAGGGATTCATCCTTTGGATCTTGGGGAACGAGTAGCACCTCAAGGCAAGGAGAAGCTGTGTGCAGGAGCCTTGCACTAAAAGGGGCTGCTTCCCTGACTGCCCAGTCAACACACCAGGATCTCAGCAGTGATTGGCAGCTGGGCTCATTGTGTCCTGACGTAGGTCTGCAACAACACCTGGCTTTGAAAAGAGGATAGAAGGGGGCTGCGAGAGAAGACCTTAACCTTCAACTAGAGGAACACTCTACACTGTTTGCAGAACAGTTAACTGAAGCCCAGTGGAACAATTCAACCAAAAATACAGACATGGCTTCCGTGTGGTTCTGGTGTCAACCGCTATCCCTCAGCTGTCTGGTAAAATTCTTTTCCGTGAGCGACTAGTGAAATCTTCCAACACGGGTCAGCTCAGGGCTTTCTTCTTCCCTGGAGGTCCTAAATGTTCATGCTCTGCTGGTCAGATGATGCGTGCCACCCAGGGGGGCCCCATGCTGATGCACCCAGACCCAGGCCCTTGCACATCACACTCGTCCCTGCCTGGGTCTGAGCCGACAGTCTAACTACAAAGAACTCACTCTCAGTTGTTCAAAGTTCACTCTTTCGTGGAGAGTCTTCATCAGCTATACACTCTGGTTATTCCTTTTTCTATGTATTATTCCATAAAATCACGGAATGTGTAAGCATGATACTAACCCATGGAAAACCTACTCTGTCGATATCCTCTGCAAAATCGCCTGCCTCCACACTCCCCAAACACCTGCAACTGTGTTGGGGAAGGCAGTAGTTTATAAACACACCTGTCATTGGGAAGGATGTGGTCTTCCAGGCTGAATGCTGTCTGGAAGACCCTCTCCCATGACTCAGAAGCCTTCATTCCATGGTCAGTTCTGTCTCCTTCTCAGAGATGAGCCAGCATGAGTAGCTATTGACTTGCAGCCTCGCTGGGATTTGCTGTTATCGTGGTCACCTCTGGGGATTTCATTTGGCTGCGTAGGAGTCTTGGGGCTGATTATTTACAAGTCCAGGCTAGGGATTACTTTCCAGTTAAGTATTACATAGAGGTATTTAACTCATGGCCTGGAACCTTAATGTTCCATGGCAAATGTTTTCATTCATTTGGATGTCTTCACAGAATAAATCAAGAAACCTGAAAAGATAGTCAAATATTGGAAAACATCTTCTGGTTGCTATTTATGTGGGGATTCAAGACCACATTCAGAAGGAGGGGTGTGTGCGGGTGTGTGGTGTGTGTGTGTGTGTGTGTGTGTGTGTGTGTGTGTGTGTGTGTGTGTGGTGGGGAGAACTGAAGATTCCACGGTTGGTACCTGACAGGAACGCCCTCAAGCAAGCCTCCGGAGTTGCCTCACAGATTTCTTCCTATGTTCACCTCCACCTGCTTCCCACATCTGCCATCCCCAGCCATGGCCAGGTGCACAGAGCTGTCAGGATTAGGAAGGGATAGAGTCTTGCTACCCAAAGTGTGATCCATGCACGGCATTGGCACGCTTATTAGCAATGCCCAAGTTCCCCTGCCCCGCATGGATGGACTCCGAATCTACATTTTAATAAGATCCCCCAGGAGATCTGTATGAACATTAAATCTGAGAAGCACTGGTATTTCTTAAGCCTGGCTACACATTAGAACCACCTGGATTTTGATACTAAGTTTTAACTGTAGACCAATTAAAGCAGAATTTCTAGAGGTGGGGTCCAGGCTTTGGAATTGTATCCATCCCACGTAAGTTCAATGTACAGCCTGGGTAGAGACTACTGGTCCACAGGGTAATCCCACGTCCCTCAGGGCTCACGCCAGAACCGCCATTTGAGCCGCGCCTGCACTCCAAGCACCATGCAGCCGGCCCGTCCATGGTAGTGATACCACACGTCTGAGGACCAGAGACAAGCAGGGAAGAACAGCCGTGAAGTTCCAGGAAGCGCAGGCCCAAGGGACGCATCGTTCCTCTCCCAAACAAGCCAAGCAGGCTGCGGTGGGAGAGCAGACTGGAGAGCGCGGCCACCGCACAGCAGAGACTCACAGGTCACACTGGCCGTGACCTCCCTGGGAAGGCAGGTGCAGCAGCCCCCAGATCAGGAGCGCCCCCCCCCCACCCGGAGGAAGCTCCCAGCAGCTCCTGTCTCGGTGCATCCAGAAAAGCCAGGCCAGCCCGGTGAAGGATTTCAGCCCGATTTAATGGGACCTTTGCGAACAAAATGTGCTTATTACTAAATAATAATTACAGGAGAGCCGGTGCCCCGGGGGGAGCAGGTAACATGGGATCCCATTTTCTAATGCCCTCCATGAACAAACCCTGTCTGAAATTAAAACATCCCTGCTGTCAACACGAGTGTTTTAAAGGGGTTTCTGTAATCGAAGCGGTAACTCTAATGCCAACGGTTCACGGAAGGCTTGCTCATTTACAGGGAGCTCTCACAGATACTAATGCTTTTAAGCCTCAAAACAAGCCTGGGAGGCAAGTATTTTTCCTTATCCCATTTTATAGATGAGGAAACAAGCCCCGGATATTAGACAGGGCAGGCAGGCCCAAGGTCACTCAGCTCGTGACCGCATCAGGGAGAGCTGGGCCTTGGGATGCAAGATGGGTACCCAGTGCCCTGCCCCACGGCTGCCTTCCAAAGTGCACTAATGTCATCTAGTCAAAACTCTAATCCCACCAGAAAACTTGCCCTCCTTCACTTCTGGAATTCCCTTTGCTGCTGGCCACCAGAGCCTTTGGGGCCCTACCTACGTGCTGTGTGCCAGCTGACCTCTAGGGAGGCGTGTTTGTGGTAGCCAGGTGGGGCCCCCTCTGAGACTTAAGGCAGCTATGACCAGGAGTTTGCCAGCCAACAGGAGAGCAGGGGCAGGTAAAACTCGAAGAGTTTACACATAGGCGCACGTTCACACACACACACACACACACATACACACACACAGTTTTTCAACAGTAGTACACATTCAGAGTCATGTTTCCAGTCGCCCCAAAATTCTGGGTGGAAGTCGTGAGCCAAAGAAATCGTGAACACTTCAAATATGGCGACCAAGTCATAAACGTCATCACCAACTTGCAGAAGATTAAGGAATCTGGGAACAGATTAGCCTGGTGTAGACAGTGACTTACGGAGATGTGTCGGAGAGAGTCAGAGAAGCCAACGACTTCAAATCCTGTAACGTTTCTTAATCGAGTGACACTATTATTTGAAATTGGCAGAACACCAATGGATTTAGTCCAAAGACATAATATATGCCTTTTTTTTTTCCTGGTTTTCTTTTTTAAGGGCATTAGGGTTTTAGTTCTTTTTCCTTTCTTCTTGAGGGGTTTTTTTTTTTTTTGGCAAAATATCGCTTTCTTTTCTCAAATCCGTTTCCATCTGACATACAGAAAATGGAGACATTCCAGGGAGCCCTACACCTCCCTTCTCCTTGCACCCCTAGAAGAGCGGGCTTCTTGGTTAAACTAGCCGGCTCTGCGAGCCACAAGCAAGAGCACACAATTTTGTGCAAGTGGTTCAGCTATTCCCTTGCAGGGAGAGAGGGTGTGGGAGCCCTCACCACAGAATCACCCCCGAGATTATGGGGGACCTTCCCCTTCAAAGGTCCCCCTCCATCCCCCTCCCTCTCAGGGGTTCCACTCACAAGGCTGCACAGCCCCAGGCGTCCCTCTGTGTTTCCTCCCAGCCTCCCCGGGCCTCAGCCCCACTCCCAGGGCGGCCCTCCCTTCCCGGGGAGGCCCCAGAGAGGCCGTCCAAGGCCCTGGGAGACTTTCGTTCCTGCAGCTCCCCTCCCACGGGCCCTGAGAAACCCTGGAGAAACCCCGGAGATCAAAGGCTCAGCAGCAGACCAGGTGTCCAGCCTCGTTCACAGGCCACGATTAATCAAACTCCTGACTCACAAGGAGATCAAACCCGGCCCCCTGCCAGCTGTTGGTTAAAGCTGGCCTTCAAGTTGCCCTCATTAAATTTCCTCTCCCTCTCTCCCTGCTGACTCTGCCCCGTGACCATCTCTCTCTCTCGGATCTTTCTCTCAGCGCCCGTTTCCTCTCCCTCCTCCCTCCTTCCACTGGCCTATCAGTTTCTGATCTCCTCTGTCCCCGCCCCCCTGCCTCCCCAGCTCCCCGGCACCCCAATTGCTCTGTTCTCTTGGTCCAATTCCTTCAAAAATCCACGGTCCCCAGACTCCCTCGCCTGGACACTCTCTCCTGGACCCTACTGCTCGGCCCCTGAAAGTTCCAAGAGGAAGTCATCAGGGGCATCTGCTGGGGGGTCGGAGAGAGGGTTTCCCCTGCTCTCAAGGCCAAGGATGAGTTCATCCATGCGGAACTGAATTCTCACCTGCCCCTCTTTGCAGCAGACACAGGCCTGTCCAGCACCACAAGCACAGACACACACACACACACACACACACACACACACACACACACATACAGATACATGTACACACACATACAGACACACACAGAGACACATACAGATACATATACATACACACACATACATGCACATACACATACATACACACACACATACACACACATACAGACACACACAGACATATGTACACACTTACAGACACAGAGAAACCGACACACACACAGACACATGCACACACATACACACTCACATACACACACACACAGACACAGACATACACAGACATACACAGACACAGATACACATACAGACACACAGAGACACATACATACACATACATACACATACATGCACATACATATTCACACACACATACAGACACACACAGACATGTGTACACACTTACAGACACAGAGAAACCGACACACACATACAGACACACAGAGACATACACACACACAGACATACACATACTTACACATACACACATACACATATATACATACTCATACACAGACATACACACACACATGCGCATACACACATGCATGCATACATACACACATACATACCTACACACATACACACACCCACATATCCCAGCTGGCCAGTCCCCACCTTAGCACGGTCCTCGACTCTCTCAGCCCTGAACAGGAAGCAGCAAGTACCCACTAGAAGTTGGAACACAGGCAGCGGGCCTTCGTTTTCCTCCCAGCTCTGCCCAGAATGGGGAAATTTTGAATCCTGACTTCTCCCCGGCTGATGTGTTGAGAATATTCACTCCAGTTGTCTGAGGTTTGTTTTTATACACTTTTTCCTACAACAAACACTGACAAAAAAAAAGCGAATCCGGGCTGAAGAGCACTGTCCTCTCTTTTCTCCGTCTCGCTACATACATCTACGTGTTTTTTAACTTGTTTTCCATTTCAGTGGTTCTTCACGCGCACAGGCGCGAGAAAACACAGATGGATAGGAGCAGGCCCTGTAGGAGCCGTGCGCGGGAGGCTTCGCACCGCGCTGGAGATTTTTAGAAGTCTTGGAAGACCTCAGGATGCAGAGAGGTTTTTTTTGGTTTGGGATATTTTTTTTTCCCTTTCCTCCTTATAGACTTGGAATGTTCGCCTCGCTTCCTCTCCCAGTTCTATTCCTCTAGCCCTGCATCACCT
Organism: Balaenoptera acutorostrata; assembly: GCF_949987535.1. Classification (NCBI taxonomy): domain Eukaryota; kingdom Metazoa; phylum Chordata; class Mammalia; order Artiodactyla; family Balaenopteridae; genus Balaenoptera; species Balaenoptera acutorostrata. The sequence goes on along the minus strand of NC_080084.1, from coordinate 9,892,826 downwards.
GCTGCGGCTGGGAACGCAGGGGCCCTTGGCCTCGGTGAGTGGCTCGCTGTGGCTGTCCCGGGCTTGACCCCTCTACCTGCCCATGTTTCCCCAGCTGTGGTGAGGCGAGCCCAGGGGAGGGGAGGCCATCCATCACCCGGGCGGCAGCGGAGGCCTGAATGAGGGCCAGAGGGGTCAGGGCTTGCCCACTTGGGCAGCTCGGAGCGGGGCAGAGGCATTACAAATTGTTGAGATATCAGGGCCGGCCTTGATTGATGGTGCAGAACGAGGGGCAAGATGCTGGCACTGGGGCCCAGCCTGCGCTCCGGTCCCCCCGGCTTCCTCCCAGCCCACCCCCGGCGGCCCCTCTTCCCCAGCTTGCTTTCTCCTGCCTGCTCACAGCCCATCAGTCAAGCCGTGCCCCGAAGCTGACCTTTGGCAGAGAACAGCCAGCCTCAGAGAACCATTTCTCGCTGAAAAACCTCACCAAGGAATTTTATTAATGCTGGCAGGCCAGCAGTCACCGTGTGCCACCACTGCTTCCTGTCACCGCCGCCTGCCTCCGCGCCCCTGAGTTTCATTAGCTTTGAGCCAGAACAGAAAGGGCCGGGTGTGACCAGATTGCTTGAGCCGCTCCTATTTCTCTCTCTCGGCCCCAAACCCACTTCTGCCGCAGGTAGAGCCACTGGTCTGAGTCACCTGTGGACGTGTGGGATGCCTGTCTCATCTGAGACTCATCGGTTTCCACAGCCCCACCTTCACCTCCACGCAGTCTGGCCTGAGTGATGGGCGTTTCAGGAAAGGCACTGAGGCCTCCTCTGGGAGAAGAGCAAGCATCAACTGAAAAGTCCAGCTGGATGGAGAGGAGACGTGCTCTGGGCTCGGGCCGGGGATGGACGCACCGTCAGGCAGTTGCTAGCTGCCTGGGGGACCTGACCATCTCCTCAGGGCCCCTCTCTGGAGACCACACAGGTTGCCAGTGGTACAGCACAATAGAGCGGAGAGTGGGGACATGTTGGGGCAAACGGTGATGGAAGATGTTTAATAGAATTACTATTAGGCCTCGAGTTAATGAATCACAACTGCAAGAAATCATGATAATCCAGCAGGCATTAGTGACAGATTAGCTTCAAAGCTGCCATAAAAGTGCCGTAATGCTTACCTAACGGCATGATTAATTCTCCCAGCACAGAATGGCTTCATGGAGGAACCAGGCCACAACAGAGGCTTGACAGAAAGCCACGCCAGGATCCCCGGGGCGCCGGGGGCACCCGCACCCTGCCTGGGCCCCGTGGCTTCCACTCTACCGGGAAGCAGCTGCCCCACTGGATTGCCGGTAGACAGGCAGCTGCTCAGGCTAGCCCCGAGCCGCCTCGGGACGGGGACAAGGAACAGTCCCCTGGACTCCCGCCAGGGCTTTGCCCCTCCCCCGGTGGCTGTCCGGGGAGACCGGGAAGTCACATCACCCCAGCTCCCGAGATAGGCAACCCCTGTGACCAGCGCTGCTGCCTGGAGAGCCCCATCCTGGTCCGCTGCTCAAAGGGTCAGAGATCTGGAAAGAGTACTCAACTGGGGAATTCGCCGTGACTGTCCTCACCCACTGTGTGACCTGGACAGTCACTTCACCTCTCTGGGCTCAGGCAGTCAGGCTCCAAGCCTGCATCCTTAACCACTAGACTGCCTTCCTATAATGGCATCTAAGAATTATGAATCGCTAACTTGTCTTTCAGGCATGATGCAAATCTCATATGTATTATTTCATTTGCTGCTGCCAACAGCCCTATGAGATAGGTACCAATGTGTTCACTTCACAGATAGGGAAACTGAGGCTTGGAGAGGTAAGGTAACTCCACAGTTAACCTAGCAGTAAATGTGGAACCAGGCAACAGTCCCCAGTTCCTTGCTTCTCTATCAGCCATCTTTGGCCCTAATACCACCAATTTCACCTCAAGGGAAAAGCAGCTTGTGAGACACTGAACATCATCTTTTACAATGTTCAGCTCTGCTCGATTGCCCACCCGCTGCCCGCCCCGCCGCCCGGGGCAGTGGAGAATCAGAACCGAAAGACAGCCAATCTGGACTCCTCGTCTCCTGTTTACCCCGACTCTAGGATCCCGTTCTGATAGTGTTACCTTGGGCACAAAACCACTCCAGGTTTCTGTTTCAGCTTCTCTTTTGGACCAAGGGAATAGTAATGTAACAGAAGAACAAGGCTGACTCCATATTGGATCTATTCCTTTAGCTCTAACCCTTGTGCGCTTTTGCCTGTGCTGAGTCATGCTGGCTCTGCACTTTTTATAAAAGAATGTTGCCTATAGCCTGAAATATACAGGGTAGCCCATTCTCAAGGCTCTGACCTTTAAAGGTACAGTGTAACACTTTTCCATTCATATAGAGATTAAAAGTTGCAGGCCAGACAATAACCTTTGTCTTGTTGGAGGTTTACAGGAACACTGTGACCAGACCTAGGAGGACAGCTGCAAGAACAAAAGATTCCTGCACCAAAAAGTTTGTAACAACCAGCCACACCCCCTTCCCTTTTATTTTTTTTTATTGGAGTATAATTGCTTTACAATGTTGTGTTAGTTTCTGCTGTACTACCCAAAGCAATCTACAGATTCAATGCAATCCCTATCAAGCTACCAATGGCATTCTTCACAGAATTAGAACAAGAAATTTTACAATGTGTATGGAAATACAAAAGACCCCGAATAGCCAAAGCGATCTTGAGAAAGAAAAATGGAGCTGGAGGAATCAGGCTCCCCATCTTCAAACTATACTACAAAGCTATAGCAATCAAGAGAGTATGGTACTGGCACAAAAACAGAAATATAGATCAATGGTACCGGATAGAAAGCCCAGAGATAAACCCATGCACATATGGTCACCTAATTTATGACAAAGGAGGCAAGAACATACAATGGAGAAAAGACAGACTCTTCAATAAGTGCTGCTGGGAAAACTGGACAGCTACATGTGAAAGAATGAAATTAGAGCACTCCCTAACACCATACACAAAAAGAAACACAAAACGGATTGAAGACCTAAATGTAAGACCGGACACTATAAGACTCTTAGAGGAAAACACAGGAAAAACACTCTTTGACATAAACCACAGCAAGATCTTTTTTGACCCACCTCCTAGAGTAATGAAAATAAAACAAAAGTAAACAAATGGGACCCCTTCCCTTTTAGTAGAAGAGAAACCTGAATTCTAACTCGGGTGAGATGTTTCTTTGGGAGACTAGTCCGCATCTTCCCAGTCTGCTGGCTTTCCAAATAAAGTCACTATTCCTTGCCCCAACAACTTGTCTCTCAATTTATTGGCCTGCCATGTGGTGAGCAGTACGAGCTTGGACTCATAAACTGTAGTGATAATAGTAATAATAGGTTGCCCACCTCACAGCAAGAATGTCTTGACCCCGCAGGGCTCAGCTCTACCTTTTCACAACTCCCACTAGGGCCAGGGCCACTCTCCTGAGCACAGAGTCCGCTCCAGATCCTCGCTCTGTGTTCTGCCCGTCTTCCCATAAATATGGAGGCAATTAGCAGGAGGCCCAGGTCCAAGAGGAATTCACAGAGCCATGTTCATCTTCGTAATGTTGAAGAAACCCCCCAGGAGGCCTGAGTCACTGCCGTGGCAGGCCAGCTGTTTCCGGTCTGATTAACTAGGGCTCCATGAGAGGCACCCAGCCCTGCCTCCCAGCCCACACCGCTCCGGGATTCCCACCAAGTGGGCCCCCCCCCCTCAGACTGCCACTGATACACTTGCAAAAAAGTAGACTTGGTCCTCTCCTGCCAAAGCATCAACAGGCTACAATCTTCCCCGAGGTCAATGTACCTCTTAAACTCCAAAATCAAATGGCAACCATCACTCAATCAACAAATACAGTGGACCCTTGAACAACAGGGGTTTGTACTGCGTGGGTCCACTTACACACGTATTTTTTTCAGTAGTGAATACTACAGTGCCGCGTGACCTGTGCTTGGTTGAATCCGCAGATACGGAACCGCGAAAATGAAGGAACCACGGACGTGGCAGGCTGACTATAAGATATACGTGGATTTTCGACTGTGCAGAGGGTCGGTGCCCTAAACTAGGAGTTGTCCAAGGGTCAACTATATTTGTTTTTACAGGCACTATGGGAAAGGCCAAGAAGACTCATTTCATCCCTTTGCAGCCCTGAATCCCAAAATGGACATGAGGCTTCAAGATGTGTATCACCAGCATTGGGTGGTTTTTCTGACAGTGACTTCATGATGGCCCTTCATGATGGCCCATGCGTCTCGTAGCTGACAGCCTAATGGGTGTCAAATGGACCCCATCACTTTAGTTATAAAGTCACCAAATCTCAGGGCTGGAAGAGACGGCAATGATTGTTTCTCCTGGCCCCCCTCCCCAAATCTACCCCCATCTGCTATTGACTCCTCTTGAGTCAAATATATAGTTCTTATTTCAACACGCTGAGCCCAATGAAAGCCCAATAAATATTTATTGATGGTGGTGCCTGTGATGAATTAACAGCCAAAGCTATAAAATGAAAGTTTCACACAAGCAGAGACCCTGGTGAGAAAAGAAACTGCTATGTAAAGTTTGACATTTTTCAATATGACAAGTATTCACACACTCACACTCACACACACGGGGTGTTAGACAGAAGACCACTGCTCTCTACCAAGCCTACCCAGAGAACCCCACTGGAAAACAGGAAGTATCCCTCTTATAGAATGTTCCTGCCTTTGTGGCAGGCGTGTTCAGCTTCTCAGAGGCCAATCAGCCCAGCCCGTCACCACGTGCTGGGCCCTGGCCCCAGAGCCTCTCCTTGTCTCCTTGTCAGATCCAAGAGCCAATGCAATTCCGGTCCTAGAGAAACAAAATGCCGCCACTGAGTGCTCCATCGGGCATCCCAGACCAGCTAAAGTAAGTGCAGTGACGTATACATTTCTACGGATGCTAAAAATTTAAGGAAAATGATCCAGGGCAGGAGAGGCAGCTTGAATGGGAATTTTTGACAAGACAGTGTGTGTCTAGAAGGAAATGCCATGGAGTGTGGCCATAAAGACGTCAAGAACTTTGAGGCCTGGTGGATGGAGACCAGTCATCATGCAGCCCCCATCCACCCACCCAACGTGTCCATATGCATGAACACACTGACTGTAGGTCTATGAGCCTCACTTGGTTCCGTCAGAGAACCAACGGTAGAGCACACGTTTTCCCCCATCTGGCCTGCCTGGGTCCCCTCTAATTGCAGCTCCGAGGCACCAAAGCTCCCTGTCACCCACTCAATCTTCATCCATTTGACTCTGAACTCAAGTTCCAGGGACTTCGCAAACCAAGCCACACAGCTACCTGGAGCGCAGTCAGAAAGGGACTCTGCCACTCCTGAAACCAAACAAGAGAGAACCGTGTACAAGCCGATAAAGCACGTGGGCTAAAGAAAACCTCAGCCAGCTGGAAAGGAGGAAAACACAGACGACCTTGAAGAAACAAAATCCAGTTTGTGCTGAATTGATAAAGTGAGACTGTGCGTGTCACTCCCTTCCTCTGAGCCTGGTCTGTGCACCGAGATTCTCTCACCCTGGAGGAAGCTGGCTCTAGTGTAGCATGTGGCAGGGCCTGGGGATGGGGACGGAGAAGGAGAAGTAGGAAGGGAAAGGGCGTGAAAACTGAAGATCCCCAAAGAAAGCTGTAGAGGGAAGAGGGTCGGAGCTGCAGGGCAGGCTGTCCTGCCTCTTCTGGTCCTCCCGGACCCCATGCTCTTCTTCGTCTTCCAGCTCTTGCTCCTTGTCCTGTCTCCGGGAACCCCCTTATTTGGACCCGCTGCTGGTGTTGACCAGGCAGCCTGGAGAAGAAGACAGAGAGGGAACCTGTTGATGACCAGCGTTTAGCGGCATCGCCCAGTGCCAGGTCCTCTGCTAGGGAACGTCCTCCCATGGGAAGATCACAGTACGTCCATGGACAGAAGGAACACCCACAGTCCAGCTGGCGATGCCCGCTGGTCCCTTCCCAGCCCGGACCTGTCTTCCCCAGCTGCTGAATATTGTCTCCTAATTCTGCTCTAGGTTTTGGTGTTTGTTCCTGCCCAGATGGGGTGTCTGATCTTGCCATGGCCGGTGTTCTCTGCAAAAGGGGACCTGGTACACTTTTATAGGAACCCAGTGGCTCCCTGGGGCCAGGCTCTAATGCTGTCCAGATGCAGGAAGACAGAAGGGCCATTCAAAAACAACCGAAATATCAACACACTTTGAAAGCGGTCTGTTAGCACTTGTCATAAGCACAATAAACAAAACAATGAAACCATCAGAAAGGACCGTAAGACAGTCAGGCTTTAGGAACTTGGCTTTGATGACTTAGAAAAGCAAAGAGAGGGGGCAGAACCAGTTCCCACTTGGGCCGAGGCTTGTTTGTTCTGCTTATCTGAAGTTAGCGCACGAACGAACGATCCTCACTGTGATGAAAGGACCTAGAAGTTTCTCCCTTGCAACTGGACTCTTTGCAGATGGGAGCTGCCTTCCACAAGCGGTCAGTTTCTGCGCTCGGTCCATAAAACACCCATCTGTATGACACCGCGCCCATCTGCGGAAAAACCCTTGTCCCGTCTGAGTTAGCTCAGCAAACAAGTGAACTTAGCCAACGACATCATTTGCTGGGTCTTCCCCAGGTGAGCTCCAGGAAATGAGACCTCGGCTGGTGGGGACAAAGTTGCAGATCCTCAAGAGTCAGGTCCCCAACCCCAGGGGAGTCAGAGCCAGGACCGAGGGAGGAAGAGGCTGAGAGAGAAATGTCAACCGTCCACCTGGCCCACTCCAGCCTTCCAGTCTGAGTTGTGGAGCTGGGGCCTGGGCTGTCTCCGGGTGAAATGAGGCCGCCTGCTTACCAGTTACACAAGGTTGTTTCCCACTGTCTCCGTGGCTCAGGCTTTACTTAATTCCCAAAGTGGGCGCCGGCCAACATCTATCAAATTACCTGCCAGTGATTTAAGTGAGCTTAGTTCGTTTGGGTGCAGTCCTGCATTTTGACTGTTAGTCAAGCAAAATAGGGGATTAGCCAAAGGGGGGAGGGGGAGGGATCCAACAAGCCCATCTACGGTGGGAGAGGGGGGTTATAGAAGCAAATGAGACCTGACGGCAGGAGTAAAAACCCGGGGGTCCCGAGACGCAGGCACTGGTCCCCTGCTCAGCTGTTGTGACCCCAAATCCATCTCTTGTGACCTCCTCTCCCTGTACATACCTCCAGTCGGCCAGTCTGCTAAACCCTGTGGGCAGATGAATCAGGAGATTCGATGCTGCTCTCCCCTCCTAACTGGGAAAGCAAAAAATAAAAAAACAAAAACAGATGTCAGAACAAAGGAACAAAACATACATACGGCAGGAATGCTCCCATTTCTGCTCCAGACCTAAGGCCTGAAGTCTATTCTGCCATAATCTTCCTCCTCCCAAGTCAAAACGCCCCAAGTGTCTGCTGTTTTAGTCTGAATCTGGCTGTCTCTCCGGAACGGAGAATGAACCCACAATGATCAGTAAGAATTCACTGAACACCTTCAATGTGCCCAGTCCGTCCCTTCAACAACTTCAAACATCTTATCAGGTGGGAATAATCTTGGAACCGAAGCCTCAACTTCTCCAGCTGCCTTGCAGCCTAGGGAGGATGCCGCCCTTAGCATCGAAGGCCCACCCCAGTTCCGTCCCTAAGGCCTCCCAGCCAGGTGGGGACAGAAACCCAAGAGCCAGGAGGCTTGAGCCACCTTTCCTTTGATCAGCCTCCCGTGGCATAGAGGAAAGGACAAGGAGTTTTGGAGTCAGAGAAACCTGTGACTCAAGTCTCACCTTTAGCACTCCTAGCTGCCAGCCTGTGAGTAGCGACATAATTCCTAGAACTTTGTAAGGACCAGAAGAGCTCATGCTTAGCAAAGACCAATGCACAGCCCAACACAGAGTATGTGCAATAAATATTAGCTGCTTTATGCTCATCTCCGCCCACATACAGCTGTCAACCCATAGACAAGTATTTGTTAGAAGCCAGTTAAGCGCCCAACACAATGGGAGTTCAAAGGATACAGATAAGAAGCCAAGGTTGCTGCCTTGGGGGAGTTCCCAGGATGATGGAGAAGATGAGCAGACCATTTAATAGAAAGAGAAATGGCTTCGATACAGAAACAGGATCCTGTTATGATGGGGAGGCAATATGGTCCTTCCCAGGCTTAGACTCATCCTGCTTGGGATGCTGCTTTACTGGTAAAATGACCCTGGACCAAGCACTTAACCCCTCTAAGTCTTGGTTTCCTCATCTGGAAAATGAAGAAAATCACATCTATCTCATAGGGCTGTTGTCAGGATTAAAGTAAATTTAATTTAATTTAATTTAAATATGCCCCTTATCAGTTGTGTAATCTCACATGTAAAATGTGGATAATTGACCTAACTCATAGGGATGTTCTGAGGGTTAAATCTGTTAGTACATGTAAAGCATTTAAAATAGGGTAATGTCGTTTTTCTCCCTGTTATTACCCTCAAGAATGTAAGTTCCCCGAGGGGAGGATTTTGGTCTGTTTTACGCATTGATGCATTCCCAATAGAACAGGACCTGGTACATATTGCATAAATATTAGTTGATTCAATGCTACAGGAGAACCAAGCAGAGGGGCAGATTCCACTCCAGGAAGGCTCCCTGGAGGAGGCGATACAGAATGGTGAATAGGAGTTAGCCATCCTGAGAAGGAAGGTGGGGAAGGGAACGCCTGCAGAGCAACTAGCACAGGGGGGTACCAGGCGTGAAAGAGCATGGTGTGAACAGGAAATGCCAAGCAATCTAGCATTTGCAGAATAAAAACGACAGGAAGAGGCAGGAGATGAGGCTCTCTATCCCAGATCTTCCAGTGATTGATCTTAGTGGAGCCAAATATACCCGGAAAACATACCCAAGAGAAATGTGAGTATTTGAAAAAGACAGCTCCCATCAGCCCCTCCCGAGGCCTCCAAGTCCCTGGGCCAGATCCAAGAGAGCCCCAGAAAGAGCAAATGCCCTGGGGAAGGTCCCTTCACATGGGACCCTAACCCATCTGTCTGCAAGATTTCCAGCTCACTTGGAGAAGCAGGCGACCATGCCTGTGAACTCTGACCCCATCCATCCCAGCAGGGCCTGGGGAAGCATTTACATCTTCAAAGGTCCTGGTAAATGTTAGCCAACAGCCTCTCCCCATCCCCCAATCCTCCCTCCTCCCCCTCTGGGCCACTAGGGGTCAGGGACCAGGGTCACACCTGGCCAGGCCCAGCCCAGGCCCAGATCAGTCTGGCATCTCATCCACAGACCATCCTGCTGCCCCCTCCCCCGTACCCCTCTCCCTTCCCACACACACTTGCGCCCAGGGCTAGGGGAGGTGCAGGGCCACAGAGAGAGGGCCCCTATAAGGAAGGCCCAGGACATCTTCCAAGGGGCCTTTAGACAAATGAGGGCTTGGGCCAGCCACCCTGGAAGGAGCCCTGGGTTCCGCATTAGGGGAGGGGGCAGGACAGGCCTGTAGATGGGGGTCAGCTCCAGGGACTGCCATCAAGCAGGTTTCAGCGACCTCTCCCTGACCCCGAGAGTCCCTCTGATCTGCTCGAGGCAGGGAGGCCTGTTAACTTTTACCAGACTCCTTTGACATGGAGCTCTAATAAGAACCCGGGAGGGAGGTTCACTCAAGTGTCAGAGGTTCAGCGCAGACTCCCACAGCCTCACCACCCCGCTCCCCTGCCCTGCAGCAGCTCCCAGGCCCAGAGCAGCAGAGGGGCGCCAAGGCCCGGGGGGGAGGGCCGCTTCCACACTGGCCCTTCACATGCCCCTGCATCGTGACACGATGGCCTCAGCTCACAGCCTGAACTGACCATCTGACAGATGATGGTCTAAAAGTTTCCCCAAAGAGTCAGGGCCTTGCCACACAGAGCGACGACTGGAACCCGGGCCTCGGGAGCTCCGTTGAGCTGGACCACTTTGGGGATGGCTGCCCAGCCAGTGCTGACCAAATGGACCAGGAATGAAGGGGGGCAGCACCCCCAGGCTGAGCCTCCCTGCCCTTCCCCCGCCACCTCTGCTCCAAGCCAAGGCCCCCTGCAGCTCCCACCCAAAGGGAAAGGAGACTAAGTAAGGGGCAGAGGCTGAATGGCCTCCTCGGCTCCACAGTAACGAGCTGCCTGGCTTGGGAACCACTTACCTTCCTGTGCCTCGGTTTCCCCACTTGTAAAACAGAGCGGGGGCGAGGTCTCTAAGATAACCTCCCCATTCTGCATCCTCTGATTCCAAGTTTTCCATCCGCCTCCAGTTTCTTCCCCCCTCCCCCCCGCCCCTCCCGCCCTGCCACCAATCCTCCTCAAAAGCCCTGCGAGATTCTTCTGGTTTTACCACAGACTTTATAGCCAGAGGGATGCATCTAGCCTAAGCCTTTTACTTAAAAAATGAGATTGCTGGAATGCAGACAGATGATAATTCATCTGAGTGACCTGCAGTAAGACCCCTAGAGGCACAGCCAGGCCTGGAATTTAGGTCTCCCTGGACCTTGTCCTTTATGCTGGGCCAGCTGAAGGCTCCAGATCCCCCGGGGAACACCACCTCCTCAGAGGGAACAGGCCGGAGTCTTTACCGGGCATTCGAGACCACCTGCCCACAGCCTGTCCACCGGCCGGTACTCTTAACTGCCCCCTGATGACCACCCTGCTTTTCAGTCAACTTACCCTCTCCCCAGCAAATCCCAGGATCAGACCTGGCCCGGCCTCTGCTCCTGAAGGCCCCATCCTACAACCCGCCAAGCCCACCCTTTCCCCAGAGCTTCCTGCCCCCAGGGCCCTGCCCTCCCTCCCTGACCTCCCACAGGCCACGTGTCTGAGTCACACCTGCCCACATAGCTCCTCATCCCGCTCTTGAAGGCATCACCAGCCCCCTGCCGTGGCCAGGGGACCACTCTGTCTGGGAGCTCCCCATGGATCCCGGCAGCCTGGGGTTGAACCCTGGCCCACCTCTCCCTGGCCACATGGGCAAGTCACTTCACTTCCTGTGCCTCAGTCTCTTCATATGAAAAGTGGGTGTAACAGGAGCTCCGACCTCAGCCAGCCATGGTTAGGATGCCCTCTAACACATGCACATACTTAAAACCATGCCTGCATACATACACAGACAGACCTCGGGGATTCTGCGGGTTCCATTCCAGCGCAATAAAGCAAATAGCCCAATAAAGTGAGTCACAAATTTTTGGTTTCCCAGTGCATATAAAAGTCGTGATCCCACTATACTGTAGTCTGTTAAGTGTCAATAGCATGATGTCTAAGAAAACAATGCACATCCCTTAATTTTAAAATACTTGATTCCTAAAACATGCTACCCATCCTCTGAGCCTTTAGCGAGTCACAGTGGCAACATTAAAGATCACTCAAATATAACAATGATGAAAAAGTTTGAAATATTGCGAGAATTACCGAAATGTGACACCCAGACACGAAGTGAGGCAGTGTCATTGGAAAAATGGCACCGATAGACTCGCTTGAGGCAGGGTTGCCACAGACCTTCAAACTGTAAAAAAACACAGCATCTGCAAAGCACAATAAAATGAAATGCAACCAAATGAGGTCGGCCTGTGTATATATATTTACTATGTATAATTACGTAATATATATTATGTTTCATGTATATATTTTTCCCAGCTGTTAAGTTTCTCTGAATGCAAGTATAATACTGGGCTTCTTGGTAACTTCTAGAACTGTGGCGATGTGGGTCAAGGAGGCTTTCGGAAATGGATGGGTAGGTATGTAAATGGGTGGCTAGTCTTGGAGGTGACTCAACATCAGGATGAGCTCACTTGTTCTTGGAATGCCCTTCATCGGCACAGCTCCAGAACCCAGGAACAGATATTTTCTCCCCCAAACCATGAAGATTCCCCTTCAGATTCTAAATGCCACTTCCTATCTCCTGCCACCAGCAGAGTTCCTTAAATTCTCTTGGTTCACCCACTCTGCTTCCTGCTCACCTCTACAGACAAAGGGCTCGCGGGTGATTGATGGTGACAGTGACCTGCCACTGACCCTTCCAACCTGGGCTTGCTGCCGCCCATGAGGCCCTCTGCAGCCTGCACGGCTTTTGAAATGCAGACCTGATGGGGCTGCTGGTTTTCTTCCCCTTGTGAAGTGGCATCTTTGAAGTGGACCCCACTGGGTTCTGTCCAAATGCCTGGGCCCCCGAATCACCATCTCCAACAGCTTGCCCTGTAGACTGCCTTTTCAGGTTCAGGGCGTGAAGCTAGACAGACCTGGGTTCAAATCCCGACTCTGCCACTTTCATGCTTTTTGTTCTCCCAGCCTCCGAATCTCAGATCCCTTACTGTGAAGACAGAAGATAAGGCATGGCCCAGGGAGCTGGTGGAAGGAAAGCTTGAGGTAACATATAAGGCTTTTGGCCCAAGGCTGGCCTGTTGTAATTACTCAGTAAGTGATGACCATGGGGAGGAGGAGAATTATATGAATGTGAAAGTAGAGGACTGGACATGAGGACAAACGTGACTCTGTTCTGTCGTCCTTCTTCTTCGTATAATATAACCAACCTCCTTGGTCTCCATCCCTGGAATGGTCACACACACACAGGCCACATTCTATCCACGGCTTTTTACTTAAACTTCTCCCTGCCCAGAACTTCTTGGGCTGCTCTCTGGGACAACCTAACCCCGTGGACCTGTCTCCTTGCTCCTTCCCTTGGTCATCCAGGGATCTGCTGGCTGAGCTCACGTCTTCCACAGCCGAGTCACCCGAGACTTTCTGCCCTCACAAAAGAATCTGTTTCCATTACACCACTGAGCATTTCCCATATCACCATTTTCAAACCATCTATTTATTCATTGTTTTGAGTTTGTTTGCCTAGTCTTCAAAAAATGTTTGGCAGGAGTGACTTCTTGTTACTGAATTTGGGCGCCCGGCCGAAAGGTATCAAACAGCCTGGACTTTGAGATGAGGCTGGGGCTGGGTCGACCACCACTTTGAAACAACCAGAAGACCAAACGAAGCCTCAGCCGGACCCGTGCCCTGCGATTTTCCACAGATTTCAGTGCGAGGGGATCCATGAATGGCAGTTATTGGAGAGATGAAGCTGACGAAAGCCACAGGGCCAGTGACGGCCCTGGGAGCACAAGAAAGAGGGTCAGAAATGCACCAGGGTCATAGATGCAAACTATTACATCTAGAATGGATAAACAACAAGGTCCTACCTTATAGCCCAGGGAACTATACTCAATATCCTGTGATAAACCCTAATGGAAAAGGATATGAAAAAAGAATGTCTGTATGTGTATAACTGAGTCCCTTTGCTGTACAGCAGAGATTGGCATAAGATTGTAAATCAACTATACTTCAGTAAAAATAAATAAATAAACAAATAAATAAAATAGTTTTTTTTTAAAGTAGAAGGAATGATGGAAATTTTTAAAAATCAAAAAAAGAAAAAAAAAATGCACCAAGATCAGAAATGCACCATCATCACAGCTCCCTTGAGGCTACTCACAGGTGTAAAACTTGAAGTGGAAAGTAGAATAGGTGCTTGCATTTGACAAGGAAGCAGGTTTGACTTACGTCAAAGTCCAGCTCCACAAGCCTGAAGACTCATTCGCTCTCTCTCTCTCAGATCCTCATTCATGGGGCCTTAATGATATCCAAAGGCAGACTTCCTATGCTTTTTTAAATGTTTTAATTTTTTTATTGAAGTGTAGTTGATTTACAATGTTGTGTTAGTTTCAGGTGTACAGCAAAGCGATTCAGTTATACATATACATATATATATATATATATCTCTTCTTTTTCAGATTCTTTTCCATTGTAGGTTATTACAAGATATTGAATATAGTTCCCTGTGCTATACAGTGGGACCTTGTTGTTTATCTATTTTATATATAGTAGTTTGTATCTGCTAATCCCAAACTCCTAATTTATCCCTTCCCTCCCCTTTCCCCTTTTGTAACCACAAGTTTCTTTTCTATGTCTGTGAGTCTGTTTCTGTTTCGTAAATAAGTTCATTTGCATCGGGTTTTTTTTTTAGATTTCACATATAAGTGATATCATATGATATTTGTCTTTCTATGTCTGACTTATTTCACTTCATATGATCATCTCTAGGTCCATTCATGTTGCTGCAAATGGCATTATTTCACTCTTTCTTATGGCTGAGTAATATCCTATACTCTTCATTGTAAGGGAATGCACTGGAGCAGATGAGAACCCAGGAAAAAAGAAAGCTGCAAGTCTGTAATAAGATCACCCTGTTTAAAGAATGTCAGTAAACACCTCTGAAAAAGAGCCTTCCCTGGAAAGGCAGTGGGGAAGGAAGAGATTTTTCCAGGCCCCAATTCCAGGGAGCTCCTGGGACAAAGAGATTTCCCTGAAGGACGTCCATGTGAATGGTCTCCTCCCTCTGTTCTTACACCCCCAGGGTGTTCAGAGCAGTGGGCAGTGGGGACCCGACTGCGGAGGGGTGTGCCTTGGGGGTGAGGAGCTTTAACAACTGAAACGTAGAGACAGACGAGCCTCAAAAGGACTCATCTATCCCCCCTTGAACGAAATGAGCTGAGAGAAGAAGAAAGAAGGGAGGTGGGGGGAGCTTACCAAGTGGAATGAGTCGCTGAGTTAAATTACAGGGGCCTGGGAGGGATGATTAACTACCCTCATGGTTTTCTGCTTCACAGCCATATTTCAGCCCAAACCTGGGGCTTCTCGGTTACACAGCCCAGTGCAGGCCGACCATTTTTTCCATTGACTGAAAACACATTCTGACTGAAAACAAACTTTGGATCCCCGAGGCTTGGCAGCCCTGGGTCCTTCTCCATATTTAATCAACGGGAAGCTAAACACTTTCAGTCTGTGATGGCTCATTTGGACGGGGTCTCGGGGCTTTTGCTTGGTGCCAGATATAATAACTCTCTGCTCTCTTTTCTAAGGCCTATTTTATAATTTTGCTGTTTTTCAATGTCAAGCCCATCTTTTGAAGAATTTTTATTGGATTTCCTGCTAGACTTCAACGAGGATTTTTCTTGCTTTGGCAGAAATATCAAGCAGAACAGGGGAAAAACTCAATCATCATCTTGGAAAGTCGTGATGGTGTGTTGAGAGGGGTTGGTGGGGGAAGGCCTTTGTCTGTTTGCACACAAACAGGTTTCTAGAAGGTTGGAGCCCCGCTTGCCAGCTTTGGGGGTGGAGGGGCCTCTGACTTCTGATTCGTGGGGTGGAAATTGACAGGCAAGGTGGATGGATGTGGGAAGAGAGGGGAAGCTGGGACAGGGGAAGGGGAAGAGAGGCATGAGTGCATCAGACAGGCTAAGAGGGGGGCGGGTGGGTTTCCAACTGATGTCCGTGGTGAGGCCTGGTCCCACCATACACGCCCGTTCACGAGGGCTGCCGGGATGCAGAGGAAGGGGACGCAACGCCCACTCAGGGGGCAGCAGGCAGACCCTTAACCAACAGCGTGACTCCTCGGAGCTGCTAAAACCCCAAGAATGAGCAGGAAGCCTCCATCCAGAGGGTCCTGTTCTACCAGCCTCAGCCATGGGCTCTGCACCGGCTCCAGGCAAGGTTCAGATCTTTCGTTTTTCTTCCTAGCAACTTGCCAGTGAGCGACAGCTTTTGTTTGCTCATATTTTCCTCTCTTCCCAGAGTCAACTTTCAGAATATACCAGGACGCTCCCTCTTACTCCTGAACTTTCTTTTAATTTCTCTTTTTTTTTTTTTGGCAGGGGTGGGAAAGGGGGAGTCTCTGGAGAGTATTAACCAGAGAACAGAAGTGGTTCTTTGTCCCAGAATGAAAGCGGGAGAGAGAGAACACTTTGCTTCTTTCCTTTTAGGTTGTGTTTCTTCTGTTTGAGTTTTTGACTTTTTATGATGACATGTTAAGTAAACCGAACATCACGCCCCCCTCGGCCACTTCACATCTACCGCTCTTGGCTTCACAATTGACAGAATGTTTTCACATGTCTCATCTTTTTATTCCCACCACAGGGCAGTGGCCATTGTAGGGGTGAGCAGCCCAGACTCACACGAGCCACGTGATTTGCCCCAGTCTTATGGGTAGTAAGACTTTTTTCTTCTTTGCTACAAAATGTATATGCTGCAGGGGGTGGGGAGGTGTGGGGCTGGCCCCCTTTAAAATGGCATCTCCCTGCGCTGGCAGAGTCCTCAGTGTAAATTTCCTGCAACAGAGGACATTGAGTGTTAAGACGTCACAGCAGTTTTTACCATATCCACAAATTATGGAACAATTTCTCTTCGGGCCAGACTACAAGACCAGGCTTCCAGGGCATCTGAGCCATGCCTCGTTCCTTTCATTGCTGGTAGGAAAAAAGGACACAAAAAGATCAGGTAAACAAAAGAACTTAGGGAATACCCACTCCGGGCCCAGCGCTGGGCTCGACAATGGAGGCAGTCAGTGCAAGAAAAAGAGACTGTCCTTGTGTTTGAGGAGTTTACAGTCCAGATGAGAAGATAATTATAAACAGAATGTTATAACTGCCAAGGACCTTAGAGATCATCCATCTAAACCCCTCATTTTCCGGTAAGGAGAGGGGACAGTTCAGAGAAATGGTGAATCAACAGGGGTAAAAATAAAACAGTATTTTTTTTGAAAATTTCTTAAAAGCAAACTGTATTTCCCAGGCAATAGCTGTTTTTTAAAATTGATTTTTATTGGAGTATAGTTGATTCACAATATTGTGTTAGTTTCAGGTGAACAGCTAAGCGAATCAGTTATACATATACATATATCCATTCTTTCTTAGATTCTTTTCTCATATAGGTCATTACAGAATATTGAGTACCGTTCCCTGTTATACAGTACGTCTTTGTTGTTTATTTTATTTATAGTAATGTGTTTATGTCAATCCTCCCTCTACCTTTCCCCCTTGGTAATCATAAGTTTGTTTTCTACATCTGTGACTCTATTTCTGTTTTGTAAATAGGTTCATTTGGGCCATTTTTTAAGATTCCACATATAAGTGATATCATATGATATTTGTCTTTCTCTGTCTGAATTAATTCACTCAGTATGACTCTCTAGGTCCATCCATGTCACTGCAAATGGCATTATTTCATTCTTTTTTATGGCTGAGTAATATTCCACTGTGTGTGTGTGTGTGTGTGTGTGTGTGTGTGTGTGTGTGTGTATACACCACATCTTCTTTATCCATTCCTCCGTTGATGGACATTTAGGTTGCTTATTTAATTTCATGCTGCAGAGTGCAGTGACCACTGCACGCTGGTCAGAGAAAGTAAAGCGGTCGGAGACGTGCACTAGGAGAAAATAAAACTTGATCTCGACCTGAAAGCATGTGTAGAACAGATGGATGGACGGGAAGAGAAGGGCCACAGAAACCAAAGAGAAAAGGTAAACTTGAGCCTGGTGTGTTCCCGAGACATGAGGGGCAAGAGTTTAGACATGGGGAGAAGGGAGGGGAATCAAGGTTGAACACTGGCTGAAGCCACAGAGGACCTCAAGCAGTCGGGGAGAAAGTGCACACATAGCCAGGGAGAGTCACATGAAGGTCAGGGCTTCGACCCCAGCTGACCAGGAATTTTCTAAACTTTATACCCACACCTGATGACCCATCTAAATGTACCCCACAGACGGCTGTGATCGCAACCGGTGCTCAACTTGGAGTCTGGACAGACTCGCAACTGCTGCAGGGTCCACTTGCCCCTCAGCCTGTCCTGCCGGGAGGGTGGGGACATCACCCCTCCTCGTTCCTGCAGCCACCCCTTCAGTGCAAGTTCCCAGCCCCCAGCCCCATCTGCTAGGTCCCAGGCCAGGGCTGGTCCGCGAGGCTAAAAAGGCAAAGAATAAAGGTGCTTTCTGACCACCTAGAGGGGTGGGATAGGGAGGGTGGGAGGGAGGGAGACGCAAGAGGGAAGAGATGTGGGAACATATGTATATGTATAACTGATTCACTTTGTTATAAAGCAGAAACTAACACACCATTGTAAAGCAATTACACTCCAATAAAGATGTTAAAAAAAAAAAAAAAGAGGCAACGAAGAGGGAGCCCATCTCAGACAGAAAGAACTCCTAGCTGAGGATGGGAAATTAGAGAGAAAAGCTCTCTCCCCAAGACGTCAGAGAAACGCCAAGAAAACCTGGAACAGAATTCTCTCCACAGCAGGGGTGGGGGGGGAGCCTGAGAGCAAGAAAGCTGGAAAGGGGCCGCCCCTGTGACCTGAGCATCTCCACCCACCTTTGTTCCTTTTTATGCCTCACTTTACCCATTTGAGCCTAAAAACAAGAAAGCCAGCCTTTTTCCTTCTTAACAGAGACTGAGATGAGGACAAGGCAAAAGGCGAAGACCCAGAACGCTTGCGGGCATGGCTGCCGTTACAGCTAATACTAATAATGACACAATAATGTCATTGTCACTCTGCCTCCAAACACAGAGCCTGTCTGCCCTCACGAACAAGCTCTTTGTGCCTCCCGTAGCCCCCATGTGAAGGGGAGCATATCCTCCTGGGGATTCCCTCAGCACCCCACCTTCCCTCTTTCTGTCCTAAAGAAGCGTCCGCACTACGCTGAGCTCAAGGCTCCGTGTTCCTAAAGCCCCAAAACATCTCCACCTGACTGTCTTCCCTCCGGGGAGAAGCTTCTGCCCCATCTACCCTCATTTCCCGCTCAAGGACACCAGGAGTGAAGCTTGCCCACCTAACCCGGTGACAACCTCTCCCGGGGAGACCGTCCTCCACCCATTCATCAGTTCTGATCCATCCTGGGAAATTCAGACTCCACAGTCAAGTCCTCGCCTTTTGACTGTGAATACAGTAAGTCCCCTACATCCGAACGAGTTCAGTTCCGAGAGCGCGTTCGTTAAGTCCAACAAAGTTAGCCTAGGTACCCACCTAACACAATAGGCTATATACCACTGCTTTTACCCTTGCTTCCGGATATCCTGGTGAAATAAAGGTACTGTACTACTGTACTCTATACAGCACCGTATAGTGAAATACACAAAAGCACAACCATTTATAGAGGATGCACGCACGTGACAATGTATGCCAGACAGGTGAACTAACACGTGATTGGACATGCGACCTCACGTCTGCATCTTTGAAAGTTCGCAACTTGAAGGTTCATATGTCGGGGACTTGCTGTAACTGCCCAGGTCGGGCCATCCCCAAACCCGATCCCCACAGCCCTGAAACGTACACACCACGCCCCAGGGATGTACCACTCCACTAGGTAGGGCTCTTGCCAGGTCTGAGAGGTGAGTGCCCGGGACCCTCACCTCTCCAGCCCTGTCCCACGCTGGCCTGCTCTTCCATGCTCCTTGAGGTTGCCCCTGAGTCTCCCAGAGCTGCCCCCTTGCCTCTTTGAGTTCACAGTCTTCCTTTGTTCCTTCCCCTGGCCCCCATCTTCACCTCCCTCCTTTGCTGTTTGAGATTAAGAAGCATGCCACAGTCGTCCATAAATTACACAGCAAGAGTAGATGACAAAAACAAAATGTAATTCAGGTTAAAGTCACCCTCCAGCTGAAATGATAGTTTTTTAACTAAACAGCAATGTTGCCCTTCCACTTTGCTGGCAACTGGGCCCCTTCTTAGTCGTCTTTCTTGGGGGTGACTTAGGACCCACCTAGGCCTTTGGAGAAGATTCTCCCATCATTTCCTCCCCATCTCTCTGGATCAAGCTGCTGGGCTTGGCACAGATGACAAATTCCCCAAGTAATCCCTCAAAAGATTGGAGAAATGCTCCGAATGCCCCATTAAATTTATTTTCCATGCTTTAAGAGACCCAAAACTATGTCCAATAAATAAGTGTTCCCTGTGATTTACTGAAATGCTCCTCTGATTTAAAGTTATAGGGGAAAAAATATGAAGCCCCTGGGAGCCCAGGACCAGCCATGCAAGTGAGACCAGATGTGAGATTTCTGCCAGGGGAGGGGTGGGGGGGGGAGGGGGGGGAAAAACAGCCCGACTGATGGAGGTTTGAAAGTGACAATGTCTGAACCCCAGTTCTCGGCTTTAACATAAAAGGTCCCCAGTTGAGCATTCTTTCTTACAAAATTTATTGTGGTTGTAGTTAGAGGGGGAACCATCAAAAGAGTAATTCTGGCCCTTGTTTTGCAGAGCTCTTTTGATAAATATGATACTTAGAAATATGCCTCCCACTAGACAGAAAAGCCATATAGTTAAAATGAAGTAATCTGTCAGTAAACTCGCTAGAATCAAAGCCAAGATGAAACCTGTAACAGGAGAAGGGGAAAAAAAACTCCACTTAGAAACGCTTGAGTCAAGCAGGGGAGAAGGTGGAGATTAAGAATTGTCCTTCATTCAGATATTTTTATCTACAGAGTTAAAAGCGGAGATTTATTTTTAAAGGGGGCTATTTATGTTCCAATCTTCACCAGATGGGCGTGTGTTTCTGCCTCTCTTGTGCAGGCCAGGCTCAGTAAAAACAGCTTCTCTTGTGAGCTGAAACTTACCCAAACGAAGGAGGAATAAAAACTTTGGGAAGCGAGTGTAACCTTTGGAGCTGCTTGGTAAATATTGGATGTGTTTCCTGCAGAGGCCCAGGTGAGCCAAAACCAAGAAACAAACAGGAAGGAGGGGAAACAGCCAGTGTTCAGACTAAACCATATATGAATATATATTATACACATACTGCACGTGTGTGTGCGCACACACATGTGCTGATTCCCAAAGGGCCAGAAAGCTTAGGCTACGAAACGTCCCAGTGGGGATACGACATCAACGGTTGTCCCAAATAGCCCTATCTTTGGAATCCTCTCCTCCATCTAATAAATCACCTGTTTGAAAAATGCCTTTTTCATGGTTAGGGATGAAAATTATAGGGGGTAATTCCCCTGGTGAAATTACCCCCAAAGTGTTTCTTACTCTTCCTTCCTCTGTACCTGGAACCAAAAGAAACTCAACCCCATGTCCTGCAGGCTCTCAGGCAAGCTGCTTTGGAATCTCAGGCTTCCCAAGCCTTCCAGAGCAACCAGGCCAGCACAGGAAAAATCTCTCCTCACTGCTCAGGGCGCTGAGCTGGTCAGCTTCCCCAGAGCCTCACCCCGGGAAAAGCCTCCTTTGTTGTGTCTGCTTCCCCATCTCTGTCCCCAGAACAATGCCTGATACAGCCATCCCAAGAGTATCAGAAGTCTCCATCACTTCCCTGCCATGATAGGAGGCAGGAAGACCTCCCTGCTGTCGGTCTTGTGTTCCGCATCTACCCAAACTGTAGGACAAAAAGATAAAGACCCAAGGTGTATATATATATATATATATACAGCCTCGGACAAATTACAATATTCACATTCTCCCATTCCCTCCCTCCATGAGTACTTGTACTACAGTGAAATGTGCCTAAAACGGACCTGGGGAAGGAGAGGAGAGAGCAGAAGCGTCCTGGAAGGGATCTTAGACATCCGATGACTTCACATCACACCCTGGCTCTGCCATCAGGCATCTGTGCGACCTGAGCCCAGTGGCTTCTCCTCCCAGAAATGTCTCTTTACCTCTTTGGTGAAGGGTTGAACCACACGACCTGCCATCCTCAGACTCCCAGGGGCAGCTCCTTTCTCGTGGACCCAAAGGCGCCCTTCCTCCACAGCACCCGTGCCGGTCCGGGCAGAGCTGGAGGGTGTGGGGTATGAGAAACACCTGTGTTTACACTGTACAATCTGCAGTTTACTGTCATAAAATCATTTAATACAGTTATAATTTTTTTGGCAAAGGGTTGTGTTTATGGTGAAGCAAGGCAGAGAGGGAATGATTGACTACAACTGATTAAAACGATAAATCAAAAACAAAGGAGGGAGGACGCAGGGAGCCCAAAGCCACAGGCAAATCCAATTTAAGTCTCCGGTTCTGGGCCTTTGTGGGAACAATTCTGTCTGATGCGGAGCCAGCCCTGGAGGTACAGGCCCGGGGCTCGGGGTGGGCAGGATGGGGCACAGACTCAACAGGGTAGAAAAATAAGGAAACGGTTTTACGAGAAGTAGTTTTACAAGAACTGGTTTCCTTGGGCCTCCATCTTCAAAAAGGATTTGGAGGGAGGACCTGGGAATAAAGGGCTGTGTGTGCATGTGCGTGTGCGTCTGTGTGTGTGTGTGTGTGGGTGTGCATGTGTGTGTCTGTGTGTGTCTAGGTAGAATACTTTCAGCCAGAACTAGAAGGATCTTCCAGAATCAGAACCATCCCTCAAAGACAGTACCTGAAACCTCACCACCAGCAAGGATGACATGAGACTGCAAACACTCTGACCTTGCAAACATGACATCCTTCAGCAACTGAGGGCCCGCTGCGCGCTGGGCACCGTGCCAGGGCAGAAAAGGGACAAAGGATTGTTCATTCAACACACGCTGACCGAGTGTCTACGCTGGTCCAGCTGCTGCCCTAGGCTCTGGGGAACACAGAGTAGGAAAGAATCCTGACCCCATGGAGCTTCTGTTCTTGTGACACGGACGCACACCACGTTCAGAAGACCCATAGGTACCCAGTTCTTTATGCTCCAGTGTGATAAATGCTGTAATCCAAGTATATTCAAGGGGTCAGGAACACTGAGGAGGTTACTTCTGAGCTGGATCTTGAAGAACGAGAAAAGTCATCCTTTCCCGGCCGGAAGATAACGGTGCTCTGGAGGGGTCACTGCACCGGCAAAGGCAGAGAGTTCTGGAAGGGCCTGCTGAAGGTGGGAGAGAATTTCAAGGTCTAGGAAGGGATGGGTACTGAGCCGATGGTCTGGTTGTCAGCTAGGAACTTAGTCACTTAACGGCGCTCTGAGAGCAATTCTTCAAAGAATAATCAGAGGTCAGAGCCGGGAAGGGGAAAGAGTCACAAAACTGTGGAGGAGCGCATTAGATGGAGTCAAGACTAACCTCACTTGGGAGCTTCCCTGGTGGCGCAGTGGTTAAGAATCCGCCTGCCAATGCAGAGGACACGGGTTCGAGCCCTGGTCTGGGAAGATCCCACATGCTGCGGAGCAACTAAGCCCGTGTGCCACAACTGCTGAGTCTGCACTCTAGAGCCTGTGAGCCACAACTACTGAGCCCGTGTGCCACAACTGCTGAAGCCCACGCGCCTAGAGCCCATGCTCCGCAACAAGAGAAGCCACCGCAGTGAGAAGCCCGGGCACCTCAACGAAGAGAGTAGCCCCTGCTCGCCGCAACTAGAGAAAGCCCGCGTGCAGCAATGAAGACGCAATGCAGCCAAAATTAAATAAATAAAATAAATAAATTAAAAAAAAAAAAAGACTAACCTCACTTATCTCGCAGCTTTGCTTAGGGTGGTGTGGCAGAGATGACTACCGACCCCCAAGGCTCATGCCCCCCTTGACACAGTGTGGCGTTGTTTCTGGGGATCTGCTGCCCCGTCTACAATTTTCAACTCCACGCCCACCCCCCCCACCCTGTGCAACTACATCAGTTCATGGGACTCTCCTCACCAACGAACGTGAGCCAAAGGGCTGTGTCAGGTTCAGGCCCAGGTGGTTAAGTCTCCCATGCGCTCCCTGGATGGAGACCCCTGCACGGAGACCGTGGCTGCCAGGTGGTGACGATGGTACCAACCATCCTCAAGGGCTCAGAGGAACCAACCAACCAACCAACCAGAAACAGCTTCACCGGGTTTTTCATTAGTGATGAAAGCGCTGTTTTTGTGTTAAGCCACCGAGGTGTTGGCGTTGTTTGTTATGGCAGTTAGTCCAGCCTGATACAGGTAACCGGGTTCCAGGTGAAGACTCAGTATTTAGACATCCTTACCATAAGCCAGGTTCCCCAGGAAACAGCCTGAGACAGAGCACTGTGTACAAAGTTAACTGATTTATTTCCCACTGTCTGTAGTATGTGTGTCTTACCAATGACTCCATATACTTGCCATTGCTTGTTAATCCCCAGTAAGATTATCAAAATGGCATTAATAGAGTGTACCACTATGTCATTCTATGGAATGTCTAGATGGCCTAGGTCCCTTCAGGCTTTGTTATGACAGAGGGCAGAAGAGTTAATGTAGCCCTAGGCCAAGACATAAATGTATACTGTTGTCCATCTCATATGAATGTGAAGTGCTTTGATCTCCCTGATAGGTATGGAAAAAATGCATTCACCAGATCAGTGGCCTGTACCTGAGGCCATACTAATACGTCTAGCACAGATACTACAACTGACAAAACAATTGCAGTCAGGGCTCCCACTTGGCTGAGTTTGTGCTAGTTCACTGTCATCCCCCAAGATCATCTGGTTTTTGTAGAGTCTAAATTAGTGGGTTAAATGAAAATATGATCTGGGCAATCATCTGGGCATCCTTTAGTTCTTTAAGAACGGCACTGATTTATGACATTTCCTCCCTTCAGAATGCAATATTGGTTTTTATTTACTATTTTGGCCAGGAGGTGGGGGAAGATTCAGAAGCCACTCCTATTCTAGTATCTCTTACTCCACATGCTAAGGGGCCAATGTGGTCCTGCCAACTACGAAGTCTATTCCAGTTATACATTCAGGGATCAGGGAAGTGACCACTGGGTGGGTCAGAGGACCCAATGGACCCACTGTGAGTCAGACTTAGCCAGAGCGACCATACTGATGCTTCAGTTTCCTGGGAGTCAACACAGATCCTGTGTCCAAAAGTCCTTGATAAGTCTGCATATTCCCTCTTCCCCAGGGAATGGTTACCCAAGTAAATGGCCACTTGTACATTTGGGGAAGGACAAAAGAAATCATTATATATTGGCTGTGGCATTACAGGGTCCTCTCCTCTGGAGACCTGATCTCTCCCTTAGTTGATAGGTCCCAGGTCTAAACACTGGCTTAGGTCCAGAAACTAGGCAAGGAATCATACCTGTTTACTGGGGGTAGACACCCTCAGCTTCCTGAATTTCTCTTGGTTGTATAGCGTGAGTGATTCCCACGTTAGCCGCCCATCTGCTTGCCCCGAGGGATGATATTCTATTAGCTAGGTTCATGGTTCTCTGCAGGTCAGGCCCCCCAACCACCACTCTGTCCCTGCTCCCCTGATAACTGTGCCTACCTTGCTTCTGACGACCGTAACAAGTAAGCATAATTTAAAGAACTTCTGTCAGAATTACATGAGATAAAATGGAGGTTGTCATATGCTAACCCAATGAAGTAAGGTACAGAGGAAGAACTAGCTCTTGTAGACAAAAGAACAGTTTTAAGATCTAGCTTTGCACTTGGCACTTAATGAGACCTTGTAACCAACCCTCTTTAACTCACACTTTCCCTAACTTAAAATAGTGTAGAATTGCAATTGTAATAACAATAACCATGTGAGTTGGGGTGGTAATAATAATAATAATAATAATAGTAATAATTTCCTTTCAAAAGAAAAAGGAACCACATTCTCCAAAAACTTCAGTTTTATTCTTGATTCTGGAGGCTTTTCTCCTTGAAGTTCTCTCCCACGGAGTTTGCTGGGTCAACAAAGTTCTGGTCACGATAGCTACAGATAATATTTTCAAATTTCAAAGTTCTGAACCAAACCCAATGGCAGCCTTTTAAATCATCCAGTGGAGAATCATTCACCCTGGGCCACCAAGGAGTGATTTGACTTCTTGTCTCCAGAAGGCATCAAAAAGATGGTGAAGGGCTTCCCTGGTGGCGCAGTGGTTGAGAATCTGCCTGCCGATGCAGGGGACACGGGTTCGAGCCCTGGTCTGGGAAGATCTCACATGCCGCGGAGCAACTAGGCCCGTGAGCCACAATTACTGAGCCTGCGCGTCTGGAACCTGTGCTCCGCAACAAGAGAGGCCGCGATAGTGAGAGGCCCGCGCACCGTGATGAAGAGTGGCCCCCGCTTGCCGCAACTAGAGAAAGCCCTCGCACAGAAACGAAGACCCAACACATCCATAAATAAATAAATAAATAAATAAAATTAAAATTAAAAAAAAAGAGAGAGGAAGTTGCATTTGTTGAGTATCTTTCATGTAACAGCACCATACCTGGCCCTTTAAATATGCTATTTCAGTTAAACCACACAACTCTATAAGGAAGACATTACCCTCTGGAGGAAGAAAAAAAACCAAGGCTCAGAGTGGTTAATGAGTTGTCCAAAGTAACACAGCTAGTAAGTGGAAGCGCCTATATTGAGTGAAGTTCTGTCTTAGTCTGAAGCCCACGCTCTGTCTTCAAGCAAAATTCCCCCAAGGACGCACACTCCGCAGAAATGCTACTCCTGCCTGCTCCTGGAAGGCCACCCTGGGCCACCTGCAATGAACTGCTGTCTGCAGCAGTTAAGATGCCTCTTTCAGTTTCATCTTTGCTTTAAAAGCAAAGTTTCTCATTTGTTACCCAATTATATTTCCAGTCCAAAAAGGTTGAGAGCTCCACCAAAGCCCCAAATAGTCCCTACTGTAAAGTGTAACATCCAACGTTTTTCTCATATTACAGACTAGAACACTTAGGCACTTGGAACTTGAGGAATCCTAGAATGTTTTTGCAGATAAAAGAAGAGTTTGTTTCTTTAAGAAACATAACTTTTTATTATGATTTCGACAATTTCCACACATCCTTTTCTCCATCCTTAAACAAGGGTGATAAATTATAAGCATTAATTAATGTTTACTTTACAGTAATGACTCCCAGGGTTCCTGACCTGGATGATCCCAGGCTGTTGTGCTTTTGGAGTTCCTGTATCAGCTTTTTATGGGTTTTTTTTCTCCTGCCTGAATGCTGGTCATCTCTCCCTGCTCTTGGTGTGATCTGTCTATAACAGCCTTTACTTTGCTGTTTCTAAATATGATAGGCTTGGAAACAAATAACCAAGCTTCCTGGAGATGTGTGTTCAAGAAATCTATGAAACTTTAGTGCATTTATTCATTCAACAATCATTTATCAAGCACTTCTTATGGGCACTTATATGTTGGGAATACGGTAGGAAACAAAATAAGCAAAAATCCCTTCCTTCGGGAGCTTGACATTCTATTGGGACCAAAGAAAACGGTGGCATCTTTCTAAACATGCAAAGGCCATTTTTGCTCACTGCCTAGTCCCTTACTGTGTCCACATGGGTGGAAACTCACAGCCATGTTCCCCACAAAGGAGGTGTTACTGTCCAAGTACACAAGTTCCTCAGGGCTCTCAGGAGCACAAAGCTAAAGGAGAACTGTTAGTTCTGGAATTCCAACACATTGTGGATTAAACTTGCTTTTGTGGGCCGGTCTGGGCACCTCACCACCATCCGTACCTCTGTTTCTATAGGGAAATATATTCCAAGTCCAGGCAGCGGGCTTCCTGATGAACTTTTGGAACAGAACTCACTTGTAAGTTTAGGACTGCCTGTACTTGTCTATAAATGCTCCAAATAACAAGGGCATATCTGACTGAAGGGTTAGAAATGAGCGTATCTGGATGCCACCCAGCACCACCATTAAAGAACGTGGATGCCTCGGGCAAGTCCCTGAATCTCTCTGAGCTTTAGTTCAGTCTCTTATATATTGGGTTTCATGAGGATTTTATTAAATAGGGGTTCTGCTGCTAAAAGCAAAAGTCTGAAAAGCACTCTCTAAAAGAACCAATACATATTTCTCCAATGAATGAATAAATAAGTGAATGAGACGAATGAATGAGAAAACGTCACTTCCATTCCTAACACACCTGGAGTCGTGTCCAAAAGGAAGAACATTTCATTGAGAAGTGTTTTCTCTTTTTCCCCTTTCTATGGCGGCTTCTGACCCAAAGTCCAAACACTTGGGAAAGGAATAGAATGATTGTCCTCACTCCTGGGGATCCCAACTGAGAATCCGGGCCTCGGCAGGACCCCAATCACTTACAGAAGCCCATTGGGTCAATTATTAGGGCTGGGAATGGTTGGAAATCGCCAAGCTGCATGCACTTGTCTGGTGAAGAGGAAGAAATTGAGGTACTTGAGGAGAAAATCAAACCCAAGAACTAGCTTCACAAGTAACCATTCACCCCTTCCCCAGGGCAGGACCAGTTTCATTCCAGACGTGCCTTCTCCTGGCTGCCAGGAAGGGCAGGACTGGTTCCAGGCAAGCCTTGCTGGGAGGTAGCTGGCCTGTGTATTTCTAAGCCACACTGCTGGATCTCAAGGTCACATTGACGTCTTGGGATGGTCTTTCTCCCACCTCCCTCCTCTTCAGGCCCCCCACCCTTCACCCTACCCCCTGTTCTCCAAAGAAGGATGGCTTTGGGGAAAGGCAAACACCAGGTCTTCCTTCGTGTAGACAACATTTATGGGAAACTCAGAGAAGAAAGTCCAGGGGACCTGGGGAGCTGTCACCACATGCACGAGCAGGGAAGATTTATGTCAAGGACCAGGATGTGGACATACCAATGAATTATCCTTTTGTGCCAAGGTAAATTGGATAGGGAAAATGTGTGTCACAGAGGCAGAGCCTGGGCTTCGCTGCAATCCTTCTGGCACCTGGGGAAGCGGTCCTCCCTTCCATTCTCGTAACAGCAAAACTATCTGGAGCCAATGATTCTTCCAGGCTCTCCTGCACAAGAATAACTAGCGTTCACTGAGTACTTTTTAAGGCCTGCATCTTACTTGCATTAACTCATGTAACCCTCCCAAACTCTAGGAGGTCAGCACTGTGACCCTCCCCACTTCAGAGATGAGTAAACTGAGGGACAAAGAGGTTAACTTGTCCAAGGTCGCAGAGCTAGGAAGTGGCTAAGCCAAAGCATGAACCTAAATGATCTGACTCCAGATCAGCCTCTTCCCCACTAAACCACACCAACGGTAGCCACAGAAAGTGCATAGGAAGTCTTGAAGTGATACAGCCCCTCTCTCCTTAGAGAAAGACACTTGTCCACAAAGACGTTACATGAGTTAATGCAAGTAAGATGCAGGCCTTAATATTCATATAAATATTACCATATTTATCTATGGTAAACACCATAGGTAGTTTTAGAAGGTCCCAGAGAATCTAGAACTTCTTCAGTCTCATTCTCCACATTCTCTGCTTACTCCCCAGACAGTCTTCCGTATCAGACTGAATGTCTCCTGAATAACGTAGATGCCCCAGCTCACCCCCACTCCCCCTCCTCCCCCTGCCCCCAAGCTGTACCTGATTCCTACTCATCAGTTCGATCTCAGAGGGAAAGTAACTTCTTTAGGAAATCATCCCTGACCAACGCACACACACACACAGGTGTCGTCCCTCCCTAGATCTACCTATAGCCTCCTCTACTCCCCCCATCAAAGTGCCTCAGACTGTGATGTAGTGGCCTGTTCACCCCACACCGCCACCCTCCTCTATACTCTCTAAGGCTGACTGTGAAGATATAGATCCCAGCACATATTTCAGTCGTTCTTTGTGGAAGAAAAAAGGAAAGACGTTAGAATAAGCATCAGAAGACAAGGCTCAGGCCCCAGATTTGACTCTAACGAGCTGTGTTCTGTGGACAAGTCCCTCCCCTTCCTGGGCCTCGGTTTCTGCATCTGAGAAACGGGAATTGGACCTCGTGGCCTCTAACATTCCTTCCAGCAGTGACATCCTACAAACCGATTGCCCCAAGTCTCTAACTGGACCTGTGACGTGGCTGGGTTTAGAGATGGAGGTCCTTTTCCAGCCTTTCCACTGCCTCCTGGACTCTGTGGGTGACCCCACTCCTGGGACCAACGCTGGTAGGGGTTGAACGCCCGCGCCCTTCCAAGTTAACGTCCAAGGCCAGGCCCCTGTAGGAAGTGTGTTCTTTGTTTTTTCTTTTTAACAGCTTTATTGAGATGTAATTCACATACCATACAGTCACCCATTTAAAGTATAAAATTCAATGGTTTTTAATATATTCAGATATGTGCCACCATCACACAGTCAATTTTAGAACATTTTCATCATCTCGAGAAGAAACTTTATATCCTTTAGCTATCACCCTAAAGAGGATTCTTACAAGTGTACTTTCTCTCTCTCTCTCTCCCCATCCCATTCCTTGGTTTTGACTTGTACATTACAGGTGGAGGGAAAGACAGATCAGGAGAAGAAATACAGCTCTTCCTATAAATCTCACCCATCTTTTTGATAACGCTTGTCCCTCATTTACTTTCTCTTCAAGATTGGGGTCTCCCCTCGGAGCAAGGACATCCGTGTTCCTCCACACAACTCAAAGAAGATTTTTTTTCAGGAGCTAGTTTCTTCAAAGAGCTGTTCCCTTTGCACAAAACGTTTTGAGAAGAAAACGTTTTGAGAAGAAAAAAGCTCTTGAATATTTCACACCGGGTGCTCCACGGGTTTTAGGATGGGGCAGAGTGTGTGTTGGGGGAAGAAGTGATCCGGTCTGGGAAGGGAGCTGGAGGGTCAACTCCTGTGTCCCCGAGGGAGGCCCTCCAGCACCGCTGCCTAGGAAAAGACCTGACGTCTTCCATCGCTGGAGGCCCAGCAATGAGGAGATGCCCGGGCAGCCGTGAGCTTTGGAATCTCAGACAGACGTGTGGGATTCGCTTGTGTGTTAACATAGGGCTGCTGTCCACCTCTCAGGCTCACCTCTCCATGGTGCCTAACGTCATAAGTGCAGGCAGACCTCAGAGACATCATGGGTTCGGTTTCAGACCCTCACCATTAAGCGAGTATCAAATAAAGCAAGTCACCCGAATTTTTTAGCTCCCAGTTCATATAAAAGTTATGTTTACACTATACTGTAGTCTATTAAGGTGCAATAGCATTCTGTCTAAAAGAACAATGCACAAGAAGGAGAACACTGGCTGTACAGGAAGATAGAGACAGTGGGGCTTTCTCATCAGAGCAGAGGTCGAAATATCAAAAGGGGAAAAGCTGGGATAAATCCTGTGTTGTTGGATTGGAACTGGAGATAACCATGGGAACTCATGGCTTGAAACATATATCGAGTTACAGGAAGAAATGTAAATGCATGGTTTTGGTGGGGAAAAATGCACATACCTTAATTAAAAATTACTTTATTGCTAAAACATGCCACCTATCCTCTGAGCCTTCAGTGAGTCGTAGTAGTAACATCAAAGATCACTGATCACAGGGCTTCCCTGGTGGCGCAGTGGTTGAGCATCTGCCTGCCGATGCAGGGGACCCAGGTTCGAGCCCTGGTCTGGGAAGATCCCACATGCCACGGAGCAACTGGGCCCGTGAGCCACAATTACTGAGCCTGCGCGTCTGGAGCCTGTGCTCCGCAACAAGAGAGGCCGCGATAATGAGAGGCCCGCGCACCGCGATGAAGAGTGGCCCCCGCTCGCCGCAACTAGAGAAAGCCCTCGCACAGAAACGAAGACCCAACACAGCCAAAAATAAATTTAAAAAATAAATTAATTAATTAAAAAAAAAAGATCACTGATCACAGATCCCCATGACAAATATAATGAGAAAGTTGGAAATATTGTGAGAATTACCCAAATGTGACATCGAGACACGACATGAGCCAATGCCGTTAGAAAAATGGCACCGATAGACTCGTTTGATACAGGGTTACTGCAAACCTTCAGTTTGTAAAAAACACAGTATCTGCGAAACGCAATAAAGTGCAGTAGAATGAGGTCTGCCTGTGTTCATTGCTTCCACTGGATGGGGAATCACTCTTCCTTTGCTTGACATAGACCACCCCCCAGTCACGGCCCAGAGGCTTCCAGGAATGGAGCCTTTACGACGTCTTGGCCATGACATTGTACGTTCCCATTTTTTCCTGATCACTTGGTATAAGAAGCATGGAGACTACTGGGCTTTTCTGGGTCCACCGTGCTTTACATGTGCAACCCAATAAGACGGGGTCCCCGGAAACACAGTGTGTACCCTGCACGCCCGGGACCCGTGCAGACCCGCGCTGTTGTGTGTTCACGCGGGTTCATTTGAGGGCAGCAGCTCCCAGATCTCGGGGCAGGTATGGGGTCTTGAGGGGATGGCAGGGTTGCCCGAAGGAACTGGGGGTGGGGAGGATGAGATGGAGAGGGACACAAGGAGAACGGGAACGGGGAGGGCAGGAAAGAGAGGAAGGGTACCAGACGTGAGGGGGGCTGAGTGTGAGTCTCGGGAGACGCAGGGTTCATGGCGATCTTTTGCCAGGAGCCGATTCCAGCTGCAGGTGTCAAAGGGTTCTCAGTAACAAATGTACTTCCTACTGCGGCTCAGAGCTTTGGAGCTCAACTGATGTAGGGGCAAGGAAAGAGACAACGAGTGGGCGTCGGGGAAAAGCCGGGGAGAATTTAATTACAGGGCCGACTGGCCCCCTGGTCGCTGTGATGCGGCCAGCATCCCACGGAGAAGGCTCTGGTCCTCCCGCCCGCGTATGCCTCCCCAGGAATGGGCGGCCCGCTGGCTACCCGCGACGGGACTGGGTCTACAGGAGTCTGTGAAACGTTAGTCTGTCATAGGGTTGTACTTTCCCCTGTTTTTTCCTTTTCCCACTCTTTCTCCGAAACAGGGCCAGTGCCTCCACGCCACCGTTACACATATTGGTTCTGACAGCTCAAATTAATATGTCAGATGCTGTGATCCTCGCTGGCGACAGGCCTTTTGACCCTATCAGCGCAACCTGCCTCCCTGATTGAAAATCTCTGCGCCTCAAATTGATTCCGAGTATTATAAACATCCTGCAGCCACGATCCAAGGAAGCCACCGGTGAAAAACCTGGGAGAGCTTAATTTGCCCTCCCCTGCTCCAGCTGCTCCAAGCAGTGGGGCAGGACTAGCAAAGGGGTTAAAAGGAAGGCCTTAGACTGGGCAACCCTGTAGGCTGAGAGTCTCAGAGACCTTCCACCAGCTAAGCTATGCCCCTGCTTGCCCTGCCTGCATCCTAAAATGCAGTTGGAATAATCCAATGAGATGGAACCCGATTAGGCATCTGAAGTCCTAGGTTGTCTAGCTGTGTGACCTTGGAAAAGTTCCTTAACCTCTCTGAGCCTTGGTTTCTCTTTATAAAATGAAGATAGGGGCTTCCCTGGTGGTGCAGTGGTTAAGAATCTGCCTGCCAATGCAAGGGACACAGTTTCGAGCCCTGGCCAAGGAAGATCCCACATGCCACGGAGCAACTAAGCCCGTGCACCACAACTACTGAGCCTGAGCTCTAGAGCCCACAAGCTACAACTACTGAGCCCACATGCCACAACTACTGAAGCCTGTGCGCCTAGAGCCCATGCTCTGCAACAAGAGAAGCCATGACAACGAGAAGCCCATGCACCGCAACAAGGAGTAGCCCCCGCTCACCACAGCTAGAGAAAGCCCACGTGCAGCAACAAAGACCCAACACAGCCAAAAATAAATAAATAAATAAATTTATTTTTTTTTAAAAATGAAGATAGTAATAACCACTCTGTTTAACTCAGTAGGACTGTCATAAGGATGGCATGAGGTGATGCATTCTGAAGCACTGATGGAATGCAGGGAATTGTGACTATTTTTATAATACACTGGGGAGATGGAGGAAACAACATTGGCAAAATGTTGATAACTGCAGATGCTGGGAGATGAGTACATGGGGACTCACCATGCCCTTCTCTCTAATCTTGTGTATATTTGAAATTTTCCAAACTAAATTTCTTTAAACAAAATGCATTGAGCCATAAAGTATATACGTTTTAGAAGTATGTGTGTGTGAGTGTGCACATGAAGTATGTGTGTGTGCGTGCATGCATGCACGCATGCGGCCACATGCAGAGAGGAGAAATCACTTCACAGTGAACCCTTCCCATCTCACACGTTTAGGGATCCCCAGAACTGTGCATTGAAACAGAGTCTTAACCAAAAAATGGGAATGGGGATGAATTTGGATCAACATGAAAAGATGTCTGTGACACACTGCTGGTTTTTAAAATAGATTATCAAGCATCCAGGGAAGGGCCTGTTTCCTGAAAAGGGATCATCAGTGGACAGGGCAGAGCTCTCTGCACAGGGGTTCCCCGGCTGTGAAGAGTCTTCCACCCAGAGCCCATCCCACTTTCTCCACATGTGCCCAGCTCACACTTAGCATTCGGGATGATAGTTCATCATTTACCTGCCAGCTCCTGCAGCCCTCGGAGGGCTGGGCTGCAGTGTGTGGTGGGGACCTCAGTCCCAGGCACCCAGCACAGCACGTAGCACGTCGTCGATTGCACTGCTCACCGCTGCTCTGCTGAGGCCTCCCTCCCGCTTCCAGCACCTTCTGTCCTGCAGCGGCTTTCCCTGCAATGCAGCCCCTCTGGCCCAGCCACCCACAGGAGGCCAGAATCTCTACTAAGCTTTCTCAGAGGCTTGGGAGGGTTTCAGACCCGTTTTTGTCAAGCACGCACACGTGACTCTGACAGACAGCCCAGCCTGCCCGCCATCAGCCGGACGGGTCCTTTACTTGTCAGCCCCTCCGGACAGGTTCCAAGAGCAGCAGGACCGGAGGAATAGCTCCCTGACGATGGCTGCTGTATTTTCCTCCCCACGTTGACGATGGCACGGAAGGAACACAGAACTTCCTCCAAACTTCTCCAGGGCTTCAGGACAGTTCTCGGGGTCCTCCGAGCACCCCGCAGAGAGGTCACTCTCTCCATCCCATGGCTGCCCCCACCAAGCCGCGCTTGGGAGGGAGAGCGGGTGGGCAGGAGAGGAGGGGAGAGGGAAGCCTGTGCCTCCGGGTGAACCAAGAGACGCCAACCACGAGCAGACCCCCAGGAGAGCCACAGAGTCCATCTTAAAGCACAGGGGACGTTCTCACCAACCTCAGTTCC
Source organism: Balaenoptera acutorostrata (assembly GCF_949987535.1). NCBI lineage: Eukaryota > Metazoa > Chordata > Mammalia > Artiodactyla > Balaenopteridae > Balaenoptera > Balaenoptera acutorostrata. Next base: position 9,858,246 of record NC_080084.1, on the reverse strand, counting down.
TCCTGGCAGAGGCCGACAATCAAAAATGTCATGGGGGAGGGAGCAGAAAAAAAAAGAATGTCATGGCTCAGCATCCTAGCAGACACTCCCTCCCACTGGTCACCTCCCCAGGGCCCTGGACAAGTAATGAACACAGGCTCCTCCCCCTTCCTTCCACTTCCCAAGTTGTCACAGACTAAAATGCTTTCCAGCTGGTCCCCTTGACTGTGAGTGAAACTACTCACTCACTGCAAGTCGTCTCCAAATAGACAATGACTCGTAGATACAGCATTTGTCTTCAAAGTCCATCTGTCTAGAGCTGGCTCTGCAGCCCCTCCCATCGTGTCTGGTCCCAGGTATGTTGAGTCTACAGAAACCTGTGACCTTGGGCTCAGATCCTGGATCTCTCGCTTACCAGCTGTGTGACCTGGTTAAGTTAGTTCATCTTTCTTTCTGTGCCTCGTTGTTCTCACCTGTAAAATGGGGACAATAATTATACTTACCGCATAGGGATGTTCAGGGGATGAGCTGAGTTTGTATCTGTAAAGTGCTTTGCGCACTGACACATAGTACGTGCTCTGTGTTAGCTGCCACCATCATCATCATCACCACCATCATCATCACCATCACCACTATCATCACCATCACCATCATCACCATAAGTATCATCATCACCTTCATTATCACCACCATCATCATCACCATAATCATCATCATCGTCACCACCATCATCATCACCATCACCACCATCATCACCATCATCACCATAAGCAACATCGTCACCTTCATTATCACCACCATCATCATCACCATCACCACCATCATCACCATCACCATCATCACCATAAGCAACATCGTCACCTTCATTATCACCACCATCATCATCATCACAATCATTATCATCACCATCATTATCATCATCCCTATTACTGTTTATTAGGAACCTTTGTTTCTGGCTTCCTAAAAATTCACCTTTTTCTTCTCTCTTTCCCCACCTCTTTACTTACCAAGAAGTCTGTTTTCAAAGTCCAAATCATTTCTCAAAACTAAAATATGATTTTTCTCTCTCAAGCTCTCCTCCTTCCTACAGGCCAGACTCATTTGTTCATGGTGTTTTATGATCCTCAAAACATTGGAATTTCTCCTGCAAAAGCAACAAAGTAGCCTTTGTTCATCCATAACTTTGTTAATAACTGCTGCCAGTTTACAAAGCTCTTTTATTTACATTCTGCCATTAATCCTTTATGGAGGCCTGGAAATGGTAAGTTGGTCACCCAGGGTCCTTTCCTTTCCCAATTACAGCTTGTAAATGGCAGAGCTGCAGCTGGACTCCTGGCCTATCTGACCCCAAGTTCAGTGTTTTCCAAACCTTACCTGCCTCCAGGGAGACCCAGGTGTCTACACACCTGAGAATAAACACTGGCCATTGGGGAGAAGTCACTTCTCGGCCAACCCTTTTTCTCACACATCCAGGGGTCTCTGGAACTGCCCATGAGAACAAAGTCTTAACTTAAACAGTGTGATGGAGATGAATTTGGGTCAAAATGGAAAGGAGATGTTTGTGGTATGTTGTCGATCTTAAAAGTAGGTTACAAAACATTATGTACAACAGGGTTTCATTTTGTAAAAATACACACACCAACCCACAAAGAAAAGAAACTGAGAGTACCTATACATTTGGTGTTGACCATGGTAGAAATAATACAGTTTTTAATTCTTTTGTTTTGTCTGTATTTTCTAATTTTTCCATGAAACGCACTATTGTGTTTGTAATTTAGAAAAATTAAGACTCGGGGGGAAATTGATACAGATGCACAAATGCTTTACTGTCTGCCCAAGGGATGCTGGAGCTTTGGCGCTTTCTCTTTAATGAAGAGAATCAGACTCATAGGAGGAATCTGGCCTCTACTCAGGGTCTCGGCACGAGACCCAGATGCCACACATGACGGCTGCCCCCATGTTTCCAGGAGAGCCTTCGTTCCTCCTGCAGACAGAGTGAGACCAGGGATGGGCACCAGCATCCTGGGTGGGGAGAGAAACAGCCACCACCTTCGTCACCACCCCTAACATGGGCAAAGCACTTACACGATTTCTCATTAAACCTACACCCCAGCCTGGGAGGTGAGTCGGGCAAGCGTTATTATCTCTATGCCACGGATGAGGAAACTGAGACCCACAGAAGTGAAGGAATTTGCAGAAGATCCTGCAAATGGGAGGGATTGGGAGGCTATGGATGAAGCCCAGGTTTCCTGGCACTAAGTTTGCATCACTCACACCGGGTCCTGTTGTCACATACAATGGTCCAGGCTATTCTGCCAGGGATTTGAGAAGCCACAGAAGCCCTTCTGTTACCCCAAACCCTCTCCCTGCCTGGGAACTTCCCACCCCCTACTTGGTCTCAGAACTTCCTGGCTGGACCCACTCCCAGCCAGGTGGCTGCAGAAGAGACCAGGTGTATAAACTAGCTAGGGCTGCCATTATGGCTCACCATAGATGGGTGGATGGCTTATACAACACGAATGTGTTGTCACACAGTTCTGGAAGCTAGAAGTCCAAGATCAAGTGTGGGAAGGGTTGGTTTCTTCTGAAGCCTCTCTCTCTTTGGCTTGTCTTCTCCCTGTGTCTTCACACGGTCTTCCCTCCGTACCGATGTCCAAATTTCCTCTTCTTGTAAGGTCACCAGTCATATTGGATTGGAACCCACCGTAATGACCTCATTTTAATGACCTCTTTAAAGACACCCCGTCTCCAAATAGAGTCACATTCTGAGGTACCCGGGATTAGGACTTCAACATATGAATTTGAGAGTGGACCCAATTCATCCCATAATACCAAGTAAAGTCCCTCTAACCTGGAAGAGTTCCCCAAACCTCGCCGGTGGCACTTCAGCAAAGACTGATGACCATTGATGCTAGTAACCCCTTGAGTCCCAAGGGGGATGAATTGCCAAGAGGCAACAGTGCAGAAAACTGGAGTGACAAGTCCTAGGATTGGGGGCCGGGGGTACAACACAAGGGAGCCTGGAAGATGGGTGCTGAGAGGGCAGGTCCCCTGCAGGTTGGCGTGAAATGAGGAGGCAGGACCAGGGTCTCTGATGGCCCATGAGTCCATGTAAACTGTTGTCCCATTGGCGAGTGGGCAGGTGTATCATAAAACATCTTTGCCTATAAAGGAGGATTATGATAGGACAATTGCTTTCCTAGAAAGAAAAAAATTAGAATGTTCTGGAACTTTGGGCAAGTCACTTCCTTATCAGTAAGAGAGGGAGATTAGAGTATAGGGTACCTAGCTTCCCATCCAGCTTGAATGCTTTCGGATTCTAAAATGATGATTCTTTTTTTTTTTGAAGTTTTAATTTTTTAAATTTTTTATTGAAGTATAGTTGGTTGACAATGTTGTGTTAATTACTGCTGTACAGCAAAGTGATTAAGTTATACATATATATATATATTCTTTTTTTTAAATATTTTTTCCATTATGGTTTATCATAGCACATTGAATATAGTTCTCTGTGCTATACAGTAGGACCCTGTTGTTTACCCATTCTACATATAATAGTTTGCATCTGCTAATCCCAAATTCCCAATCCATCCCTCCACCCCCCCCGCCTCACCCCCTTCCCCCTTGGTGACCACCAGCCTGTTTTAAGACAATGATTCTTCTTCATTATTTCTCTGGAAGTGATAAAATTTTTTCTGCAACCAGCACATAGTAGGTACTCAGATAAATTCAGCTTCCTTCCTCCATCTTCCCCCTTTCATTCCCACAGCTGTTCTCAGTTCCCAGTTCCTCCTCCTGGGTTAAATAACAGAAGAGAAAGAAAGTAGAAAGGGCAGTAAAAGCCCCAACAATTTACATCCAAAAAGGCAAGTCTAAGTGGAAAAGAGAAAACTATTCACGTGCGCTGACACGGCTGAGATGCCTGTCAACTTCCAGAGAACCTGGGCGACTCTTCTGAGTCAGGCAGCCACAAGTATAACCAGAAAGTAAACGTGTTACGGACCCTGAGGCCCTAGCAAGCACTTCCCTTTCTCATCACTCCCAGGGTGAAGGCTCTGCTCCATCATTAGACCTGACAAAGCTCTGCCACTCAGCCCACAGGGGCTGGGCAGAGATGAGGGGCCCAATTCCAGTCTCTCCTCCCCAAGTGCTGCCATCACCGGGGTGCTTCCATCTCTGCTCAGATGGCACATGCCCCAACCCGGCCCCTCACTTCCTTGACTCCATTGCATCCACTCTTCTGTAGCTACTCTTTCTAAGACACCATCCTGAAGTCATAAATGCACAGCCCATCATCCTTACCATGATCCTTCCCAAAGCCTCTAGATCTTTGACCCCACCAGGATCGTCACTCCATAGACGCACACATGCTACTGTCTCCCTTATTCTCCCTCCGTCTTCACTGTCTTCTTCCTCCAGCCCAGATTCCATGGGCCATCATTTCAACCTCTCTTGCCAATGTGCGTAACTGGTTAACCCGACATGCTTCACTGGGACATCTTGGCCCTTTTCCAATGTCCTCGCACCATCCACACCCGGCCAAACCCCCAACCAGAGAACCCAACTGTCCAACCCCACTGTAGCTACACTGGGATCGCCAAGCACAGATAGAGGAAATCCTACAGGATTATGACTGGCTTTCCATATTGCCCTTCAGACAAAAGCGAAAATCCTCACCGTGGTCTACAAGGCCTTGTACAATTTGCCACCTACCTCTCCAGCCACACCTCTTTAATCCATTCAACAGATAATTATTAAGCACCTACTCGATGCGCTTACAGGGCACTGTGGCCCTCCCCCTTTGCACCCTATCTCCAGCGAGGATAAACTTCTTTCAGTTTCTGAAATGTGATCCTTGTCACCCAGGCTTATCTCTGCTTAGAAGACCCTGCCGTCTCCTTCCCCTGACCGACATCCTCTCGTTCCCTCTGCAGGTCTCAGCTTCAGTGTGGCTTCCCTGAGCAGCTCTGTCAACCTCTTAAGCTAGATTTGGTGGCTCTGCCAATGGGCACACGATAGCACCTGCCCATTTCTCATGATGGCACTTTTTGATGAGGTATATTTAATTACATGATCTGAGTTGCTCACTCATATACATATATATGTATATGTGGCACACCCACACACATATACATAACACATATATATACACACCTATATATACACACATATGTATACACACATATGTATACACACATATGTATACACACATATATATAACACATATATATACACACATATATATAACACATATATATACACACATATACATAACACATATATATACACACATATACATAACACATATATATACACACATATACATAACACATATATATACACACATATACATAACACATATATATACACACATATACATAACACATATATATACACACATATACATAACACATATATATACACACATATACATAACACATATATATACACACATATACATAACACATATATACACACACATATATATACACACCTATATACACACACATATATATATAACACATATATATACACACATATATATAACACATATATATACACACATATACATAACACATATATATACACACATATACATAACACATATATATACACACATATACATAACACATATATATACACACATATACATAACACATATATATACACACATATACATAACACATATATATACACACATATACATAACACATATATATACACACATATACATAACACATTTATATACACACATATACATAACACATATATATACACACATATATATAACACATATATATACACACATATACATAACACATATATATACACACATATATATACACACCTATATACACACACATATATATACACACCTATGTATACACACATATATATACACACATATATATAACACATATACATAACATATATATACACACCTATATATACACACATATATATACACACATATATATACACACATATATATACACACATATATATACACACATATATATAACACATATATATACACACCTATATATAACACCTATATATACACACCTATATATACACACATATGTATACACACATATGTATACACACATATGTATACACACATATGTATACACACATATATATAACACATATATATACACACATATATATAACACATATATATACACACATATGTATACACACATATGTATACACACATATATATACACACATATATATAACACATATATATACACACATATACATAACACATATATATACACACATATACATAACACATATATATACACACATATACATAACACATATATATACACACATATATATAACACATATATATACACACATATATATAACACATATATATACACACATATATATAACACATATATATACACACATATTCATAACACATATATATACACACATATTCATAACACATATATATACACACATATATATACACACCTATATACACACACATATATATACACACCTATGTATACACACATATGTATACACACATATATAACATATATACATAACATATATATACACACATATATATACACACATATATATACACACATATGTATACACACATATGTATACACACATATGTATACACACATATATATAACACATATATACACACATATATATAACACATATATACACACATATATATAACACATATATATACACACATATATATAACACATATATATACACACATATATATACACACATATATATACACACATATATATACACACATATATATAACACATATATACACACACATATATATACACACATATATACACACACATATATATACACACATATATATACACACATATATATAACACATATATATACACACATATATATACACACATATATATAACACATATATATATACACACATATATATACACACATATATATACACACATATATATACACACATATATAACACATATATATACACACATATATACACACATATATATAACACATATATATACACACATATATACACACATATATATACACACATATATATAACACATATATACATACATATATACACACATATATATAACACATATATATACACACATATATATACACACATATATATAACACATATATATACACACATATATATACACACATATATATAACACATATATATACACACATATATATACACACATATATATGTATATATATATAGCAGGTTTTAATGAATAGCTACAGAAATGAAGACTTTGCTGTGAAATCTCTATGCACACATCTTGGGTCACCCCTTGTGTCACCGGGGTTGGCTCACCAGATCTAAGCAGGCAGCTCTCCAGGTTTTAACCCTGGTGTGCCCCTTCCTCTGTAGCCTTTACAAACCAAGGAGGGACCACTTCTCTCTCCCCCAAAAGAAGTCCAAAATCTTTCAAGGCCCATCTGAGAAGGGTGTCGAGAAGCTCCACTCCCACCCCGCTTGGCTGCTCCCTGTTGGGTCTGGATGATAGGGACTCCCAAGGACAAGAAGCCAGAGGATGGCATCTCTACTTAGACCTTATCCTCGCTAGAAGGTTAAAGCTCAAGAGAAGCCCCCTGGAGCCCCCGCTGTCTCACCTCCATCTCTCTCCCACTCTCCCTGCCCATGAACTCCTGCTCAACAGTCTGGCCTCCACAAGGAGTGGAGGGCTCTCTCAGTCCCCCACCTCTACTCATGCTTGATTCCCCCATCCCACCGTGTTGCCATGGCAAAATGCTAGGCTAAGGACCAGGAGGCCAGAGGGGGCTAAGTGCCAGCTTGGGATCAGTTGTACGGTTTGCGGCAAGTCACTTAGCTCCTCTGATTTCTCTTCTCATCTATGAAAATGGAGATGGTCATCCCTACCTGCTGTGTTTTGGGGAAAATGGAGTAAGAGCTGCAAGACTCTTGTGAAGTTTTCTGTAGACGTTTGACAGCACGACCTATATTCCTCGCCATCCTCCCCAGCCCTGTTCCTTTATGAAGTCTCTCCAATGACCATGGCCCATCCGCTTCCCTAATTATCACTGTTGTTTAGGGAATTTTTCTTATATATTGAGATTGGATAGATATAAGTAAATGTCTCAAATGGAAACAAATAAAGTAAAAACATTTAATTATATGTTATATGTTCCGACAACTAGTGATAACAACGGTACCTACCTTATAAATCATTACTGTAACAATTAAATGAATCTGTATGTTATGTATATGAATATGAATGTATAACTATGAATATGTGCATATGAATTAAACCTATTAAGATAAGCACTTAAAATAATGCTGGGCACACGGTAAGCCTAAGGAGTATTAGCTATTTTCATCATCACCATCATCATTATATGCTGATACCCCAGAAATTGGTGACAGAGGTTGCCTCTGGGAAGAGGGAAAACAGTACTTACGGGACAGGGAAGGCAGCTATTTTCCTTTTCTATGCACAGTTCTTTTTAACTTTTAAACCACTTGGATGTATATTACCTATTAAAATGAACTGGTTCTAGAAAATTCCCTGACGGTCCAGTGGTAAGACACCGTGCTTCCACGGCAGGGGGCACAGGTTCGATCCCTGGTCAGGGAACTAAGGTCCTGCAAGCCACACGGAGCGGCCAAAATAAAAAAATAAAATAAAATAAAAATGCACTGGTTCTAAATTTTTTTGAAATTGAAACCAGTGGTATAGCCAGCATGCACAGAGCCCTGAGTCGGTGACAGTCATTTGGTTCCTGGTCATCTGCAGCCTGGCTCTGTCACTGGATCCCCATTCTCCATCACAACCATGTTGGCGATGTTTCCTGCTGAGCTACTGATGGGGGATGGTGCTAAGTCACCAAATCATGTAACCTTCATATCAACCTTGGGAGCTGGGGAATATCGCCGTCTCCATTTTAGAGGTGAGGAAATTGAGGAACCCAAGAAACAAGAAACTAACCCACGATTCTACAGACAGTAAGAGGCAGAGCAAGGATCCCACTAGGTGTGAGTGCCTCCTCAAGCTACACTCTGGACCATCTGTCATTACATCCCAACTCCACCTGCCCGCACTCACTCCCAGCCAGCCAGTTTGTGCATGGCCTGGCCCCTCAAAATAGGTCAGCGTTCTAGAGAAAAGAGCCTGTGTCATCTTTATTTATATTTTCAGTGCCTTTCCCTCCTTCCTCCCCCAAAATAATAATTAGAACTTTCCTAGTCCTGGGCAAGAATGGGTACTTGTTAAATATTCGCTGAATTGAATTAATTAAACTTGGCAAAAACACCGTCCCTTCCAGGCCCCCCCATCGTCATCATCACTGTCTCATCACAGGTAACTATTTCATGAGGTGTCTATGCTGTGCTAAGATCTGGAAGCAATCCATAGGTCTATAAATTCTGGAAAGACCTTCTAGATGATACTTCAGGGAAGGGAGGAGGGCTAGGAATTTCCTGAGCACCTCTGGAAATGTTCTCGGAGCTGCCTTTTCTCCCTTCCTATCCACCCCCACACCCACGTACATGCACATGACAGATCCTCAGCTCAGATAAGGTGTTTCAGCCATCAGTCTATCACAGGGGGGCCAGGGTTTTATTGAGCAATTACAGCACTGCTGTTGCACTGCAATTATCGTCTCCAGGAGGAAAGGACTTAACCGGCCTATCTCCCTCACCTCCAGGCTCTGGCTGGGATACCTGTCAGACACCTGTCAGCTCCAGAGCCTACAGGGCCAGCGGGTTGCCTTTCAGGTCTGACATCGCTGAGGCCTTGCTACGTGGGGCTGGCCCTGGGGCCAGGCAAGGTACTTCCACTCAGATGGAGGGGAGATGGGTGGCTCTCAGAAGACCCTCCCGCCAAAAGAGCATTCTCCTTCGCCACCTGGATCCTTGGAAGGAGGGGCCCTCCCTGAAGCCCCAGGGGAGTCAGAGCCGGTCTGTCCCCGACAGGACCACACACAGACGGCAAGGCCACAGGTCTCATCGTGCACTTGGGGGGTGGGGGGAGGCTAGCAGCCCCGCCCTGGCCCTTCTTTATCCTCCACTCTTCTCTGTGCTCAGGACCGCCCGGGCAGCTGGTCAACCTCAGCAAACCCTCAGATGACTACGGAACAAGGAACTGAGGGCAGCGTGCAATGCTACTCGCCATCCCAGCTCAGGCTGCACTTGCCCAGACGCAGGGTTGCAATCTCCTTCTCCCTGCAGAGACAGCATCTGTTCTCCTGGCTTCAGGCACCATCTGTCTCCTCTAGGCTGAGGCCCTGCATGGCCATCTCTGCCTTTGCCCCGGGCTCCAGGCCCCTTCTCTAAAGCCCGCAAGGACATTTGCATGTGGCTGCTTTGCTTCCCTGTAAGCTACATGCCTAAAATGAGAGGGATTCTGGTGTTCTTCTGCGCCCCTCTCTCTCTCTCTCTCTCATCATTTCTAAATCCTCTCCGTCCCTTTGCATTTCCAACCACCAAAAGTCACAGCAATCACTTTATCAATGTTAGACCTCATCACATTCTACCAAAGTTTCAAGGTGACCTACAGAAAGGGCATCACTACTCCCTTCAAGGGCAAAGGCAGGAAGGGCAGCACGTTTGCCGGAGGAGTACCCCTCCCCCTGCCTGTGGCCCTGACTCTAGACTTGAGCTCTGCGGGGTTGATGGTGTCTCTTTTCCTCACCACCCTGCACACAGGACAGTGCCTGGCACACAGGAGGGGCTTAGAAACTCTCCCCGCACCAGACACTTGGAACTTCAACAGTTCTTAACACGTCTGCTTCTAGTGTTTTCCAACTATGGGAAAGACAGCAGAAATAAAACGAAGGGGCAGCGTGTTTAGGGACCACCTCCACTCTGTCTTGCTTCTTTCCATTTTTAAACCTGTCTGACTCCACCCACCTACCCGACCTTACTCCCTGACAGGTCCTGACAAACATGCTCTGAACTCCGGACACATAGATCCAGGCCAGAGCAGTGTAATTGAGGAAGCAGTGCCCAGCCCTGGCTGCCCTGCAGAGTAAGCAACTAAGATGATTTCAGGGGGTGAGAATCACAAGTCTCTGCCTCAAAAAGCATTGCCTCTCTTCTCACCAGTACTAGAAACTCTGTTGACAGGGAACAAAGCCCAGCTCTGTCTGTTTAATGGGGAATGAGCCTTCAAAAGCAAACACATCTGACTGAGCTAAATATTGAGTTAAATTCATACTAGGGTGTAAATGACTGCCAGAAGATCTTTCCCTGAGAGAGAATTGATGAGGATACCTGAAGAGAGGGGTGAAATCTCCTGTTAGTGGGAGAGAAGGAGCAGCCAGAATCATGGCCATTAAGGGGCTTTTCCCAGTGAGAAAGTACTGGACTGGGGGTCAGCGACACGAATTCTAGTCCCACCACTGCTGACTTCAGGAATGTCGTTCCACCTCTTTGAGCCTCACCTTACAAATCTATAAAATGGGATAATTAAACTAGCCGCTCCCTAAGGTCCCTTCAAGATCTGACAAACTGTGATTCAACCATTTCAGTTTGGCCCCCAGCCTATTTGTTTCTGTATTCTTAACCCAGCACTGTACACAGAGCCACTGTTTGTCGTCAATGTGCCTGAAGATCCCCATTGTTCAGACCAGGAGTTAAACAATGCCTCCCAAGTCGATTTAGAAACCAAGGTCATCACAGCCTTGAAGAACCATAAAGAGAAACAGAAGACTGATCCTGATAGGCTTACAATCCTTTGGAATAACAGGAGCTGAGGCTCAATTAGACATGAAACAAAACTCGGTGACGGCACATATGAAATTACAATAATCCACCAGATTTGCAGGGTGATTTGCTGTTAACCACCCTCTTTGATCCGTTTTCTGATTTGGTCCTCTCTGAAGCCGTGTGAAGTAGTCAGGGCAAGAACTGTCACCCCCATTTTACAGATTTAGAAACTGAGTCTCCGGCTGAAGAATTGCAGCAAGTGAGGGGCAGCCAGGACTCAAGCTCAGATCAAGTGATTCCTCTCCTTCAATCCCCCCACCACCCCACTGCTACCTCCAGATCCAGAAGCAAGCTAGGAAAAGGCAGAGGGAGATAAACTCCGGAGAGAAACCCAAGTAATCTGCAAAAGCAACGGATGCTAGAGAACCCCCATTAGCTGGAGCCAGAAACCATCCGAACACCTCCTGCTTTTCTCTGCTGCCTGCCTGCAGCCGCCAGGGCTGGGACACCGTCCTGTCTCCACAGACCCCGTCTGTTGGCCGCAGCCAGTAGCAGGGTGATGGGCTCCCATAATCTGCTTTCCCATGAGCTCTGCCTAGCCAAGGCCAGGTTCACTCTGGGATAATTGCAAAGCAGCAGACTCCTGCCTGTGACTAATCAAGCAAGTAGGACAGAGGTAAGAACAAACTCAACCAGGAAAGGAGGTGAGGGAGAGAGAGAGAGAAAAAGAAAAATAAAGAGAGAGAGAGAGAAAGCAAGCCGCTTTAATAATAGGGCAATTGCCCTCTTTAGGATTACAATCTGCCAGCATTTCACTAAACTTTATGACACATGATGACAAGTTAATAGGCCAATACCTCACTGTGTGCGTTAAACAGATGCCCCGGCCTCCTTGTGCAGGGAGGTAACCCCCAAGGCCAAAAAAAATCCAGCCAGGTGCGGGGGAAGAGGCCAAGAAGCTGGGGAAACTGGTTATTTCTGTTGTCAGAATGGCCCTGGCAATAAATCACCATTAATAATACGGCTATCTATCAAAGAAGAGCTCTGGCTGCCAAGGCCTTTGAAGTGGCAGCACCTATACTCTCCCACCTATAAAAGGTACCTTTGTGCGTCTGTCACGCTGGGAGCTGACGAGGTGAGACTCCGAGGAGTTCAGACCTTCCCCCCACCCCTCACAGCAGCCAACCCACCACGCTCCCCACCTGGCCCGCCTGCAGGCCGGCCTGTCTCCACTCACTCGGCCCCAGGCTGCCAGGCCTCCAGCCGCCAGCAGACCTGCGAGACAGGGGTGTGGAGCGCTGGGAGGGGCTTCCAGCCTCCTCGGTGACCGAGGAGTGACACCGGCCACCATCCCCTCAGCATTAACCCCCAGGAAGGCAAGCCTGGGTGGGTCTGAGGGCGAGACAGTGTCTCCAAGGGACAGACCCTGTCATCAGAGCCACTGGGGAACCTCCCCAGGGCGCCTGCCCAGACATAACTGGATGAGGCTCTGAATGGGGGGAGTGGTCATGGGCTCTGCATCTTCAACGCAAGCCCCTCGAGGAGATTTTCAAGCACACAAAAGTCTGTAGTGGCTGCACCAACTTACATGCCCACCAACAGCGTACTTCGGTTCCCTTTTCTCCACATCTTTACCAACATTTGTTATTTCTGGTCTTTTTGACAACAGCAGCCTCTATGGAAAACAGTAGGGAGGGCCCTCAAAAAGCTAAAAATAGAACTACCATATGACCCAGCAATTCCACCCCTGGGTATATATCCAAAGAAAATGAAAACACGAATTCAAAAAGATACATGCACCCCAATGTTCACAGCAGCACTATTTACAATAGCCAAGACATGGAAGCAACCCAAGTGCCCATCACCAGATGAATGGATAAAAAAGATGTGGTATATATACACAGTGGAATACTACTCAGCCATAAAAAAGAATGAAATTCTGCCATTTGCAACCATGTGGATGGACCTGGAGGATATTATGCTTAGTGAATTAAGTCAGATAGAGAAAGACAAATATGTATATAATATCCCTTATATGTGGAACCTAAAAAATAAAATAAACATATGAATATAACAAAACAGAAACAGACTCACAGACCTAGAGAATAAACTAGTGGCTACCAGTGAGGAGAGGGGTGGGGGGAGGGGCAAGGTAGGGGCAGGGGAGTAAGAGGCACAAACTACTACGTATAAAATAAATAAGCTACAAGGCTATATTGCAAGGGACAGGAATATAGTCAATATTTTATAGTAACTCTATAGAGTTTAATCTATAAAAATATTGAATCACTATGTTGTACACCAGAAACTAATATAATATTGGAAATCAACTATGTTGCAATTTTAAAACACCACACACACAAAAGTCTGAGAAGCAGCGCTGGCCCCTGGTCCCGTCCAGGAATCTGGGCGCCAGGGAGGGGCAGCTGTTGCTGCTCCTGAGGCCTCAGGAGCCGGGCTGGGTGCAAGCCAAGTTAGTCAGCTCTGGCTGCCGTAATCCAGAACCACAGACGGAGTGGCCTCAACAACTGAAGTGTATTTTCTCACAGTTCTGGGGGCAAGAAGTCCAGGATCCCAGGGTCAGCAGGGTTGTTTCTGAGGTCTCTCTCCTTGGCTTGTAGACAGCCGTCTTCTTCCTGTGTCTTCCCATGGTCTTCCCTGTGTGCCTGTCTGTGTCCAAATGTCCTCCTCTTATTAGGACCCACCCTAATGACCTTATTTTAACTTAATGGCCTCTTAAGACCCCCATCTCTAACTACAGTTGCATTCTGAGGCACTGGAGGTTAGGACTTCAACATATGAATTTGGGGGACACAATCCAGGCCTTAACAGAGCCCTAAAGCTCAGCCAAGGGGTGAGCCCCCGAGATGGAACAAAGGCCCTAAAAGCCACCCAAGCCACTGGCAACATCTGCAACTGGGATAAATCTGAGTTAATACAACCCAGCCGTCTCATGGCCCACTTCACCTTGCAGGGGATTTGCCCCTAGGCTTCGACAGACCCTGCGTGCCCGCGTCCTATCCAAGGGGGCAAGGTTCTCCTTGTTTCTGCCTCCCAGAGTGAGATGTTTTCAATGTGACCTGGACCAAGATCCCAAGGCATCTCTAAAAGGGGACACCTACTGAGCACATACCAGGTCCCCAGCGTTGCTCCGAGGACCGATATGGTCTCATCCGTACGATTACCTATGAGGAAAGTACATCAGGAAACTGCGAGGGAATCTGCCCAAGGTCAGCAGTGATCGAGAGCCCAGTCTGGCCTGGAACCCAAGTCTCTGCGGCTCCTGATCCCCTGTCTCCGTCCCCTTTGCTTCTCGGCCTCCTCTTGACACGCGCAGGTGCCGAACGGTCAACGCTGGAGCTGCTGCCACCGTCGCCTTTGAGAGCCAGCCGAGCGGCTAGGAGTTAAGGACTCGCCTTTAACATTTTATAGGGGATTTAAAGCTACTTTTATCTGTGGGGCATTTTCCCGAAATCGTGGCCATATACGTTTACGTGTTTTATACAAGCACATCTATGGTTTGTCGACAGCAACACTTGTGTGCATTTGTCTTGTCAACTGGCTCAGGCTTGAGTCCCTGGAAGCCAGGCCAGACCCCAGGGTTCCCAGGCTGATGGCTTTCCTTCTGTCACTAGTCCCTTCCCTTCTCTGGCCTCAGTTTCCTCGGGGGCGGGGGGTAAATGAAAGGCTCAAGCTAAGTTGTGTCTACAACCTCTTCCTTCCCTGGCACTTGGGATTCTTAGGGAAACCCTGAAGAGGAAAGAAAATGGTGAGTTTTGCCTGAACAGTCCTGTGCCCTTTCCAGGAGAGCTAAAATCTCAGCCCCAAAGCCGCCAGTGTCCTGAGGCAAACGGAGGACCGCTGAGGCCTCCTACACATCCAGACAGAAAGTTCCACACCCACCACCACTGTCCAGGGAGGCGGCACCAGCCCCTCACCATCCGACGGTTTCTGAGATCCTCCAGTTTCATTTCATTTTCTCCTCCAGCCTCAAATTCCTCGTGGGTGTCAGTCACACAGCCCCCGAGGTGCCTGCAAAACCCACAGGCACTGCCTCTACGAATGCCAGAGAAGGGTGAGGAGGGGTTCCCTCGACCTTTCTCGATGTTTCGAATCCTGACGGATGGTTCCTGCGGCCTTGATGTTCTGCTCCTGACGGGGAGCTAGGCGCTGGTTTCGCCATCTGGTTTCCTGAGGAGCCCGAGCTGTGGGGAAGGAAGCTCTTCATCCTCCTGGGCCTGGGCCTCTTCTATAAAATGAGGGGTTTGGGTCTAAGGGTTCTGTCTCCCCCTCCCCCCAGCTGAAGGCGCCCACAAAGCATCTCACAACCACACAAAGCATCTCACAACCACACAGGTGAAGGCACACAACACCCCTCGTGTGCACTCACACACACACACACACAGGGGGTCCCTCCTGCCCCCCTCCAGCTCGCCCCCCTCTCACAGGCCCTGCTTTCTCTCCCCCCCAAACAAGCCCGTCTCCAGAAGCAGCCCCCAGGAAAGGACCGCCCAGCGGGGGCTCCGAGAGGACAGCTTCTTGGCAGAGACGGGAGTGGGTGGAGTGGATCAAATTTTTTCCTTTGAGGCCCAAAGGGCTGTCAACCCTCTTCACCTGCCCCGGGGGCCTGACAGCCACCAAAATTTACGACCTGGACAGCTTTGATCCAGGCCTCTGATAAACATCAGGAACAGCTAGGCTCTAAGCCCCGGAGAAGGAGGTTTATGGACAGGAATGCAGCCTCCAAGAGAAAGAGAGCCCCTGGGAGGCGGTGCCTGGGGCAGGTGGAGGCTTGAAGCCCCCCCTTGCCATCTGGGGAGAGGGCACAGAGGCCTGGGCCTCAAACCACCAGTGACACTGTTCAGAGGGATGGGAAGTTGCCATCAAAACTAAACCGGGAAGAGGCGACACTCTGGCCCAGGCCCCTGAAATTCCCTCACACTTGCTCACCTGTTCTTCCAAACACGGTGCCCACGTTTCTCTAAACAGAGACCAGAGAGAGCGCCAGATGAGACAGGAGCTGAGAAAGGCACGTTCACCCAGCAGGCCCCTGGGTTCTGTTCTCGTTCGTGATACTGCTGTTCTTAGCGATGATGGGTGCGGCAAATCGCCGCATTAGATTTCCTCCCTGCCTCCTTGCAGAAAGGACAGGAGGCAGGACAACGTCCAAGCAGCCACAGAACCCCCGTGGCCCTTTCCCTCGCCCTCAGCGTGGCCCTTCGGGAGGGCAGGGAATCGTGCACCCTCGGGGAACATCCTCCGCTTTGCCCATTGGCGAAGGTATCCCCGAATTAGAGCCACGTCCAAGACGAAGGAGCCCAGGAGTGTCATCCGGACACTGCGTCCGATTGGTTGCCTCAAATTTCCACGCTCAGCCACTTCCCTAAAACCGCCCCCTTTGGGAAAGCAGGCTCAGCTGCGGAGAGCCGCAGAAGGGTCGTTACGAAGCCAGCCAAACAGGTGTGGTCTCTGCCCTCTAGGGTCCACAGTGTGATACAGACGTCAGGAGACAAGTGTCCTAAGAGGCACCCCCAGAAACAGGCAGCTATTCACGGGCCCAGCGAGCCTGTCTGAGGCCACGCGGGCAGGAATAGACACGTGTGCGCTGAGCACCAAACTGGGTCTAATGACCCTGGCCTGTCTCGCAGGGTCATCTTGAGAAATAGCTGATGTCAGACCATGAGCCGGAGCAGCTGTCCTCCATTTGCACTCAACAAGAGGAAGGGACCTTGAGTTACAGCGGGAGGGATTAAGGTTAAACATTAAGAACAGCTTCCTGGAGAGGAGGGTTGTGAAACACTGTAATGTGTTTCCCAGGGCCTGCCATGGACATGCCTTCTTCAAGGAGGCTTGAAAGAAGAAAGAGGTTGGGGACCTCGCCAGGTCATCTCGTCCATCCTGCTGAAGGCAAGGACTTGGACTCCAAACCCACCAGGCAGGGCCCCTCGGACACAGGATGACCTCGATGGCTCCTTACAATCAGAAATGTGATTTTGAAAATCTCCCCACACCCTACAAATTGAGAAGAGAATCCAGAGCCGTCTTGAGACTACCCTTCGGGGCCTACTTTCGAGCCTTCGTGTAGCAGTAGACAGTATTAACAACAGAGTAGGAAACAGAGTGATTTCCAAATGCTGTGAAGACCGAGACAGAAATGTATCAACCAGCACCGAGAGAAAGCCCCGCACCCCCAGGGACAGAGAAATCATAAGATCATAACCTTTGATTGCAAGAGGGAACCATCCACCCATTTTACAGATGGGGAAACTAAGGCCCACCTAGACGTGGGCAGTTACTTTGAATCAGAGCTGGGACTGGAAGACCCTGGTGAGGAGCCTGGCTTTACCACTAACCAGCTGTGTGACCTCCAGCAAGTCACTTAACTCCTCTGGTCCTTGGCAGCCTCGTCTCCAACATAGGAATATTATAAATGTTAAACCTAATACATAGGACATCGTCACCAATTCTAGAACTCAATAGATCTAAACATTAGAACTTACTATTGTTATTCTCAATTTGTGAACCTTTCTGTTAAGTCTGGCTGCCTTGATCGGAAGTGATTCTTCTAAATTTTCAGATGAGCAGAAAAATAAAATGTTTGGTCTCTAAGACCAGGGAAGATATGTAATTAGCCTTAGACATCTTCCCATCCAAGTCCATTCATCTTCCAGGTGAGAAGATGGAGAGGTGTCCAAGGGCGCTCAGAGAATGACAGGAGGGAACGTGGGAGAGGGGATGCTGAGGGGAAGCTTTCTACTCCTTCAGTGCTGGGGGAGCCAGTCCATCCCTGGGGATGGTTTTCAAACACGTGAACTTGAAATCCCAAGTTGTTCTTTAGAAGTTGCCCCTTCCATAGCCCCCAGTTACCGGATCCTGAAGTTGGTACCCAGAGGGTCCCGAAAAGCCTTGATTAACCTGATGAACCCGGCGTGGTCGCTGGCACCAGAGTAGGCGGGGTTTGTCCAATGGCTTGGCTTTCCCAGCCCTGCCCTCCGTAGCCTCCTGCCTCGTCCCGTCTCCAGCCCGCTCCCCAACACACTCTCCCTCTATCTCTAAAATCAAACCCCACCCAAGAAAAGAGCGATGGAGAGGCACACAAAGACACTTGGTGAGCACCTCTTGTTCGCAAGCCTCTATGTCAGTAAATATTACCCGATTTGATTCCCCCCCACCCCGCCCCATCCCACCATCATGCAAGGTAGTTATCATTACCCACCTTTGAAGATAAGGAAACCGAGGGTCAGAGTGGTTAGCCATGCTGACCTCGTCACACAAGGAGTGAAAGTGGCAGGTCAGGGGATTAAACCCCAGTCTCTGCATTCTGAAGCCGGCCCTCCTCTCCTGGGGCAGCTGACCCAGCCCAGCCCTGGGGCCCCACTCCGAGTCCTCTTCCTGAATGCTTCCAACATCACTTGCCAGTTCGGATGCCCCAGTCTTCACCTTGTCCCCGGGCCTGAGTCCCCTTCTTGGTGAAGTCCCCTGGGACTGGCAGAGCCCCCCCCCCCCCTCCCTGTTCCTCAGGCCCTGGAACAGACATCCTTCCGTCCCTTTCCTACCTGGGCTTCCAAGCATCCAGATTCTCTGTCACTAGGAGCTTCCTGCTTTGGGAGAGGGCCTGCCCCCTCTCTCCGTTACATGGGTGACTACCCTGTCTGTCACCGCATCCTTCGGGTTGTAAGATGTGGCTACAGAAGGGGACTCCTCCCAGGGCCTGCTGTGGGACTTTGCCCCAGATGCCCCTCAGCCGTGCCTGACTAAGATGCTGCAACCACGCCCCCTGGAAACACCCCAGGAGACAGGACCACAGCAGCAGAGTGGGCAGGAGAACAGACCCTGGAGTCAGACTGACTAGCTGGGAACTCTTGGGCAAGCTTCTTATCTACACCTCAGTTTCCCCAGCTATAAAATGGAAATACGAGGACCTACCTCATGGTTCTCATTAATTAAATGAGTTAATATGCGTAAGCAATTAGAACAGAGCCTGGCACGTGATTAGTACAACGTACATGTAATTAAGTGAAAGTAAATGCCTATCCCCTTCAGTTTGAAAATCACATTCCCAGGCTTGGGGAATCTCAGGCTTGGAAGGATGCATCTCCTGCCCAGCACAAGAGTGCTTACAACCACAGCACCCAAGGGTGAGCATCAGGCTCTGGAATACCTCTAAGGACGGGGAGCTCACTACCTTACAGCAGCCTATCCCAGTGTTAGACCTTTTTTTTTTAAATTGAAGTATAGTTGATTTATAATGTTTCAGGTATACAGCAAAGTGATTCAGTTATATAGATATATATCTATATATATATATTCTTTTTCAGATTCTTTCCCATTATAGGTTATTACAAGTTGCTGAATATAGTTCCCTGTGCTATACAGTAGGTCCTTGTTGTTTATCTACTTTATATACAGTAGTGTATATCTGTAAATTTTGTTTTGTTTTGTTTTTACCCTGAATTAAAAGCAGCCTCCCTGGAGCTTCCACCTCCTGGCCTGAGCCCCAGGCCTGCTTCTGCCCACATGACAGCCCCACATTCCCTCCTCACCCCTGCTCCGGGCACCCTCAGCTGTGCACCGTGATTTACGGGCGGTTTCCACGCTGACAGTGAATGCAGACCAGCCTGGCACCTTCTCACCTGCTTCCCGCACCTTCCCTCCCCAAAGCCCCCAGGCTGGCATTCCAGCACACACGCCGGTGCTGACAGCTCCGAGGGCAGCTCAGCTGGGCTGGGCATGTCCAGAGCCAGCGGCTGGTGTCCAGGGACACAGCCGAGAGTGTGGGCCCCGAGCAAAGCCTCCAAGGCCAGGTCCAAAGACAAGGAAGGGAGAAGATCTTCCAGGATCTGCCTTAACACAGGCAGAATAAACAGATGGGGGTACCTGGGAGGCACCAGGAAGACTCTTGCTTTTTTTAAGGTCTTGTGCTTTGGGGTTAAGCCTTGCCCTCTTCCTCTTAACCTTTATTCAATGTAAAGATTGATGTTTATTGTTAAAAATTGATTATATAAAGCCTGTGATCCTTTGATGAAAATGAAACTGACATTTGTGGTGGGTAAATGACAGAACAAAGTGCCTAGGAAGAGAGAATATTCTGGAAAATGGAGGAAAGAGCAAACCCCCTCCACCTCTCAGCTTGCCTGGAATGATTGAAAAGGTGAAGATAAATAATATTTATTTTAGGGCCTGCCATGTGCTAGGCATTGCCCTTCACCATTGACCTAAATGAATATATCTAATCTTTCTAACAACACTATGAGGTAGACGCCCCTTCCACTTACAAATAAGGACATCAAGACTCAGAGAAGTCAAGCAGACTGCCAAAAGTCACACAGCTAATAAGCGGCTGAGTCAGAGCTCAAACTCAGGTCTGGCTCTGCCCTAAGCCCTTTCCACTTTCCACTGTGTGACCAGACCCCACGGCCTCCTCAGTGTCACCCAAGCCCTGAGAGCTTCCACATCAGGTTGAACGAAGTCTCAGGGACCTGGAACCACCCTCAGCCCCTGTCAGGGAGCAGCCCAGCGCAGGGCCCGGGAGCCAGGACATTGGAACCAGACCCCCTGGTTCCGTTCCCGGCTCAGCCTCCCTGGGGCTTGTGACCTCTTTGAGCTGCAGCTTCCCCATCTGTAAAATGAGGACGACAGCAGCTACCTCTCTGGGTTTGGGGGTTGATGAAACGAGTCACTTTGTGAACAGTGAGTGAGTAAGTGTCACACACATATGTGTGCAGCATTGAGCCCTGATAGTACGGGAGGGGCCAGGCTGGGGACAATCCTCATCTCTGAGTCCCCATCGCAAAACAGGAGGGCTGGTTCCAGATGAACCTTCACAGCCTTTCCCAAACCAAGCGTCCCGGGATGGAGCCTTAAGCGCTTCTCTCTGGGGCAGAAACACCTCCTGGCAGGAGCCCCAGAGAACAGCTGGCTCCAGGTGTCACTGGGGGACATAGGGACTTCTTCCCAGCTCTTCTAGAAAGAAAGGTTGAGCTAAAGGTTCTGAGTGCCCAGTGTCCAGCCTAGAACGAGGTGGCGTCCGGGAAGCCACCGCAGAGGCGCGGGAGCCGGGAGGGCCTAGCCTCCACATGCCTGAAGGGCCCTGGCAGCCCACGCGCGGATGGCCCTGGGGGTGGGTGTGAGGACAGGACACCCCCAGTGAAACTGCTCAGGGGGCCATCTGCTCTGCCTTCTCACCCAGAGACAGGACCCGGGGGGCCAAGCGAAGACATCTGCCCTGCGGGAAAGTAAGCAAGGTCCTAGGAACTCCTCCCCCGCAAAGGACACGGCCCTCCTGGGCGCCGCACGCCCGGGGCCGCCTGAGCCGCTGCTCCTTCACACGTGACTGCTCCCCTGCTCAGAGCCAGGAAACCACATTCATACTGGGTTCTTCTCTCACTCTACCATTAGGCTGGGAAGAGGCAAAGAGGCCCTGCCTCTCTCTGCAGGGTGCAGCAAGGGCTGGATTTTCCCTCTTTTGAGACATTTTGGGACCCACTGATTCCTGATTTCCATCCCGCTGTGGAAAGGGACTGACAACTCATATGTCCAACTCGGTGCAGCTCAGCAGAGGTTCCCCCTGGGCACATGCCAGGAACTAGGTCTCTAGGGAGAGACAGAGATGAACGAGACACAGCCCCTGCCCCCGAAGAGTTTAGAATCTAGTTAAGGAAACAGAGTAAACAAATGACTCCAACACAAAGGAGATGCGATCATTGCTAGATGAAAGACCAAAACAAAATGCCGCAGAAGCCCAAGAAAGGGACCTGTGGCAGGAAGACTAAGTAGTATGTGTTTGCTTTCTAGAAAGTGATATCATACGACGTCATATGATATCACTGAGATGTGGAATCTAAAATATGACACAAGTGAACATATCTACGAAACAGAAACAGACTCACAGACATAGAGAACAGACTTGCGGTTGCCTGGGTGGAGGGGGGCATGGCTTGGGAGGTTGGGGTTAGCAGATGCAAACTGTTATATACAGGATGGATAAACAACAAGGTCCTACTGTAGAGCACAGGGAACTATCTTCAGTATCCTGTAATAAACCATAATGGAAAAGAATATGAAAAAGAATATACGTATATATGTATAACTGAATCACTTTGCTGTTCAGCAGGAATTAATACAACATTGCAAGTCAATGATACTTCAGTAACATAAAATTTTTTTAAAAAGGTGATCTGGCAAGATTCCTCAAAAGCCTTAAAAAAATGTTCATAATCTTTGATCCAGAAATTTCCACTTCTAAGGATCTATTTTGAGGACATAATCAGAGGTGTGCATGAAGATTTATGGGCAAAGACATATTTATGTTACTTATGAGAGAAAAATGGGGGCACAAAGCAAGTGTATAGTAATTACATTATAGGTGAGAGGATGCAGAGGGGAAAGTGTTCAAGCAGAGAGAAGAGGATGTGCAGAGACATTGTGGCAACTCCAAGGACTGAGAGAGAGAGAGGGAGAGAGAAGAAGGAGGAGGGGGGGAGGGGGAGGAGGGGGAGGGGAGGGGAGGGAGAGGAGGGGGAGGGGAGGGGAGGAGGGGGGAGGGGAGGGGGAGGAGAAGGAGAAGAAGGAGAAAGAGAAGGAGAAGGAGAAGGAGAAGGAGAAGGAGGGCGAGGGGGAGGAGGAGGACCAGAGAGGAGGGTAGAGGCCATACCTTGTGGATCTCAGACGGCGGTGAGGGTTCTGCTCTCACTCACTCGCCTTAAGGGCAGTGGGAAGGAAGCCTTTGCCGTATCTTACGAGGAGGGTAGCCTCTGGCCGCACTGTGGCAACTGCCTGCCGTGTGCAGGCGCCAGTCTAAGCGCTGCATGGATTCACTTATTTAATCCGTACCGCTTTGTGAGACAGGGAAGTGAGACTCAGCGAAGTGAAGTAACTTGCCTAAGGTTGCACAGCAGTAAGAGGCGGAGCCAGACAGTCTGAGACAAAGAAGTTAGTTGCTGGGCTAAGGGTGGAGGGAGGGGACAGTGTGATGTGGGCAGACCAGTTCAGAGCCATTGTTAGGAGCCATGATTAGCAGGACCTGGTGAGAGGTGAGGGTGAGGTGGGCAGTAGTGGGGAAAGACAGAGCAAGAGTAACTCCCAGGCCTCTAGCTGGCACTTTGCTGATTTGGGGGAAACCAGGAGAGTGTTAAGTACATATGCGTAGCTATTATATACGTACACGCACACAGACATATATGCCATATGGCCTATTAGGCAGAGAGAGAGTGGAAAGAAATACAACAGGATAGTAACAGTAGCCATCTTTAAGTAGTAGGCTGATGAGTTATTTTTGTATTTCTTTTTTTACACACCTGCACATTTTGTAAACTTCTTACACTAGGTGTACATTATTTCCATAATCAAAGTAAAATTTGTGAGGCCTCCAGATACGCATGGAGCTGTGGGCAGCGCTACCTGGGTGTGCAGAGGCCCCCAGGCACTGTCCGTGGCCCCGCCTGCTGTGAAGACAATCAGCCTTCTACGAGCCTCCCAGCTGCGGTGCTCTCTGTGCTCCTCCGAGGCCGCCCACAGCCTGAGGCCAGCCCAGCTCCACTCCGAGCCTAAGGGTGGGCATTGGAGGCGGAGTTCTCAACAGGAATTCCAGACCAGGCTGAGAGGTCCTGGCTTCCTGTGGAGGAACCCGTAACACAAGTCCAGTGGGAAGTAAAAGCAACCTCACAGTGGCGGGATGGGGAGCGGGTCCTCCTGTGGTCCCCACAGCAGGTGGCAGTGAGGTCTCCCACTGGGCTCTGCGTGTCCTGCCAACCCCCCTGGGCTTCCCCTGCAGGCCTGGGGCCACATTCCAGCTTCCCCGCCGTCTGGATGTAGCCAGAGGTAAGTCCCGGAGAAGACGGCTGGGAAGCAAGAAGCAGGCCATTCCTCTAACTCCATCCTCTTGAGAGCAGGATTGGGGTTCAGAGGACAGAGTCTACAATAAAGACTCGAAAAGGCCCGGAGACCCCCAGCCGAGCGGTCAGGAGCTTGGGTGGGCTCAGCTGAGGGTGCAACCAGGAGGCACCCTCCTTATTCCCCAGGGAAGCAAAGCGAGCTCCCTTGAAACCAGCCGGTAGGAAGGTGCTAAGGAAATAGGGGTGGAGGGACCCCAGGAAGAAGTGTCCGTCTGCCTGGCAGGGGCTTCTCCAGGGCGCAGCTGCCTCTGCTGCATTTGGAGAGGCCACTTCTGGTTTCTGGAAAAAGCCACAGCAGCTTCAAGAGCCAGCACACCCCGGTTCACATCCAGGCTCTGTTACCGCTTTTGAAGAGTTACCACGTTAAAGACCTAAATGTAAGACTGGATACTATAAAACTCCTAAGGAAAACATAGGCGGAATGCTCTTTGACATAAATCACAGCAATATTTTTTGGCTCCGTCTCCTAAAGCAAAGGAAGCAAAAGCAAAAATAAACAAATGGGACCTAGTTAAACTTCAAAACTTTTGCACGACAAAGGAAACCATTGACAAAACAAAAAGTCAACCTACTGAATGGGAGAAAATATTTGCAAATGATATGACCAGTAAGGGATTAATATCCAATATATATAACCAGCTCATACAACTCAATGTCAAAAAAAAAGAAACAACCAGATTTAAAAATGGGCAGAACGGGACTTCCCTGGTGGTGCAGTGGATAGGACTCTGCACTCCCAACGCAGGGGGCCCGGGTTCGATCCCTGGTCAGGGAACTAGATCCCACACGCATGCCGCAACTAAGAGTTCAAGTGCCACAACCAAGGAGCCCGCCTGCCACCACTAAGACCCGGTGCAACCAAATAAATAAGTAAATAAAAATATTAAAAAAAAAAAAATGGGCAGAAGAACTGAATAGATGTTTTTCCAAATAGGAAATGCAGGTGGCCAACAGGCACATGAGAAGATGCTTAACATCACTAATCATCAGGGAAATGCAAATCAAAACCACAATGAGATGTCACCTCACACCTGTCAGAATGGTTATCATCAAAAAGAACACAAATAACAAATGTTGGCAAAGATGTGGAGAAAAGGGAACTCTTGTACACTGTTGATGGGAATGTAAATTGGTGTAGCCACTGTGGAAGACAGTATGCAGGTTCCTCAAAAAACTAAAAATAGAACTATCATATGACCCAGCAATTCCACTCTTGGGTATATATCCAAAAAAAAACAAAAGTACTAATTCGAAA
Source organism: Balaenoptera acutorostrata (assembly GCF_949987535.1). Classification (NCBI taxonomy): domain Eukaryota; kingdom Metazoa; phylum Chordata; class Mammalia; order Artiodactyla; family Balaenopteridae; genus Balaenoptera; species Balaenoptera acutorostrata. The sequence goes on along the minus strand of NC_080084.1, from coordinate 9,832,406 downwards.
AGATACAAGCACCCCAATGTTCACAGCAGCATGATTTACAATAGCTAAGACATGGAAGCAAACTATGTGTCCATCAACAGATGAATGGATAAAGATGTGGTACATATCTACACTGGAATACTACTCAGCCATAAAAAAGAATGAAATTTTGCCATTTGCAGCAACATGGATGGACTTGGAGGGTAGAAAGACAAATACTGTATGCTATCACTTATATGTGGAATCTAAAAAGTACAACAAACTAGTGAATATAACAAAGAATGAATAGACTCACAGATACAGAGAACAAAGTAGTGGTTACCAGCGGGGAGAGAGAAGGTGGAGGGGCAATATAGGGGTAGGATATTAAGAGGTACAAACTATTACGCATAAAATAACCTACAAGGATATATTGTACAACATGGGGAATATAGCCAGTATTTTATAATAGCTATAAATGGAGTGTAACCTTTAAAAATTGTGAATCACTCTATTGTACACTTGTAACTTATATAATATGTACAACAACTATATTTCAATAAAAATGAACAAACCTTTTAAAATTGAAAAGTTAAATGGTTACCATGGCATGCCTTAAACTTATACAGTGCTGTACGTCAATTATACCTCAGTGAAACTGGAAGGAAAAAAGTGGTTATGATGGCAGTGGACCCACAGGGCTATTGGGAGACCACAGATTACGAGTAGGAGCCACTGTGCCCAACACACGGATCCACACAGCAAAGGGCTGCCTCTGTAGGAGTGTGTTGCTGGGTAACGCTGTCCAGGTGCTGTTCCAGTGACCAAAGGACACATACACACACACACAACCCCCCGTACACGTCGGTGTCAACAGTCACATTTACGAAGGCATAAAGCTAAGCATAACCACCTAAACACACAAATGCGTGCACAACCTGTTTACTCGCATTCTTGTAGTCACATTTCATTCATAATCATAAGTTAGGACAATATGCAAATTACAAAGTGCTTTTTACCTGACCCTTATCTCATTTGATTATCAAAACTTATGGCGAGAGGTAGATAAGCTAATTGTTATCATCCGGTTTTCACAGATGATAAAACTGAGCTAAGAGTCTCCCAAAGACACACAGTAAATGACAGCAGTAGATTTAAACCCGGTTCCAAACCGTACGCTCTTCCACTCTGCCATACAAGCTCCCATGACACAAATACACCCTTATCTCCTAATTGGCAAATCGAAGTTTCTTAGCTGCCAAGAAGACTTGGAATCAGCCCATCAGGTGAGAGTCAAATAAGACAGAGAAGCTGATAGTCTAACAGAGAAGGCTCCCTCCGCCATCAAGCAAGAACAAGCAGCCCCTCAATCTACCCTTCTTACTTCCCAGCCTGTATCTGGCATGTTCTTTCCACCCAGGACACCATCCCCAGACTTCTCTCTAATCAAAAACCAAAGCCCAGCTCAAGTCCCACCTCCTCTGAGGAGCTCCCCTCCTCCAACATCCCACCACCACCACCCCGCACACACACACACCTTTCTCGTTTCTCTCATGTCCCATCATAGAGTCGGGTCCTCACTGCTTGGCACATGTGGTTCTGGAGTTGTTTTCTGTGTTTCAAGTATGAGCACAAGGGCTCTGCGCTCAGCCAGCCATGGGTTTGAGTGAGCCCCACCTCCCCCTTCCTAGCTGTGTGGCCCTGGATAAGTTGCTTAACGTCTCTGGGCCTCATTCTCCTTGCTATCGAAGGGGGATAATGACAGGACAAAGCTCATAATTATGAGAGCTAGATGTAAAACATGTGCCCGACACAGAGCAAAAGCCCAATAAATGTGACCTAGGAATACAGTTTGAATTTTCCAGCAAATGACAGCTCACGGAGTTTTGGACACATTCTTTTGGGAACCCCCTAAAGGGTCTAGCACAGGGCTGGGCACAGCCAAGTCATCAGTTGGCCAGTAAAGATGAGCACCAGATCAGCCACCAGCCAGCTGTGGGCGCTAACCTGTCTGGCCTCAGTTCTCTGATCTGCGGGGCTCGGCGTCTTCCCTGACCCAGAGCACAGAGCGGGTGACAACCTGCACTCTCAACAGCACAGATGGTCCCCAACTTGTGACGGTTTGACTTACGATTTTTCAACTTTACGATGGTGTGAAGGCGATACGCATTCGGTAGAAACCATACTTCCAATTTTGAATTTTGAGCTTTTCCCAGGCTAGCGATCTGTGGCACGATGCTCTCGTGATGCTGGGCAGGGCACCCAGCCACAACTCCTCGTCAGCCCTGCTATCAGGGGGTGGGGGAAACAGCAGATGCGATTACCACCGTTCTGCACCCAGACAACCATTGGCTGTTTTCCACCTTCAGCACAGTATTCAATCAATTACAGGAGAGATTCACACTTGATGATAAAATAAGCTTGGTGTTAGATGATTTTGCCCAACCGTAGGCTAACGGAAGTGTTCTGAGCCTGTTTAAGGTTGGCTAGACTCAAATATGCTGTCTGGTAGGTTTGGTCTACTATATGCATTTTCAACTTATGATATTTTCAACTTCTGATGGATTTATTGGGACATAACTGCATCATGAGCCGAGGAAGATCTACATTCACGAAGGGGAGTGGCTAAGTGAGCCAGGGGTTATTTGGACCTGGGTCTGGACCCTGGCTCCACCTTGAGCAACAGGAATGTCCTCTCTGAGCTTCAACAATAAAGTAAGGGTGACAAGAGCAACTTCCCAGCACTGTTACAACAACTCATGGGCGTCATGCACGCAGAACTCCTGGCACGTGACGAACAAACGTGCAATAAAGTCATTGGTGGTGGACATTGTCACCATTTCCATTATTATTGTTACTAGTAATCCCTAGAGTGAAGGATAAAGGAGGTACAGAGAATTCAAGCCACAGCTGCTGGGACAGAAATTTGACTTAGGAAACCGTAATTTGAAAAGTTACATTCACCCCAATGTTCATTGTAGCACTATTTACAATAGCCAAGACATGGAAGCAACCTAAATGTCCATCAACAGTGGAATGGATAAAGAATATGCGGTACATATATACAATGGAATATTACTCAGCCATAAAAAAGAAAGAAATAATGCCATTTGCAGCAACATGGATAGACCTAGAGACTGTCATATTGAGTGACGTAAGTCAGACAGAGAGAGACAAATATCATATGATATTGCTTATGCGTGGAATCTAAAAAAAAGGGTACAAATGAACTTATCTACAAAACAGAAAGAGAGTTACAGATGTAGAAAACAAACTTACAGTTACCAGGGGTAAGGGGGGGTGATGGATAAATTGGGAGACTGGGATTGACATATACACACTACTATATATAAAATAGATAACTGATAAGGACCTACTGTATAGCACAGGGACCTCTACTCAATACACTGTAATGACCTGTATGGGAAAAGCATCTAAAAAAAAAGAGTGGATATATGTATATGTATAACTGATTCACTTTGCTGTACAGCAGAAAGTAACACAACATTGTAAATCAACTATACTCCAATAAAGATTTAAAAGAAAGAAAGAAAGAAAGAAAGAAAGAACTTAGGAGAATTGCCTCTGACAGAGTGAATAGTAAAAGTCTGAGAGCTTGTGAATTACATGAACCCCAGGATCTCCTTTCTGTCTAATACTCAGTGTCAGTGGATCAAGCCACACGCCTTTCCCAGGCCCCCATCCCACAAGGTACGGAAAGAAGCTAAACACACACTTGTCCTCTGCTGTGTGTTGATCGGAAGATCCTCGGTGCCACCTGGGCTTTACTCCAGCTTGTCCGGTCAAGGCCCCCGGGCAGGCAAGGCACACACCCAGGGCGGCACCTGTGAGGCACGGTCCCCGCTGGGGCTGAAATCACAGGCTCCCTGCCCCTGGGGACCCCCTGCCTGCCCAAGGCCCATCTCCAAAGAGCAGAACTGCAGGCAGCCAGACTGTCCCAGGCTTGTCCGACTGATGTCCCCCAGCGGGAGGCCCAGGTCACCACTGTGACCCTCTGTGGGGGGGGGGGAGGGGCAGGAGGGGCCTAGGTGAAGGAGGAAAAGTCTCTCGGGGACCAGGAGAGGAGTCGGGCATGAAGCAACGAGCGCTCCCAATGAGCAATAGGGCACTCCCAACTCCCAGAGCGGCTCTGCCCCGCCCGGCCTCCCTTGAGGCCGCTGCAGCCAACTTGAGCCTGGCCACTTGCCAACCCTCAAGTGTTGCCTTTAGGGGGACTCAGCAGCTTTCCAGGTGCTGACCTTCCTGCCAGAGTTTGCTGATGAACACCTGTCACAGGCGTGAGTACCAATGACAGCCCCGAGTGAGTGGCGTTAAGGGGACACCTGCATTAGTGACGTGCCTTTTCAAGGTCAACGATGCCTATTTAAGCGCCTGAGGGGAGGTGAGGGTGGGAGGCACCAGCCACGCTGCAGCCCAAGCCAGGGGCCCCATGACTTGTACTAACCCTCTCCCCAGGCATCCCTGTCATTGAAGGAACTCAGAGACTTTCTCTCCCTCACCCTGGAGCAGAGGGTGACAGAGAAAGACACATTTGTCTCAAGCCGGCCCTGCTCACCTCTGCTGGGAGGCTGAGCTCCCTCTGTGCTCACAGGAGGGGACGGGGTGGGAGTTGTTGATGCCAGATGAGAAGATTTGGATGGGAGGTGATGGGGACAGCACATTTCCAGTGAAAATGCAGGGGCTCGGGAGAGGGAAAGCGTTGACAGAGTGTTCCCGACGACAGCACACCCTGGATGGGCCAGGCGTTGACCTAAAAGTCGGGAGGAACGTATACAAAGATAGCTGCTCCATTTCAAGAAAATGGAACAGGTGTCCCAGGGAAAAAAAAAAGTCCCGACGCTGATTTTTAAGGGGTCTGTGCATGTGATACATGGTGGGTGGTGGTATTATTATAAAAAGATGTCGGGGATAAACCACAGGCCTCCCCACAGATGCCACGGCCAGACGGGAAGATTGGCAGGATTTTGACCTCACTCGTTCTCTCTGTCCCAGGATCCCCACAAAGCTCCGCTAAGGGGCCCAGACACCAAGTGCTTCCATCAGCAAAACAGAGATGCAGAAACGGCAACACAGCACCGCCCAGAGCTTAAGGACCACGCCGTGTCTCCCACCAGGGCAAGTTTATGACTCACCCCACATATTCCATTTCCCATCTTCCTGCAGGCCTGCGACTCACCTCAAGAGGCCATTTTCCAGTTGAGGAAAACTGAGACCCCAGTCACTGAGCTTAGCTCAAAGCAGAAACCAGGGGTGGTTGTAATGGTAACACGTAGGATTTATTACCGTAGCCTGGCGCTAGATACACGCTAAGGTTATTAATTCATGCAATCCTCACCTTATTATAATCTCCACTTTATAGATGAAAAAACGCGGAGGGACTTCCCTGGCGGTCCGGTGGTTAAGACTCCGTGCTTCCACCGCAAGGGGCGTGGGTTCGATCTCTGGTCCCGGAAGTTCCGCATGCCGTGTGGTGCAGCCAAAAAAAAAAAAAAAACTCAGAGAAATTGAAGGAATTGCCCAAAGTCACACAGCCAGTTAAGGAGTGAGGACAGCTCTCAAACCCGTCCATTTGGACCCAAGGGCGGTTTTTAACTGGTATAACTGGGGCACAAACAGGCTTAACGGCCAGGATCAGGGCTCTATGGCTGGGTGGGAGGGACTGAGCCCCCAGGGAAGCCTGCAGGAGCAGACAGCGAGCCCCGGACTCTTCTGAGAGCAGCTCCCTTCCTCTCAGAAGAGAGAGGTTCCCAAGGGCTGGCAGGGAGGAAAGGCCCGGGGTTTAACCCTGTACTGGTCCAAATACAGGTTCCCGCGTGGGGAGGGCAATGAGAGAAGAGAAGTCAAAGCCATAAACCTTCCCTGCCCCCTAAGGCAGGTAAACGGGAGGAAACGAGGCCAGCAGCCATGTACCCCTCGATCCATATTTCACAGGAAAGATGATAACGATTGGACATGTCACTCCCCAAAACCAGAAACTCAAAGCAATTTTAGATGAACTTTCAGAATGATGAAGGAAACGGCCGTGTTCGTGTTCTACACCAAATAAATCACACCAAAATGATAGTTGTAATTCCCAAAAGTACACAGAGAATTGATTTTACTATGACACTTATCATGATGAAAGGGTTCACCCCTGTAAGGGCCCTTCTTAAGTGTCTCCAGCTTAACCCCTGCCCTGCCAGGTCCAGCTCATCTGCGCCCTGAGCCCCAGCGTGCAAAGCTGCCCCCTGATTCCAGGCTGCAGCCTGGCGCTGCCCCTGGGCCCCGCCAACGTGGGTCACCAGCAGCTTCCAAAGCCCTGGGTGAGCCCAGCGCCAGCAGACGTCTGAGGTCAACCGAGCTCCTCTCTGAACTAGGAAACAGCCTCACTGGCTGTGTCTGTCTGAGTCTGAGTGAAGGGAGGAAAGAACTGGTGTTTTTCACGTTTACCTGCTTAATCTTCACAATTACCTGTGCGCTGGGTGTTATGACTTACTCCCTTTATCAGATGAATTAACTGAGGCTCAGAGAGGCCAACTTACCCAGAGATTTGAATATAGGTCTTAGTGACTCCCAACTGGATTCTCTTCCCAGCACGTCCTGCTGGCAGTTGGGCTGCTAAGATGCTACCCCCAGCCCTGGGCCAGAATTTCATTCATTCATTCAGGGCTCAGCAAGTATTATTGAGTATCTATAGGTACCAGGCACTGGGTTGGGGACACGGTTGAGAATAGGACTCTGTTTCTGCCTCATGGACCTAACTTGACACAAATGAATGAAAGTAAATGAATTACAAGCAGTGAAAGAGTGCTTTGAAGGACATGCATGGTGCTGTCCCACTTTAAAAGGGAGCTGCCTAGGTCAGGAAGGGCAGAGGAGGCGTCCCTGAGGAGGTGACCTGAACTGGGAGCCCAAGGATGGGACGGTGCCAACCAGGCAGAAGGATACCTACATAGTGGGGACCAGGGTCTGGAGGCAGGTGTAGCCGGAGTGGAAGAGGAGGTGAGGGAAGCAGCTGTCAAAGGAGGCCAGAGGGATGGGAGGGCTGAACCAGCAAATCAAGGAGCTTTTCTCCATCCATAGGAAACCATGGAAAGCCATTGCAAGGATTAAGCAGGGGAGGTTGGGACATGATCAGATTTGTGTTTCAAAAGCTCACTCCAGTGCCGATTCGAGGACCAGGCTGAGCTTAGGTGGCCTGGAGGCTGAGCTTGTTTTCAGATAGGGGCCCAAGAAGGCATAAGGCACAATGTATCCTTACAGGAGTATTTGCATCCTACCAACTGGAGGTCAGAATTATACGGCTCACCATCAAAGGCTGCTATCAGACTTCAAGAACAAAGACTGGATAGAACAAGTTCTATAAAATAAGCTATAAAAATCAACTCAGGACAAAATCAAAGAGCGTTTCTGGAAAGAAAAATAGATGACGTTTCAGAGTTAATGTCATAAACATCTTTAGCTCTATATTGCCGTCTGTTTTTACACTTCTAACTTCAGAGCTAAGATCGCTTCAGCCATTTTGTTATGTCAAGAGTTTTTTCTGGTTTGGTTTGGTTTGGTTCTGGGGATTTGTCTTTTGTTTTCTAAATGCAGCTGGTCCAATCCCGGTTCTGCCTCTTACTACTTTGTGATCCTGGGCAAAAGCCTTGACTTTGAACTTCAGTCTTTCCTCTGACTTTACAATATTATGATCCTATGACATACAGAGACCCTGTAAGAGTCAGATGGTGAATGCTTGTCAAAGTCAAGCTGTGGGAATTTACGGTTAGACATACTCCAGAGAACAAATAACAGGAAAGCTTTCTAGCCCCCAAGCCCCCTAAAAACAAATCTGCTGGGATCCAGGAGTCTGGCTCAGAGCAAAAGACATACCTTTAAATCAATAACCATGATAACGTGCCCCACGGTTTCAAAGATTAGGAATAATGGGGGCAGTAATCAGAATACAATCATCTTAAAATTATCAAAGGACAAAAAAGCAGGACTCAAGTAATTACCTCCCAATAAGTTTCTTCTCTCTTGCATTCTCCAAGTTACAAGGTAAACACTTAATGAATTAAACTAGAAAGGAGAGAGATTTTAGTAATGTCATTCCGCTGCCCAAACAAGTTTATAGGAGGACAATTAACAGTGAGCATGGTATAACTTAGCAAAACCTAGGTACAAGCTCCTACCGGATGCCCTTAAACCAGTAATTTTCAAACTTAAGTAGTAAAGGATAAGAGCACATTTAAAGGGAAAAAAAAAAAAATCGCACCAATCCCCATGGGGTTGACTTAAGTTATTTTACCATAAATTTAATATATACAAACACTGACTGAGGTATAAATCCTATGCTTCTAGCTCTTATGCACATATAAAATAAAAACAAATTTATGGAGTAAATACAATTAAAACTACCAAACCAATAAAATTCAAATTAACAACATTAACTTACTATGATGGATAATGATGCCTTGTAGAAGCTAGGTCTGGTGCTGGGCTCACCAGAAAGATATCATTGTTTTAGGCCTCACCTCCACTGTCAGCTCGATTCTTTGGACTTTAACATGATGGACCATTATTTAATCCAGAGGTCATCAAACATTTTCTATAAAAGGCCAGATTGTAAATATTTTTGGCTTTGCAGACCATATGGGCTTTGTCACAAACTACTAACTCTCGTTGCAGCATGAAATCAGCCATAGACAATGGTTAATGGATGGACCTGGCTGTGTGCCAATAAAACTTTATTTACGAAAACAGGTGCTGGGCAGGATTTGGCCCAAGGGCCAGAGTTTGCTGACTCCTGATTTCATCCATCATCTTCATTATGTCATCATTTGGCCTTTTGCCTTTTAACAACGACTTTCACTCAACTATTGATTTATTATTTTTATGGACCAGTCAATCCAATAATTCATTCCAAATTTCAACCTTGAAAAAAATTAAACGGAACATATATTTCTTGCCTATTTACAGTTCAATCACTGGTAAAAAGTTGATATGAAAAAAAGGCAGGATCTGAGTAATGCACCTTCTAAAGGGGGTTCTGGGTGCCTGTGGTCCCCTGGACCATGTGTCAGTTCCATCCTTTTATTTCTTTTCTCTATTTGAACTACAGATTAGACATCCAACAGCGATATCCTTCTACCTTAATTGGACATGAGCATATCATTTAAGATTGTCAGCCTCTGCTGTTTTCTCTTTATTTTACCATTTGGTCATTCAAACAAAAAACGATCATTGAGCACTTACAATGTTCTGAGCACTTGAGATCTTAAGTGCGGAAAACAGACCCAGAAACCCAGCCTTCACAGATCTTACATTCAGATTGGGGAGTGGGTGGCAGAGACAGACAATAAAAATTAGTCTATTAATACATAAATGGTGCTGTTTGAATGAAATGAAATGAAGGTCTATGTTCAATGATGAAAGAAACCAGCATCTTCATCTTAGAAAATGCTCGCCAATTATGAAAGAGCATCCCAAAGAGAAGTGTTCTGTGTTTACCCTCTACAAGAATTCAACGACGGCAGACAGGGAAGGTTTGCTTTGTTTTGCACTAGGACAGGTCATCCTAACAGGAACCAGGCTTGCTCACCAGCCCATCAGGAGCTACCATGCTGTCACATCTGGGGCTCCTTAGGCGCCAAAGTGGTCAAAGCACAAAGGCTCCAGAACTGAAACGGGGCAGCACTATTTAGTACTTGCAGGTGACCTAAGGTATTGCTGGTATTGTTGGTTAGGTAGTCTCACCTCCTTCACAGCCCCTCACAGATGGCCTGGAGATGAGGAAGTGGACTTTGGAAGGCCTTGCCGGGTCCTGGCTCTGCCACTGGCGACTGTGGACGAGTCAGCCACTCTGTTTGAGTCTCGGTTTCCCCATCTGTAATTCTGGAATGACAGAAGTGCCTTTCCTGTCTCCCTCAAAATTCTTAAGAAAACCAAATGAGATAAGTTATGAAAGAGTTTTGAAAGTGAATCTGCTGAGAGCTGGCTTGACCCCAGAAAAAAAGTTGGAGGGCCCCAGAGAGGGGAGATTTGTATTGTTAAGTAACATGGGCCCAGGCCCCTCCACCTCACTGGGCCCTGCTTATGTGCACTGGGTCCTTACTTTTGTTCAGCCCTGTGTACAGGCAATCTATAAATGTCATGTAACCCGGTTATTACAACTGGTATTATGATGATGATGATGATATCAGTGTGTTGGAAGAACTACTAAAAGTCTACATTTCTAGAATGTTCACACAGTTGAATCCTCTTTACAAAGGAGAGACCCTTATCTCTATTCACCTTCATGAACATAATTAGCTAGCAAGCCTAAAGATTTTTTCCTCTTTTATTTTTTCTGGCGAAATCTTTTATAGACTGACAATCTACATTATTCCTATTATCTTTTGCTTTAATCAGCTTCAAAAAACGATCCCCCAAGCCCCATTTCTATTGCATTTTTCTCCAGACCTTGGAAAAGAAAAAAAAAGCAAAGCAAAATAAAACTCCCTGGTCTGCAGACTGTATTTCTGCAGGGTCATGGAGAAGAATATGAATGAATATTCGGATTTACTGAATACAAACAGGAGGGAGGACATCTTTCCTAAAAGCTCACAAACGTCTGTACAAACACTCTTATCCCATCCAATCCCTACTGTGTGAAAGCACAGAATCAGGACAGACAGAATCATCGCTTACTAAGCCCTGATTGTATGCATCGTACTGTCCTACATTAATATCAACCTGGGTATTTACTGAATTTCTACTGGGGGAAAATCACTCTACGATGTACACCCATCTAAACACAAACACGTACGGTTCTCTTTCTCTTTCTGTATCTTTCTCTCTCCAACTGTCTCTCTCTGCCCCATATCCTCTGACCACAGACCGGTTGTTCTCAATCAAAGGCTGCCTAGAATCATACCTCATAAGCGCCCAGGGCAATAGCCTGAGGTTTACAGAGACTAATAATAATGTGGTTCCCAAGAGGAATAAAACGTCTTCCTCCTCGCTCCCCACCTCCCAGCCACCAGGCACCCCACTCCCAGGAGGCAAACGCAAACCAGACTAACCCGAAGAAAGCCAGCCCCCTAAGATGACAACATTTTCAATTCACAGTCTGATTTTTTTTTTCTTTAATATGTGCGTTCTGTGCTTTTCCCTTCGTCAAAAGAGCACAAGCCTTTCATTTTGCCTTTTATTTGTCTTGCTGCCGGTACTGTGAAAATGTATTGGCCTTTCAGTTAGTGATTACACATCATCACATACCCAATTTATAACACCATGCCCCAAAGAACAGATGTAATAAAGCAAGGGCAGGAAGTAGCAACCTGATAAAACAGAGCTGCCGACTCAAAGGTCTTTGCATGTGTGCAGGACAGAAAACAGTGCCGACCAAAGGCCTGGGAACTTGTATTTTGCGAACGACTGCAGATGTTATGGACACAGCCCCAGCGGGTGGGTGGAATGGGGAATAGAGAAAGTGTAAGACCCACACACAGTGAACAGACTTGTGGTTGCCAAGGGGGAGGGGGAGGGATGTATTGGGAGTTTGGGGTTAGTAGATGCAAACTATTACATATAGAATGGCTGGACAACAAGGTCCTAACGTATAGCACAGGGAACTATATTCAGTGTACTAGGATAAACCATAATGGGAAAGACTATAAAAAAGAATGTAGGTATATGTATAACTGAGTCACTTTGCTGTACAGCAGAAATTAACACAACGTTGTGAATCAACTATACTTCACTTACAAAAAGAAAACAAGTGTGAGACCAAATTTCCTGGCCCAAGGTCTTCTATGCTCATCTGATCCAACCCAGAACAGATCCGCGACCAGACCCCTAAAGTCAAGGAACCCTTGGCTGGGAGGTCAGTCTACTCTCTAGTGGTCTGGAATTCTATTCCTTTGTTGCAAGAGGTCCCTGGGACTAGGGTCGTGAATAGGGCCTTTTGATGGCCACTTGCTAGTGACACCTCCCCTGATCCTCCTCAGAGACCCCCAGACTGCAGAAAGGATCTACCTCGAAGGACCCAGGAGAGATTTCCTTGGTTCCATGACCATATGAACAGAAATTATACCAGTTATCTCTGACTTTACAACTAATGAGATGTACAGCTCAATGTAATTTATTTGTATGTCTGGACTAAATCAGAAAAAAAAGTCTTTCATCAAAGGAAGAGCCCTCATTTGGGGCTCAGAAAACGTGGTCCCTCCACCCAGGGCGAACGGGCCTCCCCTTGGCCCCATCTAGACTCTCCCCTTCGCCCAGGTGGCCTCCAGGTCAGGGGTGGAGCCCCCTCCTCCGCCAGGCTCAGACTTGTTTGACAGGCACTTAGCCCTCAAGCCCACAAATCCGGTTCCCTGACAGTCAACTGGGTACAAGGCTTCCTGGACACGAGGTCAGAAGGAACTGTGACACAGATGCCCTCCAGACCAGCAAACACTTGGGTCCTTTCCTTCAGCGTTTTCTCCAGAGTGACCTCTGTCAGCTTTGATCTCAGCCAGGCGGGACCATCTCCCAGTCCCTGTGCTGCTCTGAGCTGTGGCTTCCCTGAGACCCTGCCCCCCACCGCCCCTCCCTTCCCCCCAGCCATTCCTCTTCCCTCCTCCTTCCCTCCTTTCCCAGGAGACCAGCGGTGACCTCACGGTCTTCTCCTCCAGCCCAGGTCCCTCTACACTTAGTCACATAGCGGCACACACCCTCACACATCCATGCCCACTCACACATACACACACCCCTGCTCACACACACTTGCACATGCACAAATACACACTCCCACATTCACACTCACACGCTCACAGGTCACTCACATACACACATTCACGCACACTCACATGCACACTTACTCACATACAGTCATACATACTCACACATGTACAGAATCCCTTCCCAGCTGCTCCACCCCCACTGAGCTCAGAATCTAAACTCTGCCCCACACTTTCTACCCTTCAGTGTTGTCTCACTGTTTTATGTGTGTCGATCACACATCAGGCCCCCTAACTCTGCCCCTAAACTGCACAAGGGTAAGGCAGAAATGTGGGCTTCCCCCATCCCTCATCCATGGCATTTAGAGCTCAGTAAACTTTCAGAAGCGCTGAGCTGAGCGAGATCCTGGAGATCACCAAGCTTCCAAGTTCTCCGCTCCAAACTAAGCCCACTGATGGATGGACGTACCCACGCACACTCGCACGCACGCATGCACACATGCATGCTCTCACATATGCTAACACACACGCGTGCACACACGCACGCTCACGTGCACAAATGCATGCTCGCACACTCGCACACACATGCACACTCACATGCACAAATGAACACATGCACACACGCACACTCACACATGCATGCACACATGCACACACACGCACACGCACGCTCGCACACATGCACACACGCACAAATGAACGCATGCACACACGCACACTCACATGCATGCATGCACACATGTACACACGCATGCTCGCACACATGCACACACGCACGCACACATGCTCACACGCACACTCACACATGCATGCACACACGCACGCTCACATGCACGCATGCACACATGTACACAATGCACACTCGCACACATGCACACACTCACACACACATGCTCGCACGCTCACACGCACGCACGCACACACGCACGCTCACACGCACTCAGTGATCGATGCGTCAGTTGGAAGGACGGGGACAACAGTGCATGCACTCCAGGGTCACGCAGTGGTTGCTCCCCTGTACTTGGCACTTTGGTGGTGGACTGGGACCCAGGGCCCTGCCACTGGACGCTCCGTTCTGGCCTCAGACCACCCCCCGGGGGCGGGGAGGGGGTCCTGGAGGTCCCAGTCAGAATACTGATCTGGCTTCAGATGGACCTGGGTTCCAAGACTGGCTCTGCCACTTACTCCCTGTGACCATCAGCAAGTTCTTCCAAGGCTCGGTTCTTCAGTGTAAAATGGAAATAGTAATGGGATCTGTTCCACTGAGCTGCTGTGAGCATTAAAGGAAATAAAGCAAGAAAAGCATTCAGCACAGGGCCTGACACATAGTAAAGAGCAATATGTGATTATTATCTGATTATTATCATCAGGGTTAAAAAGTAAAAGGAAGGGTGGTGTCCAGTCCTGGACCTGCAACCACTTACCTGTGAATATCACTTCACCGCTCTAAGCCCATTTCTTGCTTTGTTTGGGGTTAACTTTTCTCTTTGGCAAAAAATGAAGATCATTAAACCTGCCTTACTGGGCTGTTGTGAAAGTTAAGTAAAATTCCAGCCAGGCTGCACCTCTCACCTGTGTGCACACCTAGCATGTAGGAAGCCCCGAGTCAAGGTGGTAATTGTGCTTATCTATAAGGCTGTGGTGTCCACCTACACGCCTTCTGAAGTCCCCACCAGCTCTTCCCACCTCTGTCCCTGCTATCCCTTCCCTGCCCCAAGTCCCACGTAAGCCCAGCCAGGCTCTTCAAGGACAAAAAACCTCAAAAATGCCCTCTCTGGCCAAGGCTGCTAGGGACAAGCTTCCTCTCTAACATCTCAAAGCACTATAAAGCTTGTTGCCACTCACTTCTCCCATGTTTTTCGTAAACCAGATCCCAAGTTGGCTCTGTCATTGCTGAGCTTGCAGTCTCGTCCTCTCTCACACCCTGGAGAAACGGAGCCCCTGTCATCTTCATACACCCTGAGGGCTGTGTCCAGCCGTGGGCTAGCCAAGGAAGGGTCATCTAAGAAGCGTTTCAGGGACTTCCCTGGCCGTCCAGTGGTAAAGACTCTTCCCTGCCACTGCAAGGAGCACGTGTTTGATCCCCGGTTGGGGAACTAAAGATCCCGCCTGCTGCATGGTGTGGCCGGAAAAAAAAAAAAAAAAAAGGAAGTGTTTCATTGCAAATGATCCAAATCCCCTTGTTTTTGGAGAGCAAGGGTTTGGGGATTTAGAACCAAGAATGAATGTTTGGATTCACAAACACAGAGAACAGACTTGTGGTTGCCAAGGGGGAGAGTGGTGGGGGAGGGATGGGTTGGGAGTTTGGGATTAGTAGATGCAAACTATTATATAGAGAATGGATAGACAACAAGGTCCTACTGTATAGCACAGGGAACTATACTCAATCTTGTGATAAACCATAATGGAAAAGAATATGAAAAAGAATATATATATATGTATAACTGAATCACTTTGCTGTACAGTAGAAATTAACACAACATTGTAAATCAACTATACTTCAATAAAATAATGTTTTTAAATTATTGACACGTGTACACTGATGTGTATAAAATTGATGACTAATAAGAACCAGCAGTATAAAAAAACAAACAAACAAACAAAAAACAAGTAATACCAAACTTTCTTGGGGTTATTTGTATGGAAATATGTTAATATAAATGTTTCAGACATTACATGAAATTTCTAAAAATCTTATATGTTCTGGTATAATGTTATAAGTCATAATTCTAGTTATTACTTTAAAATGTATATCTCAGAAATAAATAAATTTCCTTGTCAATTGCATTATTATGAACTTTCATCAAATCTTTAACCGTGGTCATTTTTAAGTCTTTTGTCATTTACAGACAGTTCTGGGTGTACTCTGATGCTTTCGCAAAAATGTTCCTATAAAAGGGTTTCATCTTCAAGGAATTCATGGAAAAGACTCTGACAAGTACAGGTTTCTGGTAACTGACTGTACTGCTGAACTGAATGAATAAGCATTTTCAGAACTCTAATGAAAAACTGATGAACTCATAAAAGTGCTAACAAAAGATCAAGATGAAAAAAAAATTAATTACATGGGACTGAGTGAACTGATGAGGATAAGTATAATTTTTGTGACTTTCTGTTTTAATAAAAAAAAAAAAAAGAAAGAAAGAATGAGGGCTTCCCTGGTGGCACAGTGGTTAAGAATCTGCCTGCCAATGCAGGGGACACAGGTTCCAGCCCTGGTCCGGGAAGATCCCACATGCCGCAGAGCAACTAAGCCCATGCACCACAACTACAGAGCCTGCACGCCAGAGCCCGAGAGCCACAACTACTGAGCCCGTGTGCCACAACTACTGAAACCTGCGCACCTAGAGCCTGTGCTATGCAACAAGAGAAGCCACCGCAATGAGAAGCCTGTGCACCACAATGAAGAGTAGCCCCCGCTCGCCGCAACTAGGGAAAGCCCACGCGCAGTAATGAAGACCCAACTCAGCCAAAAATAAAATAAATAAATAATATATTAAAAAAAAAAAAAAGAATGAACGTTGGAGGAAAACTCCAGAACAGACTCACGTCACGCTTTGAGAATCTGCGTAAACCGCTTATTCGTTTGATTTTAATTTTAAATGATTTTTCTGATTATAAAAATAATCATAGATGTAGAAAACAAACTTATGGTTACCAGGGGGGTACATGGGGGAGGGATAAATTGGGAGATTGGGATTGACATATACGCACTACTCTACATAAAATAGATAATCAACAAGGACCTACTGTAGAGCACAGGGAACTCTACTCCATACTCTGTAATGGCCTGTGTGGGAAAAGAATCTAAAAAAGAGTGGATATATGTGTATGTATAATTGATTCACTTTGCTGATTTGCAGCATTGTAAATCAACTATAATCCAATAAAATTTTTCTAAACTAATCATAGAAAATACAGAAAGGCAAATATTTATGTATATACAAGTTACGTAATATATACGACTACTATTACCGGTTTTCTCATGTTTATTTTAACATCCTTGGGATCAACTTGTATAAAACATTTTACATCTGTTTTCCAGTTAATGTTACATATTATTATACAATTAATTTCCCATAGCATTAAAAACCTCTTTAATGACATCATCTTTAATGACTCCATAAACACACCCTCATTTGGAGACCACTAATTTATTTAACCATTCTCCTATCTTTGGCCATTGAGGTTGTAACCACTTTTTAACCGTAACAACCTCTGAAGCTCCCTGAAGTTCACGGCTCCCGACCAGAGGTGAGGAATTTGCGGCCCATGGCTCATAGGTGCCTCTGCACCCACCCACCCATGCACCCACCCAGCTCCACGTTAAGGTCCTGCTTTAACTACAGGATGAAGATCAGAAAGCCGCCTGCATGCTGCCTCTTTGCTCACGCATCCAGAATTAACATTTTAATGACTAAAGAGCAGCGCTGTCATCCTCACAGACATAATTCTGGTCAATAAGACAGGTGATCTAAATTGTAGGGAAATCCATTTTTACTAGAATTCCATAAGGTTGATTGAACAAAATACAATCTATAAATCCTTTCCTTTCTTTTTTCCTTACCTTTGATCTGGTCTATCTTAGTCCAAACTCTTTTAATTGCAAGAATCAGAAACCCACTCCAAGGAGCTCGAATGAAAGGTTAGAGTTATTGCAAGGATACACAGAGGTCCAAAGGGAAACCAGGAAGCATTGAATCATGCCTAAAGCAGAGCAGAAAACAGGGATTTGCCCTCTCTCTCTCTCTCTCTTCACTCACACGTGATTTCTCTGCTTTTCTCTGGGCTCCCACTCCCTCCCCGTCTCCCTCCCGACTGGCTTCTCTGAGTCTCAGTTCCTTATACATTCAGCAAATACGTAGACCCAAAATAGCTCCCTTTGCCCCCAACTTTACAGGGAACTTTCAGCACACATGCCCAGCGTCGGCCTGCAAAATCCTTCTGATGCCTGGTTCAGATTCCCCAAAGAAGGAACCTTACTGACTTAGGAGGACACGTAAGCCATTGATAGCTCTCTGGCCAGCCCCCAGTCAGGTACTCCTGGCCCAATCGTCTGTGAGGGGGAAGCAGGGTCACGTGGGCCCCGCTCACCCAGCAAGGCCATGGGGGGGCAGAAGTTTCCCTGGAAAGGAAGTTTGGGCCAACAAGGAGCCCCGTGTCTAATTCCTAGACTAAGGGCTATAAACTGAGTCAGAGATTTTCTTTCCACAGAAGTTCTGGAAACACAGTCTTAGGAAAGTGCCTAAGACTAATGCTATCTCTTCATAACCAGGTGAACAAACACCATGGTTCCTGGAAGCCATTAGCCCTGTGTACCCTTAACTAAACCCCTGATTCTAGTCAGGAGCCTAGAGCCTCCAGCAGGTTCTTCAGATCAGCCGGCTCCTGGAGGTACACCCACAAGCTCAGGGCTGCTCTCCAGCATCATGGGATTGGTCTGAAGCTGTCCTGACAGGCGGGCAGCTACCTGGAGGCTTCCCCAGGTCACCTGCACAGTTGTCTGGTCTACAGGGGGCAGTGGGTGTAACAGAAGGACACTGAGCCTCACACCCCAAGCAAAGATTTCCCAAGTACAATACCAGAAAAGGCGCTAACAATACAGGAAATGTTGATATGTTAAGCTACATTAAAATTAGAAGCTTCTGTTCATAATAACATAAGATGAAGAGAGTGAAAAGGCAAGCCACAGAGTAGGGGAAAATATGTGCAAAAAAGATATCCAATAACAGAGTGCAATTAAAATAGAATAAGAACTTGTACATTTTTTTTAAATGCAACAGAAAAATGACCAAAAGATTTGAACAAGCACTTCACAAAAGAGGATATTGAAATGGTTTATAAATGTACAAAAATATGCTTAACCTCAGTAGCTACTGGGGAAATGCAAATGAAAAAACAAAGTGAGATATTGCTTTACCTCGTCAGAATAACAAAATGAGAAAGAATGCCAATACCGAGTATTGTAGAAGATGGGGAGAAATAGAAACTCACACGCTGCTGGGTGAGAGTGGAAACTGACATGGCCATTTTGAAAACCTATCTGGCGATATCTATTCAAGCTGAGCCCTAGACATACCATAGGACTCAGCAATTCCACTCCTAGGCATATGCCAAACAGAAATGCAGGCAACATAACATTATGTAAGAGTGCCAAAAACTAGAAGCCACCCAAATCTTCATCAACAGTAGAATGGATATGTTGGGGTGTAATCACACTATGGAAATTATATAGTAATGCAAATAAATAAATGAACTACCGTTACCTGCAAAAACATGGGTGAACTTCACAAGCAAAAAAGCCAGAGTACATACTATATGATTTCATTTACATGAAGTTCAAAAACAGGCAACACTATGCCATATGATCCAGCAGTCCCACTCCTAGGCATATATCTGGACAAAACTATAATTCAAAAAGATACATGCACCCCTATGTTCACAGCAGCACTATTCACAATAGCCAAGACATGGAAACAACCTAAATGTCCATTGACAGATGAATGGAAAAAGAACATGTGGTATATATATATACACACACACAATGGAATACTACGCAGCAAAAAAAATGAAATGATGCCATTTGCAGCAACATGTAGAGACTTAGATATTATCATACTAAGTGAAGTAAGTCAGAAAGAGAAAGGCAAATACCATATGATACCATTTATATGTGTAGTTTAAAGTACGACACAAATGAACCTATCTACAAAACAGAAACAGACTCACAGACATAGAGAACAGACTTGTGGTTGCCAAGGGGGAAGAGGGGGCGGGGGAGGGATGGATTGGGAGTTTGGGATTAGCAGATGCAACCTATTACGTATAGAATGGGTAAACAACAAGGTCCTACTGTATAGCACAGAGAACTATACTCAATATCCTGTGATGAACCATAATGGAAAAGAATATGAAAAAGAATATATATGTATAACTGCATCACTTTTGCTGTCACAGCAGAAATTAACACAACACTGTAAATCCACTATACTTCAATTAAAAAAAAAAAACAGGCAACACTAGTCTATGGTGTTCGGAGATAGGATTGTGGTCATTTTAAGGGAGGAGGCTGGAGGGTGGCGGGGAGAGGGCAGAGAGGGGGTTCTGGGACTCTGGAAACATTATAGTTCTTCATTGCGGTGGTGCTTACCTGAGTGTGTTTACTTTGGGATAGTTTGTCAAGCTGTACTCTTAGATACAGTCAGTTTTCTGAATGTACTTTATACACGGATTTTTAAATATTCATGTTTTACAAAGGTCAGTACTATACAATGTGATACGTGTAACTATCCCCAAATATTGTTATATTCCATTACATATGTGACTCTTGAGGGCCACACAGATTAAGTGATTTCCTCAAAGTCACACAGGTAGTTAGTGGTGGGCCAAGTCAACCTAGGTTGTAAGACTCCAAGGTCAGTACTCTTTCTACTATATTCTGATGCTTCCATTTATATACCGAAGCTTCAACCATAACGCCCACTCCTGCCAGGACTGATCAAATAGGCCTCCACCTCACAGAAAGAAGAAACAATTGATATTGAAGACTTTTGTGGAGCCATGAGCTAACCTTGATGTTATGTCAGCTCTCTAGTGGGCATTAGCCACACTCAATGGTCAGTACTTCTGCCTTGCCTATAAAAGTCACTCCTGCAGAAACACCTCAACATGGAGTCACCAAACCAAGGGGGCCCTCCTTCCACCGGCCTCCCCAGACAGCTGCTGTGCTCTGACCTCATGTCTGATGCTGCAGCTTTGGCAAAGACACCCCAGTGCTCTTCCTGGTACCATTGTGGCTTTAAGGATCTGTTTGGTTCAAATTCAAACAAAAATAAAGAGAAAAGGAGAGAAAATGTAAAATGGGACTAAATTAAGATAGGGCAGAGAGTCAACTCTCTGAATTGCACCTGGACCTGGGGCACCTCTTGGGACTGTGGGTGTCTCATGGGAAGAAAAGAGAGCTCTGTCCCAGGAAAAGTTTAACATCACAGAATTCATCACAGTTGAAAGAGACTTTGAAGACTTTGAAAATTCTGACAGCAGAAAATGATACAGACAACACTTGGAGAGTATTTTACAGGTTCCAAAGCTTTTTCCCATTTCTCTGTTGATTCTCCAGGCAATCATTACAGGTAAGATAGCATCATTATCCCCATTGTAGAGACAAGGAAATCAAAACTCAGGCTATCTGCAGAGTAACTAAGTGGTGGTCTCCTGTGATTGGTCTCAGGTTGATTGAGTCCAAATTCCAAGTTCTTTCTACCCCCCCATACTATAAACCACACCCCACTCCAAGGGGACACCTGAAATTTGTCCTGACTACTTCTCAAGAAGTCCTGGAACCAGAAACCAACAGGGTTCCAAGAAACTCAACTAAAGGATGTGTTAGCCTAAGACCCTGGCTGAATATGATGTTAGATGTTTTTTCATTTTCTGTGTCAGCATCAAGAGGCAAATCTGAATTCAAAAGAAAAAGTTTTAAACAAGAAACTATTCACAGTCTGGATATATTCTCGAATTCCCTAGTTTTCTAGAATTCTTTAATTTTAAGATGACAAGGAAGAAAACACCACAAATAATTCTATAGCTATCTCAACTGACTACATGGGAAAAGCATAACACACAATTATTATTTTATTTCACTGCTCAAATGAATCATCTGCACTCTATGACTGCCTGTTCTCTATAACAATAAGGTATCAAGCCATCTACATTATAATCATCTACTGCTAATCTACAGATCTGATTATGTGAAGCACTCAGAAGTTCTGCATACCAAGTTGAAACTAGTTTAGAATAAAGTCCAAGTTCTCCAGTAATGAATATACTTTTTTCATCTCTGCAAAAAAAAGACCCTGGCTGGTTCCAGGCTGAAAGTCTGTGGATTTTCATAGAGACACTGTGTGCCCATAACACACCACATCTGTACAGAGTACCCCTCAGCCAGCCTTCTAAGTCTGCAAGGTTGAACCACTTCAGAAGCCTTATCCAGCTTGGTTGCCGCCCAGGTCTGCATTAAGACATTACAAAGTTAACAGAGAGCGAGTGGAATCAGTATAAAGGGTGCACCCCTAACGTCTTGGGTTATTTCTCTCCAGAGATGAAAGGCCATGCTCATCGTGACAATTTCTGCAGTCAAAGAAGGACCCACTTGCCCCTGGGTTGGCTCCCACGAAGCCACGGAGCTCATCGTCTGGACAGCGTGTCCCAGGGGATGGGCGGTGAGTCACACACAACTAGCAGGCCCAAAAAAAGCAACGGGAAGGTCCCACAAATCCCCTGTATCTCCCCAGAGCACCTCAGAGCCCGGCCACTGGCTTCCCAGCGAGCGCCCCACTGGCAAGAGCCTCAGACTAGAAGATTCTCTGCCCAGATTTCTCCCAGCAGCAGAAGCAAAACCACCAGGAGCCCATCAGGAGGCCCCTCACCTCCCAGCATCACCCGCCCTCCCGAGCCAGGAGCCACGGGACAAGGGAGGCCACCCAAGATTTATAACATCCGGTACGTGCACCAATTTAAAAACCAGTTGCTTTTGAACAGTGAGCTTTCCTGTTCGTGGTCTAGCCCTAAACAACATAAGGGTGAAGGAGGCTGCTGTTTGCACAAATGAGGAAGCAGGACTCAGAAAGGGCATCTCCCTTGTGTTAGAAATCTGGCTGCTCTAAAGAACTTCCCGTTCTCAAAATCACCTCTCTTTGCACACGTGCTCTGATTGCCCCATAACAAACCCTCTTCGCTGGGCCAGTTGGAGGTGCGCGATGGTTTAAATATTGCTGCTCCAGGGCTACCACCACTACTTTAAAAAGCACGCCCAAGGAGCCACTGGGGGTGGGGGGCACAGCCGGCTGGCTGGATGCAGATGCAGGCCAGGAGCCAGACACCCACGTAGGCACTCACTGCCTTCTCCTCCTCTCAGGTTTCCTGAAGTTCTGCTGATTGTACCCCGCAGGCCCCAGCTCTTCCTGAAAGTAGCACGAGCGCACGCAGCGGCCACCGGCTTGGCACGAGGGGTGCAGCCGAACCAGTGGGCCCGTTCCCATGGCCGGGAGGACCGGGCCAGGCTGGCTTTCAAAGGAGCCAACCCAGAGAGCTCAGGTTCCAACCCTCTGAAATCCCCCCCTGTAGCAAGATGGCAATGGCCTGGTCATTTCCCTACCTGCTGCTGCCCCTGCCATCAGAGGGAAGAAGAATCGGGGCCTGGAAGAGGGGTTGCCGTGGGCTGGAGCCCAGCCCTGGAGGGCAGGCAACCAGATGTCCGTCAAGAGTGAGTATTGACGTCTATTGACCGTCTGTGGACGGAGGCTGCATCAACAGCTTCGGGAGTTACGGAGGAAGGCCTCGAAATACCACATGACCCACGAGGAACACCCCCCGAACCCTAGCCCTGTGCAGAGGCCTGGCCTAAACCATACCAGACACAACACAATTCCCTCAGCTGAGATAAGCATGTATCATAATCAAGCGTCCCTTGGTCCAGGGGTTCCTAACAGTACCCCCTCTCCCATGGGCTATTTGGAAATTCGGGCAATGGGGTTTGGGTTGTCATAGTGCCTGCGGTATGCTGGTGGTCCTCAGAAGGTAAGAACCAGAGATGCTAATCCTCCAGCAACGCAGGAGATAGTTCTGCACTAAGAGTCACCCTGCTCGAAACACCAGCAGTGTCCTTGCTGAGAAAATTCAGCGCCTACCGTCCCTCCCCTTAATTCTCAGCCTGATTTTGTCTTGTCTCCCTTGGATAAATTTCAGTCTCACGCGGTGCCCTGCAGGGTGGGCACTCGGGAGCATGCGTGCGAGGATGCTTCCTCAGGCAGGGTGCTGGCTGGCACGGGAAGCTGGGTGGGATAGTGTCACAAGCATGGACTCGGGGGAGCTTTCCAGGGTGAAATCCTGCCTGTGGGACAGCGGTCAGGTCCCCATCTGTACAGGTAGTCATTTTCTCCTCCTTCCTAGAGTGGTTATGAGGATTTACTGCCATCATGTATTTACAAGGCTCTGCTCCATACATGTAGCAATTTCTACTGTTTAGGAGCTGTTAGCCCAGGAATCTGGATTTCAGTTGTTCAGGAGCCGACATAGTACGATAGAGTAGAATGAAGACCGATTGGGACGTAGAAATGGAGCTTCAAACCCCAGATGTACTTTTTCACTCATGAGGTCGGAAGCCAATCAGCTGACCTCTCAAAGCCCCATCCTTTCACACCTGAAAACATTCATGTACCAGTAAATCCTTCACAGGGTCATTGTGAGGATTAACGGATATGAGGAAGTGAAAATGATTTGATCTCTCTAAAGAGAGGCTGAAATATAATGTGTTCCATTCACATATAAGCATCTAAAACTAGAATATCCACCCATATATTGATATTTTCTCCTTCACTTAAGATGATATCATTTCCTCTGTGACTAAAAGTAATCAATGTGATGACATATAGAAAGATATTCAGCCTCGCTAATAATAAAAGATGCATATTAAAATATCAAGAGACCATTTTTCAGAGAGCACATTGGCAAAGATTCAAAAGGCAGATGACACTCAGTGTTGGCAAGGGAAACAGGCTTATTATATATAAACATCGTGGGTGGAAATATTAATTGTTACAATATTTCTAGAAGACAATATGGCAAGAACTACCAAAAATTATATACATGCATACATACTTATATATAAAGGAAATAATTAGTACTTACCCCCAAAAAACTGTACAAAAGTGTTTACTGCCACATTCCTTACAAAGGATAAAAATTGGAAATAGCCTAAATGTTCTTTCACTGGAGATTGGTTAAATAAATAATGCCACACCCATATACTGGAATATAAGCAGTCACTACAAAACATAAAATAGAGCTATATGGAGTCTTGTGGAAAGATGTTTGTATTAAATTATTGAGTGGCAAATAACAAATTGTTGGACAGTACCCTGGTACAATCCCATTGTTGTGAGGAAAGAATATAAATATTTTATAGCTACATTTCAGAAGTTTGAGAGAAGATATGCTAGACTCAGGGGTTACCTCCAAGGAAGAGACTAAGGGTGAAGGAGAGAAAAAAAATTCAGTTTACATCTAGAGGTGCGTTATATTCAGAAGTACATTCCACCTGAATGCCAAGTGGTCAAATGTTTAAATTCAGCCAACGAGAACGCCAAAACCAACACACACTTTTATGCTAAAGCTTTATTATTGCAATTTTAAAATATTTATTTATTATTTTATTTTATTTTATTTATTTTTTTGGCTGCGTCAGGTCTTAGTTGCAGCACAAGGCGTCTTCATTGAGGCACGCGGGATCTTCATTGTGGCACCCCGAGTTCTCTCTAGCTGTGGTGTGTGGGTTTTCTCTCTCTGGTTGTGGCGCACGAGTTCCAGGGCGCGTGGGCTTTGTAGTTTGCGGCACGTTAGCTATCAGCTAGCGTATTCTCTCCTGTCATTCATATTAATTATCCGCTATTCCCCCTATTTATTTATCTATTTGAAAGTTCGTAAATTTTGTGCATAAAAGTAACACACATAGTGCAGCACTTCACTTCTGCAATAATAAATGCACATTTTTACTTCCACTGATTGATAAGATTCTGACATGTAAAGTACAAAAGAGATTCCCACTCCAAGCTACATCTAGAGGGCTTGCCTTTATTTCAAAATCAATGTTTAACTATTAATAAATCTGAATGCCACACCTTGTTCATATCACTGCTGTCATTATGATTACATATGATGCAGTCACACAACCGTTGATCACACACAGGTTCAGCGAGGCCAGAAATGATGTTGAAGTCGGTCTCAACTGTCTGTCCCTCCAAAGGCAAAGCCCAAAACTGAGGCCAAATATCAGATCTGGGCAGAATACTAAGGCCAAAGTGGCCTCTGGTCCGTCTTGAAATTATTCTTGTCTACGTTGTTTGATTTCTTTTTTTTTTTTTTTTTTTTACAAGAAGCATGTATTTCTTTCATGACTGAACAGATATTTCTATTAAAATCACACACACACAAACTAGCACCCCATCCTCAAAAAAAAAAAAAAAAACACAGATGGGTGAGAACATTGGATTGAACCTCTAAGTAGTTCTCAACCTTTGTGAATAGTGGGTGTTATTTGGTTATTATTTGATGCTGGATTCTATGGGCTGAGAGCTTGCAGTCCACTCAGGGATGAGCGTGACCCATGGCGCCTCCCACTCAGGAGTCCCTGATGGAGTCAGCTGTTTCCCCAGCAGCAGACTGCCCTCCCTCCACACCATGCTTTGAAGCATTGCAGAGGCAGTGTCTCGAACACAGATCTGACTACCTCAAGCGCCCGTGCAAAGCTTGCTAGGGCTTCTTTCACTGACAGGATAAAGCTTAATCCCTGGGGTGACATTTAGCATCTTCCCAAGGATGTCCCCACCCTACCTCCTCACTCCATCCTTCCCCTGCAAACCATGCCCCTGGCACACTGGACTCTGCTCCTCTGTTCCCTTCACCTCAAGTTCTCTTCCTGGTGAACTTGTACTCGTCCTTCAAGATCCAGTGCCAACATCGCCCCCTCAGTGAAACTCTCTTCCCCCGCATCCCAGCAGAATTCATCTGTCCGTGCTGCCTGCTTAGACGGAGAGGCTCCCTCCCCAGTCTGCAAATTCCTGGACATAGTTACCACATCATTGTCACCGTTCATCCCAAGCCCCTGCACGTAGCAAATCCGTCCTTCCGGCAAACAGAAGGACCTCAGGGGCTTCCCTGGTGGCGCAGTGGCTGAGAATCTGCCTGCCAATGCAGGGGACACGGGTTCGAGCCCTGGTCTGGGAAGATCCCACATGCCGCGGAGCAACTGGGCCCGTGAGCCACAACTACTGAGCCTGCGCGTCTGGAGCCTGTGCTCCACAACAAGAGAGGCCACGACAGTGAGAGGCCCGTGCACCGCGATGAAGAGTGGTCCCCACTTGCCGCAACTGGAGAAAGCCCTCGCACAGAAACGAAGACCCAACACGGCCATAAATAAATAAATAAATAAATAAATAAATTTAAAAAAAAAAATAATAATAATAATAAAAAAAAAAAAAAAAAACAGAAGGACCTCAGCAAACGGTGAAAGAAAGAATGAATAGATGAGTATAGACCACTGGTCCCAATTTTTTGTGTGAATTTTACACCCATCCCTTGATATTCATGGAAATGTTCTGAACAGATTGCAAAACCAGGGCTGGGAATCACTGGACCGTTGGTTTTCAAGCCCCATTCTCCGGAGACCCCAAGTTCAAGGCAGCGACTGAGGGCAGCTGTGAGGTCCCAGGAGAAGCAGGGGCCTCCCAACTCAGTTATTTAGTACGACGCAGACCCTCACTGGCCCTTATGTGCAGGATCCCAGGGAGAGTGTGTATGTAGTATTCCTTTTCATATTCTTTTCCAGTATGGTTTATTACAAGACACTAAATATAGCTCCCTGTGCTATACAGTAGGACCTTGTTGTTTATCTATTTTATATATAGTAGTTTGTATCTGCTAATCCCAAACTCCCAATTTATCCCTCCCCCTCCTTTCCTATTTGGTAACCATAAGTTTGTTTTCTATGTCTGTGAGTCTGTTTCTGTTTTGTAAATAAGTTCATTCATATTATTTTTTAGATTCCACATATGAGTGATATCATATGACATTTGTCTTTCTGTCTGACTTACTTTACTTAGTATGATAAACTCTAGGTCCATCCATGTTGCTGCAAACGGCATTATTTCATTCTTTTTCATGGCTGAGTAGTACTCCATTGTAAATATGTACCACATCTTCTTTATCCATTCATCTGTCAATGGACATTCAGGTTGCTTCCATGTCTTGGCTATTGTAAATAGTGCTGCTATGAACGTTGTATGCATGTACATTTTTGAATTAGAATTTTCATATTTTCCAGATATATGCCCAGGAGTGGGATTGCAGAATCATATGGTAGCTCTATTTTTAGTTTTTTGAGGCACTTCCATACTGTTTTCTATAGTGGCTGCACCAATTTACATTCCCCCTAACAGTGTAGGAGGGTTCCCCTTTCTCCACACCCTCTCCAGGATTTATTGTTTGTAGACTTTTTGATGATGGCCATTCTGACCAATGTGCAGTGGTACCTCATTGTGGTTTTGATTTGTATTTCTCTAATAATTAGCGATGTTGAGCATCTTTTCACATGCCTGTTGGCCATCTGTAGGTCTTCTTTGGAGGAATATCTATTTAGGTCTTCTACCCATTTTTTGATTGGGTTATTTGTTCTTGTTGTTATTGAGTTGTATGAGCTGTTTGTATCTTTAGGAAATTAAGCCCTTGTCAGTCCAGTTTTGCCTGCTTTTAAACTTCATACAAGTTGAATCCTAGAATATGTGTCCTTTTGTGTCTGTCTCCTTTCATTTAACCTCATATCTGAAGTTTCACCCATGTTACTGTGTGTTTTCTTTAGTTGTTAAAACAGCCAAATAAAATACTAGGGAAGAAAAGAACTTAGAAACATGTGTAGTATTATTAGCTGAGTCTCGGGCAGTCTGTAGACTGTAAGCTCCTTGAGAGTAAAAATGATGTCTTATTCTTTTTTTTCTATTTTCATCCCTTAAAATTATGCCTAGCTCATAATCAGGGCTCGACAATTTTTTGGTTGAATTGAAAATTATTATTATTGCATAGACCATCTGGCCTTTTATATCCCATGTTTTTGGGGTTTTTTTTAATCCACAGCCTAATTGCCCCTCCAACCCCATCTCCCCAACACAAGCCGGCCTGGATGGACTCTGCCCTTTGTCTTTCCTCTCCAGGCTGTGCACAGCCTCTGTCCCCAGTTTGGACTCCGTTACTTCCCTCTCCAGACGCTAGAATGACTCACTGGGGTGGAAAGAAGGGAGCAGGGAAGGAGTATGGCTGAGTGGCTCAAAGATCTAGACAGAAATCTGTCAGTAGAGGATCGTGGCTGGGCCAGGAGAAGAGCTAGAAGCAGCCTAGATGCAGTGGTCAGACAGGAGACAGAGGCAGACCCGGTGAGGGCTCCCCACCCGGCCTGGGCTCCAGACACCAGCTCCGTGGAGCTCCCTGGTGTGGGTCTTTCCTCCTGGGTGTGCACCACGGCCAAGTTCAGAGCTCACCCCAGCTGTCGGGACACACTCTCACTCCAGCTGTTACTGAGCAATGGATTCCTGTTGCCAAGATATGGATTTGGTTTTAATAACAGTTAGTGCAAACACTGTAAATTTACTGCTGTGAGAGAGAGTTTTTGAAAACGTCCACTCGGGCTATAATTTTTCAGCCGTGCCAGCTGTTTGCACTCAGCTCATACCTGACGTGGTGCTTTGAAATAGCAATCACTGTATTTATAAGAAGGCGAGGACTCATAAATATGTCACAAGTGGAATATACAACGCCATATTTCACCATTTTCTATTTCAAAATTGTGAGTTATGACTGCAGAAATGCACGCCCATTAAAGGTGATATGATGTATTTTCTGCCCTGTTCAGGAGTCCATCCATCATCGAGACAATAAAGAAAACCGCACTTACTTTTTTCCTGTCGACTGTAATTTATGATCCCCAAAAAGCTGTAACCTTTTGGCAGGCTTTGCAGAAACCACTGCACTGTTAGCAACTAAATAACCTTTTATAAGGTTTTAAATGTGTTGCTACAGTCTCAATGCACTTGCTGTATTGATCCAGAAGATCTTGGGGGGAAAAAAAAGGAGTGGGAGGAATGGAGGAAGATGATCTATAAGCAGATCGATAACAGCATATAGATTGTTGAAAGATGCTTCTAATGATTTTTGCCAGCCATCATCTTTCAGCACGCCACGCCCCATCTCTTAGGCTTCAGTCTTGGCTGGAATTGATTGACCTTGCTTTTTTGCTCCCTCCCTCCCTCCTATTGAGCAGCCAGACGGGGGAGAAGCAGAACGAATTGGCCACCACAGGCTCTTTGCAGAAAAGCTCTGAGAATCACAGGGCTGGAAGGTGCCGTCAAGACTAGCTCAGCGCCCAGATGAGGAAACCGAGGCCAGCCAAGCAGCTGTGACTTGCCCAAGGTCAAGTGAAGATTTAGGAGCAGAGCTCTGATGCAGAGTCCTGGTTTTCAGCCCATGTTTTCCCCAACTCTTCCACTCCGCTGTCTCATGTTTGCCCTGGAGGAAGAGGGTGTGCCCGGAGCAGGTGAAGGCATTTCTGCTGAGCTCTGTGGACCCAATAAATCTATCTGGCAGTGAGGTGTAGTGGGAAGACGATGAGCTTGGAAATCAGACAGAACCGGACTGCAACCGGACCCACCTCTCACTCCCGTTGGCAATAACCAGCCTATCTGGGTCTCTGCAAGATGGCATAAACCACCTTGTAAGGTGGTGGGAAAGATTAGATCTGGTGTCTGGGTGACACCAAGCTCAAAGCCTGTAAGTGACGAAGGAACAGTGAATGATTCCCTGTCCTGCCCCCTTCAGCATCCTCCCATCTCTAGCATTTTCTGGGTTCTCCTCCCTCTCCCTTTGACCCACCTTATCCCCCAGGACGGTGGCGATGGAAACCCTCCAGAAAGAGCCAGCTATGGGAGAAAGTTGGGTGAGCTTTTCAACCACAAAATCTTTGGTGCAGAGGCGTTAACTTAATTGTCAACAATGAAAGCAGCGGGGGGTGAATACAATTAATTTCCTCTCCTAAGCACAAGTGGGGCCAGGTTCCTGGAGCTCAGAGACCCAGCCTGGTCAGTTCCCTCTAGAGGGGCCCACAGGAGGCCATGGGTAATGGAGCTTTTAATACTATATTCTTGGTAGGGAACATTTGCAGGGGAAAAAACGTCCTTGTGAAGCAACCAGGCTGTGGTGCAGTGAATGTGTCTCAGGGGACCCTCCCACCAGACAGCCCTGTGTTCTCAGAAGCAGTGCTTTCAGCCCCAGGAACATGCTGCTTGGGAGCAGAAGTGGACACATGGCCTGCAGGACAAATCCGGCCACAGCCTGTGTCTGTAAATAAATTCCATTAGAACACAGCCACGCCCATGGAATTATGTATTGTCAAAGGCTGCTTTCAGCTACAACTGCAGACGGGAGTACAGTGTCCAAGGGGGACAGGTTCCAGGACCCCCTCAGACACTAAAATCCATAGATGCTCAAGTCCTTTATATAAAATGGTGTAGAATTTGCATAGAACCTACACACATCCTCCCGTATACTTTAAATCATCTCTAGATTATTTATAATACCTGATACAATGTAAATGCTACATAAATAGCTACCTGTGTGTGACAAATTCATGTTTTGCTTTTTAGAGCTTTCTGGAATCTTTTTTCCGAATATTTTCCATCTCTGAGGATGCGGAACCCAACGGATAAGGAGGCTCAATTGTAGTTTCAACAGAAACCAGAAGACACGCCACGTCTAAGACAGTTTCCAGCTAGCTCTTTCCCCCAAAAATGTTGCAAACCCCTGCCCTGAAGTCCACCCAGCTATGCCACAAGCCAGAGGGCCTTCCCAGCAGCAGGTGATGGATAAATATATGTGCAGTGACCTATAGTTTACAAAGTACTTTCACAAATGTGTTCTTGAGAAAATCTCCCAGCAATCCCGTGAGATGGAGATTCTGATTCTTCCTGGGTTACGGAGACACATACCGAGACCCAGGAGCCAGGGAACTTGCCCAAGTACCCACGGATAGTCAGGGGCGGAGCTGAGCCCTGAACCCAGGCGGGGTGACCTGAGATGCCCAGCCTCCCCACTACCCAACCCGAAACAGGAAATCGGATGCCCTTCCCACGCCCCTGTGTACCACTGCCAACCAGCTGGTGACCTGGGAAAGTCACTTGGCCCCTCTGGACCTTAGTTTCCTTACATCCCAATGAAGAGTCACTTCACAGACTTAGAGAACAAATTTATGGTTACCAGGGGGGGAAGCATGCGGGGAAGGGATAGTTAGGGAGTTTGGGACTGACATGTACACACTGTCATATTTAAAATGGACCAACAAGGACCTACTGCAGAGCACAGGGAACTCTGCTCAGTGTTGTGTGGCAGCCTGGATGGGAGGGGAGCCTGGGGGAGAATGGGTACGTGTATAGTATGGCGGAGTCCCTTTGCTGTGCCCCTGAAACTGACACAACATTGTTAATCGGCTTGACTCCAATATAAAATAAAAAGTTAACAAAAAATTAGGAGTCGCTAAAACACTCATTTTGAAAGACGCTAAGGGGCTCTCCAATGATGCAGGTACACTGTGAAATATTTCCTGGAGCCAGGAGCGAACCCACCTCCTCACTCCCTTCGCCCAGTCTGATCCTCCCACGGACAGGCCAGAGGGGAAGCTAGTGAGGCAGGCCTGAGGGTGGGGAGGAGGAACCCCACTAAAGCCCACGGGGCCCCTGGACTCCACACGCCACGTCAGAGGGTGGACACAGTAAGAGCGGGCCCAGAAAGGCTGCCCGCACACACAGGACGCCTCGCTGGCCCCTGGTCCTTAGGCTCCAGACAGAGAGTGTCTGCGAGGCCGGAAAAGCCCCTGCTGCCTGTCCCTGGGGCGCTGCCCCTCACCACTGTGGGGTAGGGCGGGTCAGGGGCGGGTGATGACAGAGGTAAGAGCGGTCTCCACTTTGTCACAAGCCCTGCCATCTCTCTGTGTCGAAGTCACCATGTCTCTCTCTCTCTCTCTCTCTCTCTCCCTCCTGCTCTCTCCCAGAGCACCCGCCCCAAATCATTATTAACATTATAAATAAAAACGAGCGGCAAGTTATTAAATGTAAAATATGCAGAGTTCCTCCCAGAGCTCGCCGGGCAGTTCATAAACGTGACGGCTTAATTTTGCTGCCGGTCCAGGCAGCTGATGAAGCATCGCTGGCTCCTGGGCTAATTGAAGCTGTTAACGAAGTGGAGGAGAGAGATGATTGCAGGCGGCCCCTGTCCTGCCCGCGGGGAGCAGGGGGGCGTCTCTACCCTGTCACTGCCGCCACTGCACCGGGGCCTCGGAATCCCCAAAAGCGAGCTCCTTCCCTGGATCCACAGCTCTGCAGCTCGGAATCTCCATCTGGAGTCACTTTAAAAGCCAGAAGAGGTCCCTGAGTCTCCCATGGAGAAAAGCAGTTTCAAACACAGATGGGGGTAGAGTCGATATAGGGTTGGTTTTAGGATAATCTGAGGGATTCTGGCTCTCAGAGGCCCTGGCCCTCAGAACCCAGGCTGTGTGGAAACAACCCAAATGTCCACCAACAGACAAATGGATACACAAACGCTGGCATATGTATACAATGGAATATCATTCGGGCATAAAAAATGAAACAAAGGACTGACACCTGCTGCACGTGGACAATCCTTGAACACATTATGCTAAGTGAAAGAAGCCAGGCACAAAGGTCACATATCGTATGGCTCCATTTCTATGAAACATCCAGAACAGGTAAATCCAGAGAGACAGGAAGTAGATGAGCGATGGGCAGGGGCTGAGGGAGGGGAGAGTGGGAAGTGGCTGCTCACTGGGGACAGGTTTGCTTTGGGGCGATGAAAACGTTTGGGAGTAGATAAATATGGTAGCTGCACAATATTGTGAGTTACTAAATGCTACAGAACTGTTCACTTTAAAAGATTCGTCTTATGTTTATATGTATTTTACCTCAATGTAAGAAAAATGAAAAAAGCAAAACAAAACCGAGGCTGAGTTTAACTTGATGCCTTTACACCAACCATACAGGCACCTCTTCATAGGCTTCTGGTTCTTCAATCCAGAAACCCGGTCAAGACCTAGCTCCATTCTCTTGGTATGACAAGGGGTGACCATAGGCCTCCAGCTTCCTCTTCAACCCATCCAAACATCAAAAACAACTGCCCACCCTTTGTCCCAGTTGGGGGTTTTGGGCAGGAGCAAGAGAGCCTGTGTGAGGGAGAGCTCAGTATAGCAGAGAGAACTGAGTGTTTGAAGTCAGGAGAAATTTACTGAGGCCTGGTTCTGCCATGGTCTAGCTGTGAGATCTTGAATAAGTCCCTTAAATTCTCTGATCCTCACTTTCCTCATCTATCACACAGGGATGGCCGTGTCAGCTTTGCCTTCTTCACACTTCTGTTGTAAGTATCCAATGAGATACTTTGTGTTATCATTATTGGTACCTCTTTAAAAACCAGTGTATTACGCTCAACATCACTAATCAACAGAAATGCAAATCAAAGCCACAATGATATATCACCCCACACCTGTCAGAATGGCTATCATCAAAAAGCCTACAAATAACAAATGTTGGTGAGGATCTGGAGAAAAGGAAACCCTCATACACTGTTGATAGGAATGTAAATTTGTGCAGCTACTATGGAAAACAGTATGGAGGTTCCTCAAAAAACTACAAACAGAACTACCATATGATCCAGCAATCCCACTCCTGGGTATATATTTAAAGAAAAGTAAACACTCATTCGAAAAGATACATGCACCCCAATGTTCATAGCAGCATTATTTACAATAGCCGAGATACGGAAGCAACCTAAGTGTCCATCAACAGATGAATGATAAAGAAGATGTGATACACACACACACACACACACACACACACACACACACACACACACACAGTGGAATATTACTCAGCCATAAAAAAGAATGAAATTTTGCCATTTGCAACAACGTGGATGGACCTAAAGGGTATTGCTTAGTGAAATATCTCAGACAGGGAAAGACAAATACTGTATGTTATCACATATACATGTAATCTAAAAAAATAAAACAAATGAATGAATATAACAAAAAAGAAACAGACTCACAGATACCGAGAACAAACGAGTGGTTACCAGTGGAAAGAGGGATGGGGGGAGGGGCATAAGGGTATGAGATTAAGAGGTACATACTACTATGTATAAAATAAATAAGCTACAGGGATACATTGTACAGCACAGGGAATATAGCCAATATTTTATAATAACTTTAAATGGACTATGATCTATAAAAATACTGAATCACTATGTTGTACACCTGAAACTAATATAACATTGTAAATCAGCTACACCTCAATAAAAAATAAACAGTGTATTAACTAACAAGTATTTATTAAGCAACCACTCCATTCCTAGCCATGTGCTAAGCCTTGTGCAGGAAGCAGGGGAAGGGAATCGGGCACCAGATAGGGTAGATAGAGAACAGGCGTAAGAGACCATCCCTGCCCTCCAGGTAGGAAGGCAAAACCAACACAAATTAAGCCATTGGAAAGCAAAGAACAGCAATGTACAATCAGTACTGATGTGATGCTGGAGAAAACACTGTGAGTTTCGGACACCGAGAGCCCAGGGTCCTGGGTTCTAGGAATGCTCTGTGGCCAAGTCTAGGAGCCATTTGGAAGTCACTTAAATATTTTGGCAAAATGGGCAGAAGATCTAAATAGACATTTCTCCCAAGAAGATATACAGATGGCCTACAGACACATGAAAGAATGCTCAACATCACTGATCATTAGAGAAATGCAAATCAAAACTACAATGAGATATCATCTCACACCGGTCAGAATGGCCATCATCAAAAAATCTAGAAACAATAAATGCTGGAGAGGGTGTGGAGGAAAGGGAACCCTCTTGCACTGTTGGTGGGAATGTAAATTGATACAGCCACTATGGAGAACAGTATGGAGGTTCCT
The DNA here is from genome assembly GCF_949987535.1 of Balaenoptera acutorostrata. Lineage (NCBI taxonomy): Eukaryota > Metazoa > Chordata > Mammalia > Artiodactyla > Balaenopteridae > Balaenoptera > Balaenoptera acutorostrata. The sequence goes on along the minus strand of NC_080084.1, from coordinate 9,797,191 downwards.
TAAAAAACTACAAATAGAACTACCATACGACCCAGCAATCCCACTACTGGGCATATACCCTGAGAAAACCATAGGTCAAAAAGAGTCATGTACCAAAATGTTCATTGCAGCTCTATTTACAATAGCCAGGACATGGAAGCAACCTAAATGTCCATCGACAGATGAATGGATAAAGAAGATGTGGCACATATATACAATGGAATATTACTCAGCCATAAAAAGAAATGAAATGGAGGTATTTGTAATGAGGTGGATGGAGTTAGAGTCTGTCATACAGAGTGAAGTAAGTCAGAAAGAGAAAAACAAATACAGTATGCTAACACATATATACGGAATCTAAGGGGAAAAAAAAAAAAGGCCATGAAGAACCTAGTGGCAAGACGGGAATAAAGACACAGACCTACTAGAGAATGGACTTGAGGATATGGGGAGGGGGTGGGGTGAGATGTGACAGGGTAAGAGAGTGTCATGGACATATATACACTACCAAATGTAAAATAGATAACTAGTGGGAAGCAGCCGCATAGCACAGGGAGATCAGTTCGGTGCTTTGTGACCACCTGGAGGGGTGGGATGGGGAGGGTGGGAGGGAGGGAGATGCTAGAGGGAAGAGAAATGGGAACATATTGTATATGTATAACTGATTCACTTTGTTATAAAGCAGAAGCTAACACACTATTGTAAGGCAATTATACTTCAATAAAGATGTTAAAAAAAAAATATTTTGGCTTTAGTTTTCTTGCTTTTAAGAGGAAAGAGTTAGCTTTAAGTTCCTCAGAGATCCTTTCTGGCTTTAAAAATCTGACACTAAGCAAAATTAAAAGACACACCAGGAAATATATTTTTCATAGATATGTCAGAAGATGGATGCTCTTACTACATAAAGGGGTTTTGAAAAATCAATAGGAAAAAAGATGAATACCCCAAAAGGAAAAAAATAGATAAATAACACAGGTTTTTGTACAAAAATTTTCCTACTAATTTTAATAAAGAAAAACTGGAAACAGTCTAAATCCAAAGCAAAGAATAGTTTTTGTCTTAACCATGACACAGTCATATCACATAGTCATTGATAATCATTTCATAGTATTTATTGATAAGGTGTTTGTCATAAAAGAGGAAAAAAGAATGAAAACTTTCAGAATTCCAGTTTTATGTCTTGTTTTTCAAAAAAAAAAAAGACATTTATAGATAGACGATAAGTAGGCTAGACGGAAATGGACCCAAAAGTTAACAGCAGTTATCCCTGAATGTAGGTTAATAATTTTATTTCTCCTTTACTCTTTTATGTTTTTCTGAATTTCTACAATAAGCACATTATTTTCTAATTTAGAAAAAAAATGTTTAATCTATGATGCAACAAAACAGCAAATTCAGGGTTTTACATTCAGCTCCATTAAAATTTCATTTTAGCACCAAAGTGATAAAACCTTCACTAAAATAAATTTTCGAAGGTTATTACAAACAGCCTTTATTATTCTGCAACCGTTTCTCCATAACACCATCTGTCTCACTCAATTGTTGATTAACCTACCTAAATTCTCAACTATTCATTAAATGTCTTGAGGACAGGCATCTAGTCAAATTTACTCCCAACACCCAATACCATAATAGGTGTTCAGGAGATGCAGGTTGAACCGAGGGCAAGAATTGAGAGAGCATCATTCTGGAAGAAATTGAGCAAGAGGCAATAGAAAGTGCGGTGGGGGGCCTTGAAGGATGGGTTGCCATGGACTATTTATAGGTTCATTCATCTATAGAGTGAACGTGCTAGGTCTCGAGTGCTGTGCTGACACTGAAGTTCCTGAGTTAAACAGGACCCAGAGCCTCGCAGCTTAGGGATCAAGGCAGACACGCCAACAAATGATGGGGACAAAATAACAGAGCTGAAACAGGAGCACAAAGGAAGAAGCTGTTCATCCTGCTGGCACTGGAGGGCAGAAAGAGAAGCAGGGAGAAGGGACAGGACCATGAGGACAGTCTTAGAGGGACACAGAGAGGGAAGGCAGTGATCAAAACCAAGGCTGGGATGCTGTGAGGAGAGTTGGGTTTGGGAAACTGCACATTCAAGAATATCAAAGAACTCCACATACATCCCCATCGCCCACGCCCACACAAAGCTCACAGGTGGGGAGCCAAGGCACCGGGAACATGCACGCCTTCTCAGGAGGGCTCATCCTGCACGTGGACCTGGGTGGGTATCCCAGCAACTGAGCCATCGCTGTCTGCCTGTGACCAAGGTCTTGGACCTCAATGCCCAGCTCTGCAGGAATCCTGTTTCCCCACACTCTGGCTGGGGTACATGCCCAGCTCTATGTGGGAAATATTTTTAACCTTGAGAAGAGGCGTTTCTGAAACTGAGGAGCCTATAACATGCCATCTGCATCACAATTCCATCACCTCCTCGTGATAAAAGATGAGTCTCTTTTCCTGCATGGCTCTCTGGTGTTAAACGGGATTACGCTCCCTGGTAAACTGGTGGACCGTTTCCCAAGGAATGTCCTGAAAACACACACAGTCTCTTGCATACAGGGAAGGGTTTTCTCCATCCAGGAAATGCCAGTATCTCCCTCTGAGTCATTGTTGCCGGCTCGGATCTGGAATGCATTATTTGAAAATGGGCAAATGTAAATTAATGTCATTTTCAAGTTGAGCTTCTCAGCAAGGTAAGAAAATGCTGACATCAGCCTGAAAGTCAAATTAGGCTCTGTGTGATGTGGTGTGACCTGAGGTGTTGACACTCTGGCCGGGTGCCTTTCGAGCTTCAGGAAAGCACGTGATTGTGAACAGAGCTCGTGACTTCAGCTGCTTCCAAGAATGCCCCTGGACAGTGAAGAATCCTTAGTGAGCAAATGTGTGATGTTGCTTCAGCCTCTTCCAGGAAATGTGCATGATGCATTCATTCTTCACACCATTACTGAGTATTTACAACATGTCTGACACTGGGATGGGTACTTGGGGGCAGCTGGTGACCTCCAGCAGATGTAGATCCGGCCAACAAAATCTCCCTGGGACCACTGTGGCTAGCTACCACCCCAGAGCTCTCCTCCCTTTCCTGGCCAAGTTGGTTTTACCATGTGCTTTCCCTTCCTCACCTCCCAGTCACCCCTCAGTCCACTGCAGGCTACCTCTGTCCCCACCTCTCCGCGGAAACCTCTTCCACAGAGGTCACCAGAAATCTCCGCACCGTCCAACCCACTGATGGGGCTCATTCGTCTGGTGACCCAACCTCCTTCCAATGTTCACACTGTTGATGCATCACTCCTTTCTGAAATTCTTCTCTCTCTTGCCTTGTGCCACTGTTCCCTTATGGTTTTCACCAACCTCTCTGACATATAATTCTCCCTAAGGCCATTGAAGACCTCCCCATATCTTACAACTATAGAATCCAAGCTTCTTGGCATGAAAGACCTCTTGGGATCCAGCTCCCACCAGCCTCTCCAGACTGGCTCCTTCTCCCCACACCTAATGCCACAGCAACTCAAAATCATGTGTGGTATCCCTCCAAAGACCACGCTATCTCACATACATGCTGTGCGCCTGCGTCTCCCTAGAATACCTTTCTCCAGCCCACCTGGCCACCCACCTGGTGAACCGGGACCCTGTGTCAGAACCTGGTCAGTTGTCACTTTCTTGGTGAGGTCTTCCCTGGCCAGCTCTCCACGACTTACTCCAGAAAAAGCCATCTACCCTTCCTCTGGGCTACCTCTACTGTCTGCACTCAGCTCCACTATCGCACGGGTCGCACTGTCTTGTCATGGTTTCTGCGTCTGTCTTATCAGGTTCTAAACTTCTTGAGGCTAGAGATTACGTCTCAGTGCTCTCTCTATCGCTGCTCCACGCGCAGTGCCCGGCACTTAATTGAATTTTGAAAAATATTTATTGAGAAACCAAAAGGAGCTCTTGGTATAAGGGAGATGTGATAAACACAATAATGCCTTCCCCCAAGATGTCCCCGTCTTAATCCCCAGAAGCTGTGAATATGTTACGTCGCATGGCAAAGGGAATTAAGGTTGCAGATGTGATTGAAGTTAAGGACTTTGAAATGGGGAGATTATTCTGGATTATCCGGGTGGACCCAAAAAATCATGTGAATCCTTAAAACTGTAGAAGCTTCCCCAGCTGTGGTAAAAGAGAGATGTAGCAATGGAAGAAGGGTCCAGAAAAAGGCAGTGTGGCTGGCTTTGAAGATGGAAGAAGAGGACACAAACCAAAGAATGTGGGCCTCCTCCAGAAGCTGGGAAAGGCAAGGAAATTGATTCCCCACTTGGGCCTCCAGAAGGAACACAGACACGTTGATTTTAGCCCAGTGAGACCTATGTTGGATTCCTAACCTCCAGACCTGTAAAGTAATACTTTTGTGTTATTTTAAGCCACTAAGTTTGCAGTCATTTGTTACAGCAGCAGTAGAAAAGTTAATACAAAAAAAAAAAAAGGGAGTTCATGCACAAATATAATAACAAAAAAGAGAAAGTGAACAGTACCATCAAAGAGATGAAAATAGATGCCAGTGGGGTTCAGTGAGGGGAAAGGGAACTTTCAGCTGAGGGACTGGGTCACACTTTCTGGAAAAGATGACAGTGGAGCTGACTTTTGAGCGATTTGGATTTCAGACACAAGGCAATGGGGGACCCAAGTGCTGTAGCTAGAGAGAGAAGCAAGGAGAAAAGCACAGAGGCCAGGGGTCCCAAGAACAGGTACGGGTGCAAAGGGAGGCTTGGAAACCAGAGGGAAGGACTTCCTTGTGTCCAGGCTCCTCAGACTCTGCCCAGCGGGGGGTGCACCCCATTCCTCAGGAAGGCTGGCATACACCCCGCCTCAGCCCTCAGCCCACAGCCCAGACTCCAATTTTCTCCCTGATTCAAATAAGCATGAATTCACTGAGGACCACCCTCCCCAACACTGCAAGCCCCTGGATAAGGGTTGGCATTTATAGCCTGGCTGGGCGACAAGACTTACCCACAGGAAGTAATTAGAAAACAGAACAAGACAAAGCACAGTGAAAGAGCCAATGGGAATATCACTGAGAACCAATGGTATATTTTAAGTAATAAAGGCAACGGGAGGCCGATGAAGAAAGACATCACTGTTGGCTGGTTTTTGGGGGGACAGTTTTATGGAGGACATGGGACTTGAGACGGGCTCTGAAGAAAAAGAAGCTTCTCCCTAGAAGGAATGATGTGGGATCTCTTGCTAAAACCCACTTTGAGCTCTTGCTATTGGCAGTTTCTAGAGGTGATGGCGGAAACCTGAAAGAAGAATGATATTCACCCTCCATGGTGCTCCTCAGGCAAAATTCGGACCGTGGCAGAGCATCCTTTCTGAGCTGCTGGCAGCCACCTGGGAAGAGATGATCCACTTGGAGCACGTTGCCCTGTTTTCGTCTCAGAAGCACAGCCAGGAAAGAGGTCTCATCACTGGGCACTCGGGTGGCCCTTCCAGGCTCTGCTTGGAGGCTGAATTAGGAACAAACCAGAGGATTGCCCCAGAGCTCGTCTAGGGAGGGTCCAGGGTCCCCCCCCACCAGCGCAGGGTCCCAGCCTCCTTCGGCAGTGCAAAGGGCAACCCCACGGTCCAGAAAAAAGACAGGATTGCCCAGGAAGTGAGTTAGCAAGTGAGCATGGAGTAAGCCCAGGCCCTGCAATATCTGAGCATGAGTGGTGAGTGTGGGTCACAGATTTCTCTGACATGGTGTCACTGGTCTGTCCACGAGATGGAAGGCTGAATATCCTGTTGGTCCAGTTATACCAAAGGGCTCCTAGCTTTTCTTTATTCTATTTTTTGTCGTGGTGAAAATTTTGTTTTGTTTTACACTTCCACGAGATAAAGAGACTTACATTTCACAATTTACACAGTGATGTCATGTGCATTTGAGAGTCAGGGCATGTGTCCTGCTGCTGTAATTTTTTTCCCATCTGGAAAGATGAGGGGGGCGCATTCACGCCCCCTGCAACCGTGGCCTTCCAATGTTATGGTTTGCCTGCTGGCGCTCCAACGCACCACCCAGCCCACTAAGGGTGGTAAATCATTCTCTTGGGTGAGTACCATTAAAAACTAAAACCAGCTGTGCTCAGGGCCCCCAGGGTACAGAAGGATGGACCCCCCTCACCTTGGCCATGCTAATACATCTCCTTCCAAATCTCCTTGAGAAGGCAAAACCCTGAGCTCTGGGAAGAGGCCGGCTGACTCAAGACACGAAGAAGGGCTTTTCAAAAGTGGCACGAGAAGCGGGGGCGGGTAGAAGAGGAAAGTAGGAGTCCAGTGCATAATGGTATGTTTTAAACCATGTGCCTTTTTCCAGACTGGGTTATTAAATTAATTCAGAACTTATGCTTACACTTAAAAGATTTCTGTCATATTTTATGAACACGATGATCTCAGAGTAATTTGCACTGGAAATGTGTCATATTAAATCAGGGGCACTAATAAACTTTATGACTTAAACTCCACATGGATCAGACGTGGCAGATAAACCATCCTATTTTTGCACTCATATTCATGCCATTGAAATACAGTTCCTCCTATGGGAAAACATAAATAAATTTGATAACATTCCATCTGCCCCAACATAAATGCACCTGTCGGGCATTACCTGTCTGTCCTGCTCCTCCACACCGAAGCTTGTGATGCTGGTGGGACGGGTTGACCCAGGCAGAGATATTTCTTCAGGATTTTAAAACACTTTGTCTCCTATGGGTTTATGACCTTCCATTCACTCTGGCACAGCCTTTGTGCTGGGCTGTGTGTAACTGTTCAGAAGTGTTTTACAGGTACAAATGCGGTGTAAAAAGTGCTGGATGATAAGTTATGACACCTGAGTTCTTCTGGTTCTGCTTCCGGCTGACTCTGTGATCTGAGCACAGATCAGACAGGACGGTGTAATAGAAAGAACCCAGGCACTGGAATCAAAGGTTAATTTCCATTTAACAGATGTTTTTTGAAAGCCTAACGTGATCCAGGCCCTGTGCAAGGCACTAGAAATACGAGAATGAATAAGAATTCAACTAGAACCCCAACAGGGTTATTTGGGAAACTAAATTAAATTATTATAAAATTCGTGTTGATCTGTACACATCTATAGAAATACTTTGTAATTTTTTTGTTTGTTTTGTTTGTTTTAATTTTTTTTGAAATATAGTTGATTTACAATGTTGTGTTAGTTTTAGGTGCATAGCAAGGTGATTCAGTTATACATAATGTATATATATTCTTTTTTAGATTCTTTTCCATGATTTTTAAAAATTCATATAAATAAATAAGTGTCTTAGACTAGCCAAGAAAATTCAGAAGAGTGAGGAGGGACTTGCCTCGCCAGATATTAAATACAAAATCAATACATTCAAAGTGTTGTGGTGTAACCAAGCTTGCATGCAAACTTCCAGCCAACAAACCTGTGGATGTGGGAGTTGGGGTGAAAAGAAGGGAAACGATTGAAAGTCTGTATTCAGAACACGTGGACTTCCCAGGAGTCCTCACCAACACGAGCAGCCAAGCGTCTGCCTTCCCTATTACTCAAGGAAGCTAGAAGTCTTTATTCTGAAAAAAAATTAAACCAAGGAGATTCTAAATTAAGGAAGATGGGTTCATCAAAGCACAAGAGCTAGGCAAACAGTGAAAATAAGAGAATTCCATGAAAGTCTACTCTTTACATATGAAGGACCCTCCACCTTTTCCTGCTCTGTTTCCAAAATGCAAGCAGCCAAGTACACCCTCACATACATCAACAGAATTCTAAAGCAGGGGACTGGCTGGCACTTCTCTGGTAGGAAAAAAAAAAAAAAGACCCCCCACATACTGACACTGGAGGGATACAGTGAAAAGGGTCACTGGCAACCTGATCCTCCTCTCCCAGTAAATCCCCTCCCCCAGTCAAAAACAACTCCAATTAAACACAGAGAGCTTTAAGGAAGTCATCAGACCCTTAAGGAAATCCTTTTCATAGAAGATACAATGGAAAGTAAACATGAGAAAAAGAATTTGAAAGGAAAATAGACAAGGCTGTAATATTCTCAGAAAGATAACATGATTTTTTCATCCATAAAGCAAAAGTAAAATGCTATTTAAAAGGTATTAGTGCTATTAATGCCCAACTTGAAAACAAGAAAGAGCTCTTAGAAATTAAAATTGATAACCAAAATAACATTATTCAAAATGATTAAAATTAAAAAGTAAGGAAGTCTCCCATAATTTATAATGAAATGACAATAAAGTAGCAAATAGAGGGACCTCCCTGGCGGTCCAGTTAAGACTCCAAGCTTCCACTGCTGGGGGCACGGGTTTGATCCTGGTCAGGGAGCTAAGATCCTGCATGCCATGCAGCATGGCCAAAAAAAAAAAAAAAAAGTAGAAAATAGAAGTAGAAAAGATATGAAGACTTGTTGTAAACCCAAAGAATAAGAATCTAAATACTAAGAATTTCATAAGAATAGAAGAGAAAAATTCACTGGAAGGAAATTATTGATGGAAAAATTAAATAAAATTTTATAGAACTAAAGGACATGAGGGTTCTCCGAGTGACTAGAATAGTGAATGAAAAAAAAAACCACATCTAGGAAGATCATTGTGAAATTTCAAACAATAAGATAAAGAGATAATCCATAAAAAGTCCATGGGTCAAGGTAGAAGTGGAGGGAACAGGTGCATATAAAGAAATGGGAATCAGAATGGATCAAAATTCTCAAAAGAAATCCTAGATGTCAAATGATGGTGGATCAATGTCTTAAAAGTTATGAAGGGAACACAAAAATCAGTTGCATTACCATACACTAACAATGAACAAACTGAAAAAGAAATGAAGAAAACATTTTCATTTACAATAGCATTAAAAAGAATGAAATACTTAGGAATAAACTTAACCAAGGAGGCAAAAGACTTGTATACTAAAAGCTACAAAACATTGCTAAAAGAAATTAAAGAAGACACAGAAATGGAAAGATGTTCCTGTTCATGGATTAGAAGACTTAATATTGGTAAGATGTCAATACTACTCAAAGCCATCTACAGATTCAGGGCAATCTATTAAAATCCCAACAATGTTTTTGCAGAAATAGAAAAATTCATCCTATATTCATATAGAATCTTAGGGGACCCTGAAAAGCCAAAACAATCTTGTAAAAGAATAACAAAGTTGGAGAAGGTCTCACACATCCTGATTTCAACACATACTACAAAGCTACGATAATCAAAACAGTGTGGCACTGGCATAAAAACAGACATATAGACCAACGGAATAGAACAGAGAGCCCAGAAATAAACCCTAGCATGTGCTCAAATGACTTTTGACAAAGAGGCCAAGACCATTCGACAGTCTTCAGCAAGTGTTGCTGGGAAAACAGCCACATGCAAAAGAATGAAGTTCTTTACCTTACACAATATACCAAAATTAACTCAGATAGATGAAAGACCTAAATGAAAGAACTAAAACTATAGAATTCTTAGAAGAAAACATAGGGAGAAATATTCATGACACTGGATTTGGCAATGCATTCTTGTCTATGACATCAAAAACACAGGCAAAAAAAGAAAAAATAGATAAGTTGGACTTCATAAAAAATTTAAATTTTTGTGCATCAAAGAACACTATCACCAGAGTGAAAAGAAAACATATGGAATAGGGGGAAATATTTGGAAATCATATATCTGATAAAGGATTGATATTCAGAATATATGAAGAATTCCTACAACTCAACAACAAAAAAACAAACACCCCAATTAAAAAATTGGCAAAGGACCTGTATAGACATTTCTCCAAAGAAGATATACAAATGGCCAATAAGCATTTGAAAAGATGCTCAATATCATTAATCATTAGAGAAATGCAAATCAAAACCACAATGAGATACCACTTCACACCCATTAGGATGGCCTATATAAAATAAATCTTAAAAAAGCAGAAAAAAAAAGTGTTGGCAAGAACATGGAGAAATTGGAACCTTTGTGCATTGCTGGTGGGAATGTAAAATGGTACAGCTGCTATTAAAAAATGGTATGGCATTCCTCAAAAAATTAAATACAATTACTATGTGATCTAGTAATTCCACTTCTAGATATATACTCAAAAGAAGTGAGCTCTCCGGGCTAGATGGCAGTGGGGCGAGGCTGGTGTGACATTAGTGCAGCCGCGCCTTTCTCGGCAAGATCTCTCCACTTTGGATGTTACCAAGTTGACGCCACTTTCACATGAAGTTATAAGCAGACAAGCCACAGTTAATATAGGTACAATTGGTCATGTAGCTCATGGGAAATCTACAGTTGTAAAAGCTATTTCTGGAGTTCACACTGTCAGGTTCAAAAATGAACTAGAAAGTAATATTACTATATTGTGCTAATGCTAAGATTTATAAACTTGAAGACCCAAGTTGTCCTCGGCCAGAATGTTATAGATCCTGTGGAAGTAGCACACCAATGAGTTTCCTACAGACATTCCAGGGACCAAAGGGAACTTCAAATTAGTCAGACATGTTTCCTCTGTTGACTGTCCTGGCCACGATATTTTGATGGCTACTATGCTGAACAGTGCCGCAGTGATGGATGCAGCTCTTCTGTTAATAGCTGGAAACGAGTCTTGTCCTCAACCACAGACTTCGAACACCTGACTGCTATAGAAATCATGAAACTGAAGCCTATTTTGATTCTACAAAATAAAATTGATTTGGTAAAAGAAAGCCAGGCTAAAGAACAGTATGAACAGATCCTTGCATTTGTACAAGGTACAGTAGCAGAAGGAGCTCCTATTATTCTAATTTCTGCTCAGCTAAAATACAATATTGAAGTTGTCTCTGAGTACATAGTAAAGAAAATTCCAGTACCCCCAAGAGACTTTACTTCAGAACCCCGACTTATTGTTATTAGATCCTTTGATGTCAGCAAACCTGGCTGTGAAGTTGATGACCTTAAGGGAGGTGTAGATGGTGGTAGTATTCTAAAAGGAGTATTAAAGGTGGGCCAGGAGATAGAAGTCAGACCTGGTATTGTTCCAAAAATAGCGAAGGAAAACTCATGTGAAAACCCACCTTTTCCAAAATTGTATTGCTTTTCGCAGAGCATAATGATCTTCAGTATGCTACTCCAGGAGGGCTTATTGGAGTTGGAACAAAAATTAACCCCACTTTGTGCCGGGCTGACAGAATGGTGGGGCAGGTACTTGGTGCAGTTGGAGCTTTACCTGAGATCTTCACAGAACTGGAAATTTCCTATTTCCTGCTTAGACGCCTTCTAAGTGTACGCACTGAAGGAGACAAGAAAGCAGCAAAAGTGCAAAAGCTGTCTAAGAATGAAGTGCTTATGGTGGACATAGGACCCCTGTCGACAGGAGGAAGAGTTAGTGCAGTCAAAGCTGATTTGGGCAAAATCTCAGAAGTAGGAGAAAAAATTGCCCTTAGCCGAAGAGTTGAGAAACACTGGAGTTTAATTGGTTGGGGTCAAATAAGAAGAGGAGTGACAATCAAGCCAACAGTAGATGATGACTGAAGAATTAAATAACAGATTTGGATGAAGTCGGAATTTCTCTTAAAAACCTAGGGATATATTTTCAAAGCAACAGTGAGGACAGCTCATTACCTTAGGAGTAGCTGTAAGATTATTATCATTTTTTGGTGATGCAAATTTAACCTCTAGTACTAAAATAAGGTCTACAATAAAAGTAAAAATTGGCATAATGTTAGATTGAATCTACATTTTACCAGAAATTAATCATTCCCAAATAATGTCTAATTTATACATCAATGAAGGTTTGAAAGGAAACTGCTACAACCAGCCTTTGCTGTACCACACATACCACTGAACCTGTTTGAAATAAAATTTTTCTTCTTATTTAAAAATAAAAATAATAAGGAAGTGAAAGCAGGGACCCAAAGAGATATTTCTATACCCATGTTCACAGCAGCATTATTCACTATAGCTAAAAGGTGGAAATGACCCAACTGTTCATCAACAGATGAATGGATAAACAAAATGTGGTATGGCCATATAGTAAAATCCTATTCAGCAATAAAAAGGAACAAACTACTGTTATCTGCAACAATATGGATGAATCTCAAAAAATATGTTCAAGAAGCCAACATAAAAGCGTAAATATTATATGATCCCATTTGTAAGATATTTCTAAAGAGGGCAAATCTCTAGAAACAGAACGTAGATCAGTGGTTGCCTGAGACTAAGGCAGGGAGTGGAGGTTGGCTCTAAATGGGCACCGGGAGACTTTGGGGTGATGCAAATGTTCTAAAACTGGATTGTAGTGATGGTTGCACAACTGTATAAATTTACTAAACTCATCAAACTGTACACTTAAAATCAGTGAACTTTATGGTAGGTAAATTCTACCTCAATAAATCTGTTTTTTTAAAAAAAAAAAAAAAAAGTGGTGTTGGTTATTCCTCCCCACACTTACTGTATGACCCAAAGAGATTTGTTCTGAAATCCTGAAAGTGAGCAGGTGAGGCCGGCAAACTGAAAAAGATGAAACTGTCCGCTGAACTACTTTATGACACCGAAAGAAAGAATTGCAGTCTTTAGGGGCTACTTGGTCACAATCTAAGGAGATGGAGACGAGGTGGAGCCAGAGTTCCTCTCCCTGCAAAGGGAAGATCTTGGGCAGCAAAGCCCCGTGAAAGTGCCAGGCACTGTTTCCCATCGTCCAACTGGGACATCAGAATCCCAGGGAGAGGGACCGTGTTTCTCCATCTCCCAACATGGAGAAGAAAAGAGGGAAGAGTTATTACCATCAGGTGGTTGGAGGAGAGGAGCAGGGCTGGATCTCTGTGTGTGTGTGTATGTGTGTGTGTGTGTGTGTGTGTGTGTGTGTGTGTGTACGAATGCACCAGCACGCAGTTAAACCCCTACACAAACACAGACCCATTTGTATGTATGACATAAAATACAAAGTTTCAATACAATCATATCACAATTACATTACATATTTTTAATTATAGGCAAATGATAAGAAGGCAATACACTCAAATGCTGGACTCTTGGTTGGTTGCTCATTTTTAACTGAAATGAAAAAACTTGTTTTAAAAACTTCCCTTTTTACACGGGTTGGCCTTCATACATATTAGCAGGCAGCATCTGCACAGAGAAAGTCTCTTTTTCTGGAAAGGTAAATGCTTAATTCAAGCTTTTGTGTCATGAAATTAATTCTAATATAAATAAGATTATAAGGGATAAAAGCAGTCTGGAATGTTAATGTAAAAATGTGCACTGTTACTGAAAGAACAGACTTATTAGAAAACAAGGAAACAAATTAAAAACCCTTGCATTGGGTTCAAATGAAAACTTTTACCAGCTTCATTAGTTTGGGAGTCAATGTCCTTTATCCCCTCCAGAGCCAGCCACGTGGTTGTTGCTGCCATTGTCGTTGTTTAGTATGTCAGAAGGTGAGGAAGACCAAAAAGGCAGAAGGTAACTCTGGGCAGAGAAAAACACCTAAGTAACACAGGTCTCCAGAAATAATTCTTTTGCTTGTATTTCCAGAATGGCTGGTTCTGTAATCAGATTAGCCAAATATTTATAGAATTTCTACTTTCCCACTATGCTTTACAGACATAAACAGTGTGATTCGTTTGTGTGGAAAAGTTCATTGAGGTCAAGGGGAGGAACTGCATTTGACTCTGCCACTTACAGGCTGCCCACCTACATGTGTACCAGCTTCTACGTTTTTAAGACACGGAGGACCCTTCCCACCCTCAGGATTGTCTTGAGAATTGAATAGTGTAACACCTGGTAAAGCAGCTGCCACCAAGAGGCCACCCAATCAATGGTGGGTCTTTTTCCGTTCCATTGCACATTTTACCCACTGTTCACCATCCTGCTCAAACATACACACACACACACACATATCACAAGTCTTACTCTGAGAAGTTTTGCTGACATTTCCCATGGAAAAAAACAAACGGAACCATTTTCAAGAGGAAAAACTCAACAGCACACAAGATGAAGACTGTAAAGGGCACCTCTACTCCCAGGGAAGAAGGATTGGTGACTGGAAGCAGCAAAGAGACACCTATTCCCCTGTCCTCCCCTGTCCTGGCAGGAATAGAAGTAGAGGACACCAGAGCACCCAAATCTGGCTAGGAATCTGCTGAGTGAAAGGCAGAGCCTAGTGGACCTGGCTGATTATGAGGTCAAGGCTGCATATTCAAGCCCCATAAGGAGATTGATCCTGGCAGCAATCTTATTCCTGGCCCTGACCTACTCACTGTGCTTCCATTGGATGGAGGAGCTACGTCTGGGGGCTGGGAGGAGTAAAGGCTCATTGCAGTCCATTCCCATCATCAGAAAAAAATTCAAAGCATAGATCCTATTAACAGATGTCTTTTTAATATCAATACGTGAGAGGGACCACAAATAAACAGGGCCCTGGAATGTAAAGAAGAACTGTATTACTTAGATAAAACATTCAGCTGCTAAAACAAAAGTCAAAATAAGAGTGGCTTAAAGATGATGGTTTATTGCTCTCTCACAGACGAATCCAAGTGCAAATAATCCAGGGCAATAAGGCAGCTCCACAATAGCAGGAATCCAGGTTCCTTCTAGCATGCTGCTCTGAAGGCCTCAACACACGATTTCCATTTTGCAATCTCAGATGCGTTTTTGGGTCCCATTATTTTGCATACATTCCAACAAGAAGAAAGGGAAAAGAGCAAAGTCAAGCCACCACCCTTCCCTTTTGTTTAAAGATACAACTAGAAAGTCGTGCACATTACCTGAGTTCGTATCCCAGTGACTAGAACCTAGTAACAAGGAACTTAGATACCTAGCTGCAAGGGAAGCTGGGAGATGCAGTCTTATTTTGTGTGGCCATTTGCTTAGCACAATTGGGGGTGGGGGTATTTTGGTTTCCATAACAAAGTACCACAGACTGGGTGGCTTAAAACAGCAGAGATTTATTCCCTCATAGTTTCAGAAGCCCAAAGCCCAAAAATCAAGATGTTGGCAGAGTTGGTTCCTTCCAGAGGCTCTGAGGGAGAACACATCCCATTCCTCTCTCCTAGCTTCTGGGGGTTGCTGGAAATCCTTGGTGTCCTTGGCTTGTGGCTGCATCACTCCAATTTCTCCATCCACCATCACCTGGCCTCTGTATCTCTGTATCCAAATCTTCTTTTCCTTTCTCTTATAAGGACACCAGTCATCTTAACGTGAGGTCATACCACAAAGATTCTATTTCCAAATAGGGGTCACATTCAGAGGTACCAGGGGTAGGACTTGAACATATTTTTTGGAGGATACAAGTCAACCCACCCCAGGGGGTTACAACTAGAATAAGAAGAGGAGAATGGACATTGGTGAACAATAGCACCCCTGCCCCAAGACACCAGGGAAGTGTATCAGGGGACATCTGCCAAGACATCAGAATTCACATCCCTGGTCCAGGCTGCCTAGAAGTGAACCCAACCAACATTTCTCCTCTGCAGACCCTTCATCTTCTAGGCAGGTCATTTCTTGTGTCCCCCAGACTCATTTGTTCTGCCTCTACGGATCCACATCTGGGAATGTTCTCAAGGCTCCTCTCCTCAGCCAAGTCTTAACTGGCTGCTTCCAAGGCTTTTCCTTCTGTCCCACAGTGACTGACAGCTGTCACCTTGGGGAGCAGGGCCACATCATGACCCTGTGGAACCTAAACACTTTGCCTTTCTGGGCCCTCCTCTCTATGAAAAAATTACTATTATTAACTTTTATTTAAATGTTTATATTAAAATTCTATTTTACGACTGCATTGGTATATGTACTAATATTATATAGGAAAACATTTTCTTCAACCTAAAAGATTTTTTTCTCATTGTTTTAGAAAAACTAAAACATTTTCTGAGTCCTTAAAAGCACTAAGGACAATAGGCACTGTCCTACTGGCTTAATGGTAAGTCGCTCCTGCTGGGGAGGATGGTAAGAGGGACAGTAGAAATAGCACCCAGCCACCAGATCTGACCACAGATTCTGATCAGAGCATGGGAGGGACTGCCCACCACTCCACACACCCCCCACCAGGCCCTAAGAAACTCTATTTGCTCTCACCACAAGTTAGGAATATGGAACAAGGCACCAAACACCTCATTGTTGGGTTGGAAAGGCAGCCTCCCCTCAGGGTAGGAAACAAACTTCCTTACTCCAGATGTGTTCCCACCACTGCTGTCAACACAATGTGACTTGGAAGAAGTGTAACCACCCCATCCAACATGGTGGACACACGGGAGGATCTGCCTGCTCTCCAACATCGTGAACTGCTCAATCTTGCCCCACAAATCTGACCAGTCCCAGAATACCTTTCATCCCACACTAGTCTCCTTTATTTTATAACCCATGTGGATTTCAAATCTGTTATTTCCTGATGCATTAGTTTCAACACATAAGATTTGTAAGACCCATTTATTAGGGTGACCAACTCATCCTAGTTGGCCCAGGACCTTCGTGGTTTGGACACGGAAACCCGTGCATCCCGCAAAACCTCTCAATTTGGGGCAAACCAGGACAGTAGGTCAATGTTTAATGATATCCAAGCTTCATCATCCTCTGCTGACATTTGGATGTTTAGACCAACAAGAGGAAAAGCACGGAAACGAATGTTTAAGTAGCAATAGTAATTCTGGAAAGTTCTAGTAGGGTCCAAAGTTACACTTGGCAAGATGGACACAGGCATTGAATCCTTGGCGTGGAAAGGGATGGCTGCAAGTCAGCCCCCTCTTTTCTGGGCTCCCTGGAATAGTCTCTTCCATAAATATTTTAAATGATTTGCCAAAGGAGAAAAGAAATTTGGGCAGTGGTTCTCCAACCACAGTGCACTTGAGAATAACCTGAAGAACGTGTTAAAAAATATGCCTTTCTGAGCCCTATCCCACCCCCCAGAGAGTTTAGTTTGGCAGTGTCCAAAAAGCAGTCTTTTTAACAAGAACCCCGAGGGATCCTGATGTACATAGTGGGTGGAGCACACTTTCAAGGGTCTGCAGTAGGGGGGAAGGTGTGAGAATTACTTCCCCTCTCACTGCAAGTAAGGCAAAACCATGCAGCAAGGAACACTTAGTGTCAGGACAGCTGTTATCCAAAAGGCACTTTCTTGTAAATCTTAAGATTGTCGGAACACCTAAAGCAAAGCACATCTGAGTTAATCCAGATAACTATGGTCTACGTACATACACATGCTGTGTAGTGTATAGACCCATATAGCTATCAATATAATGTATACATAGATAATGGCATACAAAAGATCACAGTCGTTAATGTGACACTAGGGAACAGGCACCCATTAAGCCTTTATACATAGGAATGCTATGGTGGTGTTTAACACTTGTATATTAACACATCTGGAGTCCTGTTCTGACCACATTAAATCTGAGATGGCCATAAGATAACCAAATAGAGATGATAAATGGACAGTTGGATCAAAAGCCTACAGTTCTGGGGTTTGGTTAGGAGTCAGGTTAGGTGTAGAGATACAGATTTAGGGAGTGACCCACATAAGGCCTCCAGGTCTTCAGTAAAACACAGGCTACAGGGGCTGGGGTTTTAATGCCAAGGCAAGGTCAGAGACACCATAGCCCCAGAGGCAGGAGCCCAGTTCCCTACCTGGAACCAGGAACTGGTAGAACTTGGGCTCTCTGTCCACCAACAGAAATGAGAGTGTCTGTTCCTCAGCTCAGGCTACAGCTCAAAGGCCAGGTGTGGAAGTCCTTTGTCTCTTGAGGTAAAAACCCTAATTCATTATCCTTCAGTACAGAAACTCATAGAGGAAAGCATAGGATTGTCCTGTGGGCACTCCACAGCCCAAGACATCAACAGGAAAAAAATTCCCACAGACAACATCCCCAAGGGAAGATGCACTCAGGCCAAAATCACAGAATATATGAGGAAGGCGAAAAGCATGGCAGGCAATCGACATATCCCACCCCTCCAACCCTCATCCCAGGAAAAGGAAGAAATCACACCTGCAGAGCTAGAGATAATAAGACAATTTGAAAGGGACTTTGAAATTGGTTCAGTTGGAAATAGAAAATCATTTAAGGGTTTTGAGAAAAAGCCAGACATGCTGAAAAGGGTATTTTACAATGACTAGGGTGGCAATGACATGAAGAATTAAACAGAGAAAGATGTGATTAGAGGCAGCAAGAATAGATAGAGGCTTCACACTATCTACCTACAAGTAGTGTTCTCTCCTTCTTCTGAACACCCCTAAAATTTAACCTGCACATCTCTTATGACTTTATGACCTCACCACTTTATTCCATGTTTTAAAGCTGCTTTCAAATATATAAGCCATATAAAGGAATTTGCCGAGGGCTTCCCTGGTGGCACAGTGGTTAAGAATCTGCCAATGCAGGGGACACGGGTTCGAGCCCTGGTCCAGGAAGATCCCACATGCCACGGAGCAACTAAGCCCGTGCGCCACAACTACTGAGCCTGTGCTCTAGAGCCCGCGAGCCACAACTACTGAGCCTGCGTGCCACAACTACTGAAGCCCACGCACCTAGAGCCCGTGCTCCGCAACAAGAGAAGCCAGGACAATGAGAAGCCCCCGCACCGCAACAAAGAGTAGCTGCCACTCTCTGCAACTAGAGAAAGCCTGCGTGCGGCAGCAAAGACCCAACGCAGCCAAAAATAAATAATAAATAAATAAATAAACAAACATGTCCATTTAAAAAAAAAAAAGGAATTTGCTGGACTCAAAGCTCTCTCTCTATATACACATGTTTATCTTTCTGTATCTCCCGCAGCACCTACCCTAGTGTGCTGGGCACACAGGAGAATCTCCATAAATGTTTCATGAATAAACGATCCAGCACATGAACCAGCACCATGTTAGAAGGTGATTGATCAGAACCTTGCTCCGTGGACCTCTGACTTGAACCGGAGCACAAAACCAAGCTGCTGGCACATGATTAGTTCATCTCCCTGGGACCGGCTAGGTTCCCTAAACTGGTTCTCTTCTTAGCCTATGTGGACATCATCTGTCAATGTATTTAAAACTCAGGTGGATTCAGTGACAGCCTTAAGCCCAGTCACACTGAGGAAAACCTTTTGCTATGTGTGGATTTCCCTGGTGCAGATGGTTGTATAACTTGTCTTCCTCTTCCAACTGATTGTCAGCTTAGAGACATTTGACTCTGCGTGATAGCAGGCTTTGCCCTAAATCTGACTACCCCATTCCTAATCAGTTAGAGCCCTTCTCCTTCCCTCTTTGAGGAAAAAGTCCTAATGTAATGACCAAGCCCTGGGAAACAGCAATAACTTAAGATCCTGCACAGGAGCACAAACTTACCACGTTGCATAGCAGGGAAGCAAAGATTGCGGGCCCTCCTGAGGGGACCAGAGCCATGCTCATTGCCAAAGCTTTCCTGTGTGCTGGTGGTGATGGGAATGATGATGACGGTGATCACAATGACACAAAGCTATCTTTTATCGAACGTCTAATATTGCCGGGCATTATCCTAGCCATCTTTAATATAACTTGGCATAACGTTCTCACGAGAATCCAATTAAAAAGGTACTAGCATGCCCATTTTACAGATGAGAAAACTGAAGAGGAAAGAAGTTAAATAAGTCATCCTTTGTAAAAAATCTAGTAGGTGTCAAAGCCGGGATTCAAACCCAGATCAGCCTGAATGTAGTTTGTATTCTTTCCACCTCCCCACACTGCCTCCAAGTGCCCAGGCTCCAACGAAACATCCAGCAGCAGCCCCCAGCCACTTTGAATAACTGTCTCGAGGACTTCGGATGATGTACAGGGGTTTTGGAGCTGGAATTGTTTCCCAGGAGACTGGAAGCAGGCACCAGCTTCCTGAGTTTTTATTCCAGTTTCATTCATGGCCTCTTGAAGAGACTGACTAAATAAACCTGGTTTCATCATGCTGCCCCCATTCCACTCCACAGAGAACGAGCTGATCCTGCCCAGCTCCTGATTTTTGTGCCCCCAATGCGAAGCCAACTACCCACCCACATGGCCAAAGCAACTGCAAATAAATAGCTCTGAAACTGTAATGGGCTTCTTTTGGGATACAGAATAAGGCCATAATGGAGAAATAGTATTCACAGCACATTCTGGTACTTACATCATTGAAAGGGTCCATTGCCAGCGTGGTCAAAACACACTGTACTGGCTAGCTCTCTAGCTCAAAATAACTGCAGAATTAATTATTTTAAAGGGTTTCGAGAAACTTAAAATGAGTGATTTTTTTTAAATGATTCTACAAACCACATGACCATCAACAAGCCAATAGGAGAAATAAACTGTGGTCCAGGCACACTGTGAACTATTAGAAATTAGTAAAAATAGATGCATTGCATTACAGCTACTTGCAACAACATGGATGAATCTTAGAAACATAATAACCTGGCAAGACATAGGATCTAATGACTCAAAATCAAGAAGAAAAATAAATAAGTAACAGAAAACACAGTGATGCAGATATTAGTTATCAAATAGGAAATTTAAAAGTTATTATTAATGCGTTCCCCAAAAAAGAAAGGAAAGGATGGAGAATTTTACCCAAGAACTGGAATCTGTCCAGGAAAGGGTCAAATGGAAATCCTAGAATGAAAATAATAAAATTACTGAAATTAAGAATTGAATAGATAGGCTCTAAAGCAGATTAGATGTAGCCAAAGAGAGGATAATAAAGCACAGAGGAGGGCTTCCCTGGTGGCGCAGTGGTTGAGAATCTGCCTGCCAATGCAGGGGACACGGGTTCAAGCCCTGGTCTGGGAAGATCTCACATGCTGCGGAGCAACTGGGCCCGTGAGCCACAACTACTGAGCCTGTGCTCTAGAATCCGTGAGCCACAGCTACTGAGCCCTCGTGCCACAGCTACTGAAGCCTGCGCACCTAGAGCCTGTGCTCCACAACAAAGAGAAGCCACCACACTGAGAAGCCCGCACACCCCAATGAAGTGTAGCCCCTGCTCGTCGCAACTCGAGAAAGCCCGTGCACAGCAACGAAGATTCAACACAGCCAAAAATAAATAAATAAATAAATAAATAAATAAATAAATGTATTAAAAAAAAAAAAAGCAACTGTTAAAGAAATGCTGGCTGAGAATTCTCCAAAAATGATGAAAGATATTAAGCCACAGAATAAAGAATTTCTACAACAGTATGGAGATTCCTCAAAAAAGTAAGACTAGAAATAACATATAATCCAGTGACTCCAGTTCTGGGTATTTATCCAAAGAATACAAAAACACTAATTCAAAAGATATATGCACCCCAATATTCATAGCAGCATATTTACAATAGCCAAGATATAGAGGCAACCTAAGTGTTCATCAACAGATGAATGGGTAAAGAAAATGTGGTGTATATATACAATGGAATACTACTGAGCCATGAAGAAGAGTGAAATCTTTCTATTTGTGACAAAATGGATGGACATAGAGGGTATTATGCTAAGTGCAATAAGTCAAACCAAGAAAGACAAGTACTGTGTGATTTCACTCATATGTGGAATATAAAAAACAAACAAAGAATAATAAGAAATGACCAAACCAAACAAAAACAAACACATATATACAGAGAACAGAGTAGTAGTTACCAGAAGGGGAGGAGGAGGGAGGGTGAAATGGGTAAAGGGGATAAAGTGAATGGTGACAGATGGAAACTAAGTTTTTGGTGGTGAGTCCACTGTAGTGTATACAGAATTAGAAATATAATGTTGTAAACATGAAACTTATATAATGTTGTAAACCAATGTTACCACAATAAAAAAATTAATTAAAAAATGTTTTAGGGCTTCCCTGGTGGCGCAATGGTTGTGAATCTGCCTGCCAATGCAGGGGACACGGGTTCGAGCCCCGGTCTGGGAAGATCCCACATGCCGCGGAGCAACTAGGCCCGTGAGCCACAACTACTGAGCCTGCGCGTCTGGAGCCTGTGCTCTGCAACAAGAGAGGCCACGATAGTGAGAGGCCCGCGCACCGCGATGAGGAGTGGCCCCCGCTTGCCGCAATTAGAGAAAGCCCTCACACAGAAACGAAGACCCAACACAACCATAAATAAATAAATAAATAACCCCCCCCCCCAAAAAAAAAGAATCTGCCTGCCAATGCAGGGGACACGGGTTCGAGCCCTGTTGTGGGAAGATCCCACATGCCAAAAAAAAAAAAAAAATGTTTTAATCTGAAAAAAAAAAGATTTTCTACAAACCCCAAGCGAGATAAATACAAAGAAATAAGCACAGAAAAATTGCTGAAAACCAAAGACAAAGAGAAAAACATTAAAAGTAGCTGGGGGAGGGGTGGGGAATCCACATTTTTTCAAAATAACAACAATAAAGCTGATAGCTAAAAGCAATAGAAAAAATGGGAACCAGAAGATAGTTAAAGGAAATTTTTAAAGTGCTGAAAGAAAGTAATTGCTAACCTAAAATTCAATGCTCAGTGAAAATAATCTTCAAAAGTGAAGCCATAATAAAGATATTTTCAGGCAAACAAAAACTGAGAGAATTTATCATTAATATATCTGTGTTAAAAGAAACACTAAAAGGATTTTTTCAGGCAGAAAGTAAATAATTCCAGATGGAAGCATAGTAATGCACAAAGGAATAAACAGCACCAAAAATGTAAAATGTATGGATAAATCTAAATTAATATTTACTGTATAAAACAATAATACTAATGTTTTGGGGGGTTCAAAATATAGAGAGAATTAAATATATGTTAACAATAGCACAAAAGACAAGAAGAAGGTAGTGGAGTTAAAGTGTTGTAAGGTTCTTTCATCATCCAGGATGTGAAACAAATACTCATTTAAGGTAGGTTATAATAAAACAATGGTACACGTTGCAACCTCTAGGATAATCACTAAAGAATAATAAAATAATGTACCAATAACAAGCTAATGGAGTAGGAAAATTGAATAATTTTTGAATGCATGATTAATCCAAACGAGGAAAGAAAGGAGAGCAAATTTAATTTAAAACACATGGAACAAAAAGAAAGTAAATAGTAAGATGATCAGTGTAAACCTTAATATCAATAATTACTTTAAATATAAATGGATGAAAGTCTCCAATTAGAAGACAAAGATTGTGAGACTGGATAAAAATAAGTAAAATCTGACTACATGCAACTTACCAGTAACACAACTTAAACGTATGGATACAGAAAGAAAAGTTGTGCAGCAGTTTCAAAACACAGCCACAAATCCTTTGCCACTCCTCTCATTAAGAAGTGGGGGTTTAACGCCCTTCCCCAATCTGGACAGGCTTGTGACTCCTTCAACTAATAAAGAATGGCATGGGACTTCCCTGGCGGCACAGTGGTTAAGAATCCTCCTGCCAATGCAGGGGACACAGGTTTGAGCCCTGGTCTGGGAAGATCCCACATGCCGTGGAGCAACTAAGCGCATGCACCAGAACTACTGAGACTGCACTCTAGAACCCGCGAGCCACAACTACTGCTGTACACTGAAGTTTTGTGAATTTTACTGTGATGTATGTTATACTTTAATTTTTTTTAGGTTTTTTTTTTAAAGCAAAGGGATAATAAACACAAAATTCAGCATAGTGATCACCTCTGGAGGAAAGACCAGGAAATAGGAAAGGAAAGAAACACAGAGATGCTTTAAATTTACATACATGACTCAAACCTATACCTTTTTGTATGTATCAAATATTACATTAAATGTAAATAAAAATCATTTTAGCAAAAAAAAGTATTCAAATATTTAAAACGCCTGTGCTGAACTCAGGAAGAATTTTTAAACTAAATTCATATAAATGACTTTCAGTGATATTTAAATACAGGAAGACAGTTGCATTACTTGAATAAGTGTCCTCCTAGCATCATGCTGATTGTCCCTTTAAGAGACCACTTTGTATGAGGTCGAGCAATAATAATGACTGACATTATTGAGTACATGCTATACTGTCTGTTGAGCACTGTTGTGAATGCTTTACATGCATTTAATTGTCATATAACCCTATGAGGCCGATACTGTTATCACCCCAATTTAACAGATGGGGATACACACACAGGGAGTTCAAGTGATTTGCCCGTGGCCTCACAGCAGGCAAGCGGGAGAGCCAGCATCTGAAGGCTGGTTTTGAATTGCAGTCCAGCTCCACAGCGTACTCACTTAACCTCTGCACCACTCTGCATCTTGCAAGAGGCATATCTCCAATTTCTGGGAGTTCTCAACCATACCCAACTCCTGACAAGGCCTGAAATGGAATTCCAGAGTTTTATAACACCCGCCTCCTAAAGAAGGGGTGCGGTGATGTGTCCTAAGTTACAACGACAACAAATTACATTGTCATTACCACCAGTAACAATAGCAATAAACGTTAAGCCCACACTGTACTATATTACAGAGTAAATTTGAAAGTTGCCATGATGGAACGATTAACATGTGTCTTCATTCCAGACCCTCCCTAAGAAAAAAGTAACCTGGACAAATTATTTTTTCTCTCTGAACTTTTTCCTCTTCTTTCCTGGCTTGTGGCATCTACCACTTTAAACTATGCACTCGATTTATTCATGATGTATGTCTTACCTCTCCTCTGGGAGGATAGGATTTGTTTCTGATTCTTCCTTGCCTCCTTGTGGTCCACATTACATAGACATAATAGATGCTCAGCAAATATCTGTGTGATGAGGGCATACATGATATAAATAAAGATGAAGTCGAACATTCCAGTTCTCTGTAAAAAGTGCCCACATATCCCTTGACCTTGCCCATCAAACTCACTGCTGTATTCCAGGGACTTAGAAAAGGGCCTGTAAGTTAGTAAATACTAAATACCAAATTTTGGTTGAATGAATGAAAATATGAAAGACAGGTAATTCTCCCACACTGTAAAGTGTCCACATCCAATTCCTAATCTGTGTGAAAGGTCTCACTGACACTTGGGATGGGTGAACATGTCTATCAACTCAAAGGAAGAAGGAATTTGCTGCTGTACTTTGCTGCTGTACTGCTGGGTCTTGATCATAGAATGAAGAGTTTACAATTAGAGCCATGGGCAGCTGGTTTGAGAGAAAACCCTGCCCACTGGCCCAAGCCTGTGGCCATGGTGGTGGTGGCCTGTCTTTGGGATTTGCAGTGAGCACTTCCTATCATGCAGTCTGGGGGAGGATGGGGATGAGTGTGAATGTCTTGAGCATCTTCAAGAATTTTCTTCCCCTCCCCCAGCTTTATTGAGTTGTAATTGATGTATAACGTGTAAATTTAAGGTGATAGACTTACATATTGCAAAATTACCACCATAGTGTTAGCTAACATCTCCATCTTGTCACACAATTACCATTTCTTTTTTGTGGTGAGAACATTTAAGACATACTCTCTCAGCAACATTTAAGTGTATATTACAGTGCTATGAACTCTAATCACCATGCTGTACATCAGATTCCCCAGAACTTATTCATCTTATAACTCAAAGTCTATCTTTGACCAAAATCTCCCCATTTCCACCAACCTCTAGCCCCTGGTAACTGCCATTCTAGTCTTTGTTTCTATGACTTTAAGCTCTTTTAAGATTCCACATATACGTGATATTGTACACAGTTTGCATAATACCCTCAAGGTCCATCCATGTTGTTACAAAAGGCAGGATTTCCTTCTTTCTCAGGACTGAATAATGTTCCTGTGTGTGTGTGTGTGTGTGTGTGTGTGTGTGTATTACATATACACACACATATATATACATATGTATCTTCTATATATACATATATATCATATAATTATAAATATATAGATATAGATATCATATATTCTTTATCCATTCATCCCCTGATGGACACTTAGGTGGTTTCCCTATCATGGCTACGGTGAATAATGCTGCAATGAACACGAGAATGCAGGTATCTCTTGGAGATCCGGTTTTCATTTCCTTCAGATATATACCCAGAAGTGGAATTGCTGGATCGTATGGTAGTTCTATTTTTAACTTTTGTGGAACCTCCATACTGTTTTCCATAGTAGCTGCACCAATTTAATTCTCACTAACAGTGAACAAAGGTTCCCTTTTTTCCACACCCTGGCCAGCACTTATCTCTTGTCTTTTTTCTTTTAATTTTATTGGATTATAATTGATTTACAATGTTGTGTTAGTTTCAGGTGTACAGCAAAGTGATTCAGTTATACATATACATATATTTATTCTTTTTCAGATTCTTTCCCCATATATTTTATCACATAATACTGATATCGTCATTTCGATGACAGCCATTCTTAATGGGATATTTCATTGTGGTTTTGATTTGCATTTCCCTGATGATTAGTGATATTGAGCACCTTTTCCTGTACCTGTTGGACATTTGTTTGTCTTCTTTGGAAAAACATCTATTCAGTTCCTCTGCCTATTCTTTAAATTGGACTGTTCGATTTTTTGCTATTGAGTCGTATGAATTCTTTATATATTTTGGATATTAACCCGTTATCAGATATATGATTTTCAAGTATTTCCCCCCATTCTGTGGGTTGCTTTTTCATTTTGTTGATGATTTCCTTTACTGTGCAGAAGCTTTTTAGTTTGATGTAGTCCCACTTGTTTATTTTTGCCTTTGTTGCCTTTGCTTTTGCAAATTATCACCAAGACTGATGTCAAGGAGTTTACCACCTCGGTTTTTTCCTAGGAGTTTTACAGCTTCAGGCCTTAAGTTCAAATCTTTTTTTTTTTTAATTGAAGTATAGTTGATTTACAATATTATATTAGTTTCAGGTGAACAACACAGTGATTCAATATTTTTATAGATTACACTCCATTTTAACTTATTATAAAATATTGGCTATAGTCCCTGGGCTGTACAATACATCCTTGTAGATTATTTATTTTATACCTAGTAGTTTGTACCATGTTCAAGTCCTCAATCCAGTTTGAGTTGATTTCTGTGTATGGTGTAAGATAGAGGTCCAGTCTCTTTCTTTAGAATGTTCTTTCTTTGTCTTGTAAGAAGTCACCACAAGCTCTCGGGCTGGGCCTCCAGCTCCGTGGTGGGAGAGGGGAGAAAGTCCCCTCCCTCAGTCTCCCCTGCTCCACCTCCATCTCTTGTTCTCTTTTGGGAATTATTCCTCTAGCAATGGGGAAGGCATGTGACGGCCCTTTTTAGGTATGAAACATCACGAGTCAGGGTGAGCTATGCCTTGGGGCACCTCTGGAACAGATGTCTGGGGAAAGACTGTTCTTTCCTTCCCTTAAATAGCATGCCTTGTTCCTCCAAACTGGATACTAACCCTCCTTCCTCCCTCCTCCCCCGTCCTTCACCTCCTACCCAGCCCCTCCTTCAAGCCCAAAATACAGCTGTCCTGTCTCCTCTTCTCCCTCCCCCTCCTCCTTCGGGTCTGCCCCGGGGGAAAGCCGGAGCTTGATCCCAGAAGCAGAAAGAACCTACAAAACAGCCCACAGAGCCTGGGAGAAATGCCCCAGAATGAAGTGGTTCTTAGGGCCTCGCTTAGCAGCACATCACAACCTGACACTCAGTCCAGTTTGTCTGTTCAGATCCTTTTATTGCAGAAAATCCAGTTCTGGCCATCACGTATGTAGATGTCCGATACCAGGCATCACTCAGCAAAGCACCACCATTCCCTTGGCTAAAGGACATTTGGAGACTGCCGTGGGGATGGGACGAACCTAACCTGGATCGGTTTCTGACACTGTGACCTAGAACCCAGTGACTGAGAAGTTTCCTCCGGACGCCTCCTTGTCTTCTAGAAGCATCTATTCATTCTCAACCCTCTGGGTGAGTTTTTATGGCAACTGTCTCAATCACGTTGCGTGTCTTCCAATTATTTCTACCTTGGTCTGTTTTCTCAGGCTGCTTCTCCCCGCCTCTTTTTTGTTTCCTTCAGTTTCTTTCTGCCTCTATCTCTATGCGTCTCTCTCTGCCCAGCTCCAGACCTCTTCGCATCGCCGTGTGTCTATGCCTCGTTTTCTGCCCCTGAACTTGGTCCACCATCCTCCGGGAGACCCTGGGAAACGCCTGAGTGCGGCGCTCGTGGCGCCGGCGCTTTCATCCCGATCCAGGTGGCTACAATCCAGTACAGGATTTACGGTGCCCTGACCCTGAGCCGTCAAGAAGGAACAGCCAGATTAATGGGGTGGGCGGGCTGGGGTAATAATCGTTTGTTTGATGTGACAAGTCTGATAGGCGTTGATTTACTTACAGACTGATGGGCTTTTAATTGAGCACCTCCATCCCAGGCACTTCAAAGGCAGGGGAAATTGACAAGGGGCCCCTTTCACGGAGGGCTCCCGGTGACTGACAGCCCCCCTCTGCCCACGATCCCCTCGGCCTAGGATTGGGCCGGGCAGCCCTGACCCGGCCCCTCTGGCAAAGTAACACGTTTTTCTGTGCAACTCAGAAATGGCCTTTTGTCTGCTGCCAAGGAAGGCAGGCCCTGCTCGGAAGGGCCCTTCTCCCTGGAGGATGAGGACCGGAGGGGAGTCGGAGATGCTGAGACGCATCCAGAGGACCCAGGGGGGCGGGGCGGGGATGCCAGGAGCTCAGCCTGTGGACCGCTACGTCTGTTCTTCTGACTTCTGCTGGCCCAGCTCTCTTCACTCACCTCTTCCTCCTTCTCCTCACTCCCTCCCTCTAGTTCAGCCCCTCTCTTTGCTTTGCCCTCCCCAGCTCTTGGCCTCTTCCTACTCCACCTCTTTCCCCTCCCACTTCCTCATTCCTTCTTCTCGGGAAAGGCCAGAAGGGGAGGAGTCGGCTTCTGCTGTCCCCGGAGTGGCCTGTTGGCACCAGTCCCGCCTCCCCCTGGACAGCCACTCTTCCCCTCTCTTCCTGCTGCGGGCGGTGAGGCCTCAGTCGGGAGCACCCTTGGACCCATCCCCGCTGTGGGCTACACTGCAATGAACAGGGCTGCCGATGACCTCTATGGCTAAGGGCAGGGACTCGGGTCCAGTGGGGTTTCTACCCCACTCTTGTTTGGTCTAGAATAGGCTTTAATAATAGAGGCTTTATCCTGTTTGAAATTTTAGAGAATAGCCTTTATCAGGGAAGTTCTGTCTGAATGGATTTGCTTTGTTTTTGTTCGTTTGTTCTGTTTAGTCCTGATGTCTGGGCTGCTGAACTTTCCTTATTCGTGGAAGAAGATATGCCCAAAGCGCTCTCCCAATGTCAGCTCACTTGCTGCGGCTGGGCGGGGGGGTCGAAGGAGTGGGGGCAATGAGTACTGAAGGCTAGGATCCCATCCCCACCCATGGGGCAGAGTCCTTGAACTCTAGTGGGGGTCCCCTGTAGCCCCCAAGCTTCCTCACTAGGTCAGGGGTCCAGTGAGACCCCCAGCCAGGAGGAGCTTCAAGTTCTAAGTCAAGCTGCTTTAGTTACCATGGGAAGCCATGTTCCCTGTGTATCTCTTCTTCCCCTGTAGTAACTGGTCCAAGATCATAGAGCCAGGAAGTGAAAGAGCAGGTACCTGGCTAGAAAGACAACAGTAATAAGTCATATTTGCATAGCATTGTGGAGTTTGGAAAGTATTTTCGCATATATTATCTTAATTGGTCTTTTAACCACCGTGTGAGGTAGTAAGTGCAGTGTTGTTATGCCCATTAGACAGAGGATAAAATTGACACTCCAAGGACAACATGTCCCAAGAGGCGGAATCAGCTCTCAATCTCAGGTATTCTCCCACCAAGCCTGCTCCTTCCTTCTCTGCCCCTCACCGTAGCCCAGAGACTACTGTCCCATTCCTTTGGAAGCTGCATTTTCTTACTCCAAACAGGTGGTTCCTTCCTGTTTCTCTTTTTTGTTTTTCACCTCTTCCAGGTCCTCCCCCAGCTCCCCACCCTCCGGGATTGGGCATCCGGGGACAGAGCCTCCGGCCCTAGCGCTGAGAAGCCGAGCCTCTCCCTGTGTCTCTGCCCCCAAGGCCACTTCCAAGCCTCACCTGAGAGCATGATGCTGCTCGCTTAAGATCTGCTGCCCGCAGGGCTCAGCCAGCATCCACGTACGAAATGGCCACAGGTGGAGCGCCTGTGCGTTTGGTTCTCTGCTGTTGGAACGTGTCGTCTATCATTTGAAGGTCCACCCCACAGACTCCTCTCAGAGCCAAGAACACACATGTCTCTCCTGGCGTGCTGGAGGGGCAGTTTCTACTACAGAGCCAAGCCCTAGGGCAGAGGCTTTTGAGCAACTAATCATCCCTCCCTTCTCTGCCTCTACGCCTTGGATATCGTTCCACTGATTGCACTTAGTGTCCTGAAATATAATGATCTGTTTACATGTTGGTCCCCTCACTGGAGTTCATGGGCAAGTACATGTCTTTTCATCTTATATTCCCAGTATCTGACAGTGAAATTTTTTTAATTATAGTTGATTTACAATATTATATTAGTTTCAGGTGTACAACATAGTGATTCAATATTTTTACAGATTATACTCCATTTAAAGTTATTATAAAATATTAGCTATATTCCCTGTGCTGTACAATATATCCTTGTAGCTTATTAATGTATAAATACATATATATTAATGTATAAATACATAGGAGTTTGTACCTCTTAATCCCCTGCCCCTCGCTTGCCCCTCCCCACTTCCCTCTCCCCACTGGTAACCATTAGTTTGTTCGCTGTATAGGTGAGTCTGTTTCTGCTTTGTTACATACATTCATTTGTTTTATTTTTTAGATTTCATATATACATGATACATACAGTATTTGTCTTTCTCTGTCTGACTTATTTCACTAAGGCTAATACCCTCTAAGTCCATCCACGTTGTTACAAATGGAAAGAATTCATTCTTTTTTATGGCTGAGTAACAGTCCATTGTATGTATATACCACATCTCCTTCATCCTTTCATCTGTAGATGGACACTTAGGTTGCTTCCATATCTTAGCTATTGTGAATAGTGCTTCTAGGAACATTGGGGTGCATGTATATTTTCGAATTAGTGTTTTCATTTTCTTCAGGTATACACCCAAGAGTGGAATTGCTGGATCATACAGTAATTCTATTAACAGTGAAATATTTTTTTCACGGATGAATCATTTCATTCTGTAATTTCAGAGTGGAGACCTTCTAAAGCATAAAAATCAGGGCCCAGGAGTCATAATGGAAATGATGGATAAATTTGTCTACATAATTTATCTTTATATATTTCACAAGCAAAGTCAAATGACAGTAAACAGGTGTTGAGGAACATTTGTGCAAATACATGTGTAATAATAATATTAATATCAGGGCTGCCCTGGTGGTGCACTGGTTAAGAATCCACCTGCCAATGCAGGGGACACGGGTTCAAGCCCTGGTCCAGGAAGATCCCACATGCCGTGGAGCAACTAAGCCCGTACGCCACAACTACTGAGCCTGCTTTCTAGAGCCTGTGAGCCACAACTACTGAGCCCACAAGCCACAACTACTGAGCCCGCATGCCACAACTACTGAAGCCCACGCACCTAGAGCCTGTGCTCTGCAACAAGAGAAGCCACCGCAATGAGAAGCCCGCGCACTGCAACGAAGAGTAGCCCCTGCTCACCGCAACTAGAGAAGGCCCGCATGCGGCAATGAAGACCCAACACAGCCAAAAATAAATAAACAAATTTATTTTTTTAAATAATAATAATAATATTAATATCAGCATTACTTAATGTAACAATAGAGCATTTGGAAAACACAGCCGATAAGAGGGACCAGACAAATAAATTTCCAGTACATAACAGTGAAATTTTTGTCAAAATGATTGTTGCTGAACTACTCAGTGAAGGGCAGTATGGTGTGGAGGTAGAGTCAAACAGCCTAGGACACATTCCCAGTTCCACTGTTTGCCATCTATGGCCCTTAGAAAAGTCATTTAAAGGTTCTGTTGGGACTTCCCCAGTGGTCCAGTGGTTAAGACTCCACGCTCCCAGTGCAGGGGGCCCAGCTTCAATCCCTGGTCAGGGAACTACATCCCACATGCACACTGCAACTAAGAGCCCAAATGCTGCAACGAAGATCCCACATGCCACAACTAAGACCCGGTGCAGCCAAATAAATAAATAGATTGTTTTTTTTTTTAAGTTCTATTGCCTCAGTTTCCTCATCTGTAAAATGAGACAAAAACAGCCCCTACCTCATAAAGTTATTGTGAGGATTGAATGAGTTAATAACACATTTCATCTAATCATCTACATTATGCCATTATTTCAGGTCCAACAAAGAAAGAAGAAATGCTGCAAAATAATCTGTGCTAAATGCTTTTTTTAAAAATCAATGTCAGATGTTAAAAATGAGAAAAAAAATGCATCTTAGAATTGATGAAATATGTCCATGCAAAACACTTAGAAGAGAGACTGCACAGTCCACGCTAAGTGAGCTACTGTTCTCGTCATTGAATTGTATTCTCGAAAGACCCCTATGATGGGCGAGTTAATCCTCATTTTATAGATGAGGAAGCAGAGATTCCGAGAGATGCACTAGCTGGCCAGGCTCACAGGGCAGTGAGCTCCCAGCAGGCATTTCAACCTGCCCTGGAGGTGCGATAATCCACAGTTATTACAATAGCTGGCCCCCACCCACTAAGCTGCCAGGGAGCTGGGAGCTGGGTTTTGTTCTCAGTTGCATTAGCTTTCCTAAATCTAAGTTTTTCCCCCTCTGGTGTAATTACTCTGCTTCTTCCTCCCCCTTCCTCCTTTGTCCTTGGCTCTGATCTTGTTACTTTTCTGCTAATGGCTTCAGGTTTTACTGTATCTGCATTTTGAATTGTAAGGGACCTCAAATCTTTTAAGGATGCAGAAGGGGTTCAAATAAGTATAAAGGTAAAAGTTAGTTTTTAAGGATGACACGCAGCAAGAAAAAGGGAGAGAGAAAATGTCCACAATCACACACAAGGACACATAGGCTCAGCACTGACACCTCAAGGAAGTGCTCACAGCCCACCCTCCAATCCTACCGCTGAGAAACTGTGGTGCCGTGTATCCTCACAAGATGTAGAGCTCAGCTGGCCTCTGGAGTTAGGTTGTCTGCCACACCAGACTCTTTTTTCCCATGACCCAGCAAGACACTATGGGTCAGAGGGGGTAGAAGGGACTTTGGGAGGATATGAGAGGGTGGTTAACTTTTCTAGGACATTCTCTGGCTCTGCTTGGTAACCCCCCCACCCAAGAAAAAGCATCTATTTGAAAGAGTGTGAGTTTCTCACTCACTATTACAATGAGTCTGAGGCAAGGGAGGGCATCCCATTAACTCCAGTTGGAACCAATGTAAAAGGTTCATCATTGTTTCTAATATCAGAAGGGCAGACTTCAGAAGATATTTCATTTGAAGTTTTGTAGCGGTCTCCCCACAACCCTAGTGGCAGCTCAGGACCCATGGCTGTTAAGATCACAAAAAGATGCCACTTGCCACTTCTGCATCATTTCCCCAAGTGAGGAACCCTGATATGCTACCTCTTCTACCAAGCTTGTAATGCTCATGTTAAAAGACAATGAATACCCAAGTTCCCAAGGATTGACATCATCAAACTTAATGTAACTCAGTTTAATGTTGAAATTGTTAACCATCTTGGGCTAGTTAGTGTGGTATCTGAGAGATGTATTTCCTTTAAAATTTAAAATATCTGGTGGAGCTCCTGTGAGCTCTGGGCACCTTGGTGCAGGTCTAGCTAACTGGTAGCTCAAAATGGTTAACAGATAAAGAAAAACAGAAAGATAATGAATAAAGCAAGGCATAGTATTGTACTGGGTTCTTCCGTCCCACGTAGGGAAGCCACAAGCTGGCTAGAGGATTGTATTTATGAATTTGCTTGGATTTTTCAGGATGGAGAGGGTTTTTCTAGAACTTCTGTCCACTCTCCTACATGCCCTGAGACCTGTTTGAGTAGAGTGGTGAAGAAGCAAGTTTCAAAAGATCATTGCATTAGGGAGCTTTGCCATGGGACACAGAGAGAGCACACCATCCCTCGGTACCCCTGAATGGAGCCCACTGTCCTTCCTCCAGGACGGAATAAAATGTACTCTAGGCTCTGATCCACCAGACCAAGAAAGATATATCAGCAAAGGAGGGGAAAGGCGAAGATTGGTGTTTGGCTCTCCATTCACATACACGCAGTTCATCTCTAAGGCTTCCCAAAAAGCAGCCACGCACCAAATCCCTTCCAACGTCATCTGTATCCGAGCCTCCTGTGAGATAATCCTCATAATGGAATATTTAAGAAACAAGATATAAATCACCACCCTTTTTTCCTCACCTGAAGATTTATACTCCATAGGACGTACGGTGTATACGTCTATCTACACACAGATGGTTGCAGGTGACTTTCTCAGCCGACGCCATCATGTTTTTAGGCTCTATATGTTTTTCAATATATGAATCTAATTTTTTCTGGGTGCAAAAATATAAATTTTAGAGATCAGAGCCCAGAAAATAGAGGCGCCCTGAGACATTTCCAAATTAAAACACACATCCGTCAGAAAAAACTTTTTTTGTCATTTGCAGCCAACAAAAATGCCTATTGTTAGGACGTGCTCATAAATAACTCGATCTTGGCATATGCTTTCGTACCATACAGAAGATGAATAAATTATATGTGATTTACAACCTTTTTCATTTTTATTAGCACTGCTCTGAAGAGTTTATGTAAAGGACGTGCCGGAGCAGTTATGCCAAATGTTTTCAGGCGTTGGCATTGATATTACGTAAATTAAGGTGTTTTAATTTGCATCTTTAATTAACTAAATACTGGCAGAAAAATAAAACACAGGGCAGCCCTGACTCATGGCCTCTATTAAACTGCTGACGTCTCCGAAAAGATGCTTTAAGTAATCCAATTCATTCAGAGAGGTGGAGGGAGGGGTATTAACACTTTTATTTGGCAAAATATACTGGGGTTTAGGAAACCAGTGTCCTGCTTTGCTTGCAAGGTGGCCGTGGGGAGCACGGGGTGTCCTGAGAAGGTCTGCATTTGTGTCCCTGAGGAAGGAGCTGACCGAGTACTTTAACTACCCGTCCTGTCCAGGTCTGAGCCGAAGGGTGGGGAGCAGCGCAGCCCTGCCAC
Organism: Balaenoptera acutorostrata; assembly: GCF_949987535.1. Taxonomy (NCBI): domain Eukaryota; kingdom Metazoa; phylum Chordata; class Mammalia; order Artiodactyla; family Balaenopteridae; genus Balaenoptera; species Balaenoptera acutorostrata. The sequence goes on along the minus strand of NC_080084.1, from coordinate 9,762,294 downwards.
TGGGCGTGGGCAGGCTCCTGGGCGCAAAGCCTGGCAGACCTGGGCTCGTTGCCTTTGTCACCCAGGGCTGTATGGCTGCCTACCTCGGAAAAGACAAGCTGGTTGAATTAATCCAATGGTCTGATGGATCCCATATCAACATAATCATGTCCAAAAACCAAGGAGAGAAATAGTCAAAAATCCTTCACTGGGGTTGAGAATCTGCCTGCCAAGGCAGGGGACACGGGTTCGAGCCCTGGTCTGGGAAGATCCCACATGCTGCGGAGCAACTAGGCCCGTGAGCCACAACTACTGAGCCTGTGCGTCTGGAGCCTGTGCTCCGCAACAAGAGAGGCCGCGATAGTGAGAGGCCCGCGCACCGCGATGAAGAGTGGCCCCCGCTTGCCACAACTAGAGAAAGCCCTCGCACAGAAACGAAGACCCAACATAGCCATAAATAAATAAATAAATAAATAAATAAATAAATAAACCCAAAGTTAAAAAAAAAAAATCCTTCACTGGAATTAGCTGCTTCTGGTTAATCCTTTCCATCACACTTGGGACCCCCCAACCCTGCCCCTCCCCCCAAAACAATCCTAAAATGATGTTCCAGCAGTACCCTAATTCTTTCCCACAAGCCCTGGGTCCTGTCACCACCTCCTGAGACTTTTTTTTTCTTTTCCATTATACTTTATTACAGGATATTGAATATAGTCCCCTGTGCTATACAGTAGGACATTGTTGTTTATCTATTTTATATATAGTAGTGTGTATCCGTTAATCCCAAACTCCTAATTTATCCCTCTTCCACCCCCTTCCCCCTCTGATAACCGTAAATCTGTTTTTCTATGAGAGACTTTTTAAAAATTCACTCTTACCATGGACACAATAGCTTCTTTCTCTCCAAGTTCTTCCATTCCCCTGCTTTCTGGAGCATTCTTGATTTTTGCTCTCCGTTTCTCCTCTCCTGGTAAGGCTTCATCTTCTGTCATTTTCCCTCCAGACTTTCAGGGAGGAACAGGTCTAAGGAGAGGATTACAACTTCCAGTGGCTGGCCAGAGGAGACGGCCTGCTCCTCAAACACAGGTGAGAACATTTTATTTCTCTTCCCTAAACCCACAGGGAATGAGCCACCTGTACAAGCTTTCCTGTTCTCCCGCGATTCCCAGGGTGTCTGGCTTTAATTCTCTACCAGGACTGGGAGGCATCATGTCAAGGGCGGACCTCTAGGGGCTCATAGATGCCTATTGAGCTGACCAGAGATGTCACCCAGGGAGAGGTGGGTTGGGGAATGGAGTTCACGTTTCTCCTCTGTTCACACTGTCTCTGCACCTTCGTGCACATGGTCCCTTCTGAGACAGCCCAATTGGAAGCAGTTCAGGGCAACCCAAGCCCCCTTGCCCAGACCTCAGAGTACTGTCATTATGCCATGTCCCCACCCCAGCATTCTTCCTGGATGCTTTTCTCCCCTTGCTCCACAAGTAAAGGATGGATTCCAACTTTTAATAAAGAAAATGCTGTTCTCCTTTGCCAGCATCCTACCCCCTCCCCCATCACAACCCCTACCCCCAAATCGCACTTTCTTGTCGTTTCCCATCTTGCAGCTCCATCAGTTGTTTTAAAACAAAAACACGTCTCCTGTCATAAATAAGATTGTCATTATGCATTTTGACTGCAGTAGGGAAAAATTCACCCGGCGCCTGATGTGGAACAGGAATAAACATAATAAGGGGGCTTCCCTGGTGGCGCAGTGGTTAAGAATCCGCCTGCCAATGCAGGGGACACGGGTTCGAGCCCTGGTCTGGGAAGATCCCACATGCCGCGGAGCAACTAAGCCCATGCGCCACAACTGCTGAGCCTGCGAGCCACAACTACTGAGCCCTCGTGCCACAACTACTGAAGCCCGTGCGCCTAGAGCCCATGCTCTGCAACAAGAGAAGCCACCGCAATAAAAAGCCTGCGCACTGCAATGAAGAGTAGCCCCTGCTCGCTGCAACTAGAGAAAAGCCTGCTCGCAGCAACGAAGACGCAATGCAGCCAAAAATAAATAAATAAATTTATTTTTTTTAAAAAACATAATAAGGAAAAAGACACCATCTCCTCGGCGTTTTTAACTGCCGTAGCTTTTCTGGTTGGCTTGTTTGGGTTGTTTTCATTGTTACGGTTGTTTTTATCATTTGTTCATTGATTCATTTATGTAAGGAAATTAATGAGAAAAACAAAGAGAGCCTGGCAGAAAGCGGTTGTGTTGAATGTATCATAACAGGCCTTGGGTGATGTGGAAGGGGTGCCTCAGGACACCTGAGAAAGGTCTTCAAGATGTTAAGAATTCTACTTTAGACAGCCTGGAATGTACGTTTATCCTGAGTCCACGGCCCATCAAAACTCCGCCCAGTCCTGACTCTTTCCAGTGTCATAGGGTCAAGGTCACTAACAAAAGGTGAGCTTCGAATCGGTGGACCAAGGAGGCCCAGGCCTTGGCCTGAACTTGAGGAGACAAGAGGAGGGCTCATGCTGTGTGTCTTTGCAGGGAGAAGCTACAGGTGCCAAAACGCCCGCATTTTTTTTTTTTCTTGGCGAATGGTCGATAAAGCAGAAAACTCTTATCATCTCAACCCTTGTTGAGAAATCACATATCCATGCCCTTTGAATTTTGCAGGTAATACCTATTCAAAAGTACAAACATTAAAAGAAGAACAAAATAAAGACTACTTCCCCCACCTTGGGTAGCACTCTGCTAACAATAATTACTGATGGCATGATTTGATGTCTTCCGTTGCTTCACAGGCCTCATGCTGGAAATTCATGGTTAGGACTGGATATAAACCTCCATGGACACGACAATATTTCATGCATTGTCTTTGGCATGAAACTTTGCCTTTTTATGAGCGTGAACAAAAAAGGTCCAGACAATCGAGGGTTCTTGTTAGGGTTCACTGATTGGAAAGTTTGCAATATTAAAATGTGTATTCATCAATATCGTGGATTCTTTTAGGCCAGACCTCATTATTCCTCTCCTCCTTCTCCTCCTACTTAATGAGGGAGCAGGTGGGAACAGGAGGAGGAAGAAAGCAGGAGAAGCATGCACATTTTCTTAAATCCAAAGATGGAAACAGAACCCCTTCTTAGTGAGCCTTTAAACTTCTCCAAATGAACGTGACTGGAAGTTCCTAGAGGTATTGCCTTTGTTTTCTTGCCCGAATCCCTTGGCTGAACTTCGAACTCACTCCAAGTCTATCCTACCTACTGTGTTAAAAGGGACTTGTTTTGAATGCATATAGGTTTTGGCCCTGCAATTCTACTCCTAGGAATTTACCCTATAGTTTTACTAGCACACACGGAGAATGATATAAATTATATATATATGCACATAGATATACACATATACATATATATGGTTATTCACTGCAGGAGCAAAAACTAGAAACCATCTAAATGTCCACCAGCAGGAGACAGGTCAAATAAACTTGTGGCATATCCATGTAACGATGCTGTGAATCTGAAAAAATAAATAAATAAAATGCAGAAGCCCGTGATGCAATCTCCAAAATACATTAACTTAAAAAAAAAAAACCAAGTACAGAACAGTTTGTGGTATGTTGCCATTTGTGTATAAAAGGGAGAAAGAATATATATGTATTTGCAAGAATACAAATATACAAAGAATATATATGTACAAAATACCTCTGGAAGGATGGACAATAAACTCATAGCATTGATGCATTGGGGAGAGAAACTGGATGGCTAGAGGGAGGTTTTCTCCACTGTACAGTCTCATAGTTTGGGAATTTGGTGCCATGGGAATGCACTTCATCATAAATAAATAAGTGCATTTCTCCCAAAAAATTAATAATAATTTAAATCACTTTTAAAGGGGGCTTATTATGCAAATCTCCACTCTGAATGGACCACTATACTTGGATAATTCCAGCCATCAGCTTGGTTGGGACCCCACCTCTCAGGTTTCCTTCTCTGAGCAGAGGCTGGCAGAGGGCCACGGAAATAAACACTCCTCGAAATTGTTCTGACATCTTGGAATTTGGTTTTATCAAATACAACCAGTGGTAATTGAGCCACTGCCTGAGCAGCTTTCCCCTTTTCTCTAATCGTATTTGTTGAAATGAATTTGGAGCTGCACATCCCCCTAGTCAGGAGCCCAGCCTAGAAAAGGGCATGCTTTGGGCAAGTTTAAAGGCTTATACGCTGACAGAAGTGGGGCGGGGCGGTGGGGGGGGTGGCGGGGGGGCCGTGGGTGTCAGAAGCAGGTACCTGCCCTGTGTAACTGAGATATTCACAGTTTTCCACCAAGATCTCCTGGGGGTCCAGTAGTTCCAGCTGGGGGATGCCCAGAGCATGGGGGCAGGATATCTGGGGAAGCCTGGTCCCTGCTTCCCTTTCAGGACCTCCGCTCTGCTCTTGGACTCCCCTTATACCCAAATGAGAGATGGTGCACGAACACACCTAGAATGATTCATCCTGTCACCCAGAGGTGCTCAGTAAATGTGGTAGAATCTGAATTGAACTTGAAGCAAATTCTCTTAAGAACGGTGAGCAACTGGTACAAACTCCTATGTATAAAATACATTAGCTACAAGGATATATTGCACAGCACAGGCAATATACCCAATATTTTATAATAACTTTGAATGGAGTGTAATCTATAAAAATATTGAGTCACTATATTGTACACCTGAAACTAATATAATATTGTAAATCGACTATACCTCAATTTAAAAAATAATAAATAAAACAATTTTTTTTAAAAAAGAATAGTGGGCAACTAAACTACAGGGTAATGGGCAGGATTTAAGTTAGAGCCTGCTGACTTTTTCTTTTAATCTGCAAAAGAAGCCCACAGGGCTTCCCTGGTGGCGCAGTGGTTGAGAATCTGCCTGCCAATGCAGGGGACACGGGTTCGAGCCCTGGTCTGGGAAGATCCCACATGCCGCGGAGCAACTGGGCCCGTGAGCCACAACTACTGAGCCTGAGCGTCTGGAGCCTCTGCTCCGCAACAAGAGAGGCCGCGATAGTGACAGGCCCGCGCACCGCGATGAAGAGTGGCCCCCACTCACCGCAACTGGAGAAAGCCCTCACACAAAAACGAAGACCCAACACAGCCAAAAATAAACATAATAAATAAATAATAAATAAATATTAAAAAAAAAAAAAAAAAGAAGCCCACAGATGCCCGAAGGAAAGGGCTGCCCCACCTTTTAGGAGCTGGGAATATGCATGCCAGGGAGGTGGCCTGGACTGACCGACTCGTTCTGGTCCTTACATGCTCTGGGATCGTCTTGGGCCTGCACCTACCAAGTGGCCAATAAACAGAAATTGAATGAATTCATTCAATCCAGTTCAATTAATTAAATGAACGTTCCGCTTACTTCCTTCTCTGCCTCAGTTTCCTCTCTACCATATTCTCATTCCTGGACACACAAAAAAAAACGCTGGTTGCGAAGACCAGCATTGTGGAAAACAGTTGAAGTCATTTGCTTTTTTTTGGCCATGCTATGCGGCATGTGAGATCTTAGCTCCCCGACCAGGGTTCGAACCCATGCCCCCTGCATTGGGAGCAAGGAGTCCTAACCTGACCACCAGGGAAGTCCCTGAAATCATTTGTTTTCAGTGTCTCCTCCTGTGGGCCTCCCTCTCCCTCAGGCCTGCACTCAGTAGGTTGGCTCAGAAAAAGCTACTTGGATTCGAATCCCGGTTCTACCACTTTTGAGCTGTGTAACTTGGACACGTTACTTAACCTCTCTGAGCCTCAGTGCCTCACCTATAAAAACAAGCATAGTCCCTACCTCATCAGTTTGTAGTGAGAACTGAGTGAGTTATTACAGGTAAAGAGCTCAGACAGGCTGGCACATAAGGCTCCGTCAATGTTATTATTACAGGGTAAAATACTCACTGCTAATCACAGCTGAGGTGTTGGCAGATTACTAAAGTATAATTCCTCCCAGCAGTATTTGCAACTTAAAAGAGAGAAGAAACTTGAAGGCCCAAAGGAACAAAGTAGTCAAGGGTGACTGCCCAGGGCTAAGGTTGATGTCTGGGGCGGGGCAAATTGAGGGAGGAGAACTTCAAAAGCACACCTCCTCGCATCGCCCCTCCCTGCCAGCCCTGCCTATCTCCCCTTGGGCTGATAGGAGATAAACGAAACCACTTCTTCAAAGCACTCTGCTCAAGGACCAGGATCAAACACAGGGCTGGGAGATAAGCTTCAGCCTACATTTCCTTTGTCCATTCCTTCCCACCACTTCTCCAAAGGAAACTCAAGGGGGAGGAAAAGTAGTTAATTCCTCCCTCTTTTATCAAAGGGAGTTACCTCCCCATCTATAGGGCGATGGGGGCGATGGGGCTGTGATAGGAGAACCAGGGAGAGAGGGAAGCCTCTTCTTGCTGCGCTGCCAGGGCTGCTGTGTGACTTCAGACTCCCCCAGAAGCTCTGGGAGCCCCGGTCTTTATCTGTCAAAAGGGATAAAAACACCTGCCCAAAATAACTCAGAAAATTGTTGCGGGATGATGAACGCAAACGTGTATTTGGGAAAAGATCCTTTAACAGGCTCATATAGTTGACATTTTGAAAAATACTAATTCATCCACCTTGAGTCTTTTTACTAATATGGTGAGGGGAGATAGAAAGAAAGAACCCTCTGTATGTAAAATTCTTATTCGTTCGTTAACAAACTTTCACTGGGCACGTATGGCATTCAGACTGCGTGCGTTCATACCCCCATCTCTTACCAGCTGGGACTCGGGGCAGGGTACTTAACCTCTCTGTGCCTCCACTTCTCTGTGAAATGGGGTAACAATAGGACCTACTTCCTACGGCTTCTGTGAGGATTAGATGAGAGAAATTGAGAAATTGTGCAAAGCGCTTACAACAGTGCTTGGCTGTCCGTGTTGGCTGTTGTGATGAAGATAGTTAAACATCCCTCTAGGCAAGAAGAATACGAAGCGGATGAGGGCAATACAGCAGCATGCACAGTCCAGCAGGAGGATGGACAAGTAAATAAATAACGGCAGATGCCCTGTGATGAGTGTAAGAACATAATCGGAGCTGTGAGAACACAGAAGAGGGGGCTACCAGAGTGGGCTCCCTGGCAAGGCTGGTCCTTCTTGCTTCGCCTATTTGTTCCCACTGTTCCTTGGGCCCCTCTTGTCCTCTCATTCCCCGGGGCTGCGTCTGAAGCCCGGGGATGGGGCAGACAGAGGCAGTGCTGAATCAGGGCTCCTGGCCAAGGCAGTAATTGCCAGCCGCTGAAAGATATTAAGCGCCAGGGAGGAAAACCAAGTCCCCTATGAGGCAGACATTTCAGAATTCTTACAGCTTGTAAAAAAAAAAAAAAAAAAAAAAAAAAAATGTAAATAGTTACCCAGTGAGATATTTCTTGTTGTTGCCATTAGGGCTTGAGTGTCATGAAGAGAGAAGCCATGATTCAGGCAATTCCGCCTTGGCGAGGATGGAAAACTCCACATTAACCCCACACAACACACGTCCCACCTCTCCTCCGAACCTGACTCAGGCGTTTTTTTCCTGGGTGGTGAGTTTTATGTAAATTGAAATCATGACAAAAATCTATAAATATTCAGAATTTCCTAAAGGATTTTCTTGATGGCTTCTGAGAAGCGTTTATTTTTTTAAAGACTCCTTTGACTGGAGGCTGGGGGAGGGGTACCCTCATTTGGGTAGGATGCTGGGCCGACTTGGGTGTTCGCGAATGGGTTCCCAGCGCTGGGAGCCTCTGGATCCAGATGTGCAGTGACTGTTCTCCAGAGCAATCGCCCCACAGAAGCCAACGATGCTGTCGGTCACAGCCGTCATTGACCTGGGACTTTCTTTGTGCCAAGCACTAGATGTGTAACATGCATTGTCTGTTTTGGGCCTCCCAACTCGGAGGTGGCCACTCTTAGGTTTTATACCTGAGGTTTCCAAAGTTTAGGGAGGTTTCCTTGCCCGGGACCACCGCGGCAATGTGGCTCAGAGGTCTGGTTCCCAGAGACCTGACTCCAAGGGACCATTCTGTCACCCACTGGTCACGGGCCTTTGGGTAAGTGACTAACCTCTCCACGCTAGAAATGGGAATGATGAAGGTACCTGAAACTTATCAAGAGCCTGACAGAATTGTAATTCTTCACCTCATTGTCTGGGGGCATTCTCAAGCAGTCCCACTGTCATGGTGCCCCTCCCTCGCAGGGCAATCTGGGAAGGGTCCCTTAGCCACAGGACTGCCGCTTTTCTGCAGAGGAAGGACTCGGGCCCTGTACAACACCGTCTTGTGTGGCATTTTCAACCACACCCCATCAACCTCAATAAACACGACCCAACTGAAAACTTCTTCAGCCTTATTCTCTCCCAGGTGACAAGACATTCCTTTGAAAACGGCCCTTGCTTTAGGCCACTAGGGCCCCATTTAGGACTCTGTAGAGGTTAACATTTCCCTTTTAATTAGGCCTCTGGCCTGGCTGAGTATGATCTTCCATTTTCCCTCCTAAGGCGATTGGATGGATCCAGCCAAAGGGTTCCTGCTTTCCTCATCAGCACCCCAAAGGGAAGCATGGCCCTATTCCTTTGCTAGCACTTTCCAGGAGTGGGGAACTAGGCCTGGTCTCCACCTAAGTGCTGTCTGGCACCCCCTACCCCGTTCCTAGTGATTAGCTGTGAGCTTAGGGAATGGGGTTTCTTAAGGACAATATATGATTACCTGGGCAAACTCTCCACCCTCCATCCCGAGCCTGGTCACCCTGTCCTCACCTCCTCCGCTCTCCCTTCCTTTCATTCATTCTTTACCTTCTTCTTCTTTCCTCCCCAAATAGAGAGTAAATATTTTATCACCCTCCGTTCTCCCCTCTCTTTCTGCTGCCTCCTACCCCTCCAGATTTCTTCCAAATTCCTAAATGCCTTTGTCTCTCTCCCCTCCCCTTTGCTCCCAACTGATTCCCCATTAATCATCCCTAACACACATCTGCTGGGGTCCTAGCAGGAGTTCTTGGCTGGTGCTCACAGCTGGGCTGGTTACGATAATCAAGAAGGGGTCTTTCATCTTTTCCTGTCTCCTAGGGCTCCCCCCTTCCCAGCTCCTCCTCCTCCTCCTCCAAGATTGCCTACAAAGGCCCACCTTCTTCCATTCTGGAAGGTTCTGCTCTCTCTCTGCAGAGCAATCTCCCAAAGGCCAAATGGGCTCGTAGGCTGAAGCAGCCCTGCAGTGGATGTTTAAACTTGGTGTTGGCAGTAGCAAGGATGTCAGAGTGCTCAGAGGCTGGCATGAGAAGGAGGGGTGGGCCGGGGGTAGGGACCACCACAATAAAATAAGTGAGGTCCCCCCTCCTTCTTGTAACCCTCTTGCTGCAGTATGGAATACATCACCCAGTCAGGGCATCCCTTGGCATTCGTGGTAACCTAATTTTACCAGGATTAAAACTGGGGCAGGGAAAGCTTGTGTAATTTTTCAGAGGCCTATGCATACTGTCCAAAAACCAGATGGATCCAGGAAGTACATTCAGTTTAGTGTATAATTGATGTGGCCTGGGAGTGCTGCCTGCTGCCTTCTTTACTGAGCATGATAAAGATTGCCATTTGTTATTTCTGTGATACTTGTTTCTTTCCATTGGAAGAACCCCTTTGAAATCATCTATCCCCATCTTGGGAACTCATGTGATCTCAAGGCGTTGATCAACGAGCAGCAGAGTCCTAGAGCAATACGCCCCGAGTGACAGGCCTGACAATCCGAGTGATGGATTCAGGCTGGGAAAGCGGTACTCGAAGCGAGGCAGTGACACCAGCGCGCCTCCGCTGGCCGCCGAGAGCAAGGAGAAGTGGTCTCCCTAGAGGCCGGTGCACAAAGGGCCAGCTTCACCTTCTGATCGGCGGACCAGGAACTTTAATGTCCGGACAAGGACTATGTGAAACCTCTGCCCGGTGCGAAGCTGGCAATGCATACTTCATCCAAAAGGCACGGGAGGGAGGGGATAGGGTGAAGGAGGATACTGTTATTTTTAATAAAAAGTTTTAAATTCCGAAATTCCCCTGGGAAAACCTAGTGCATTTTCCCCCGCGAGAAGAAAAGGATGGGGGTAGGGTAGACGCATCTCTGGAGTTTGCAGCGACGTGCAGCACTTAAGAGAGATTCCTCCCTCCTCTGGGATGCTGACCTCTCCATGGTCTCCATCCCACCCCCAATAGCAGCTAGGCCGGGTGCAGTGAGAGAATTTTACGCCTCTAAGCAGAACGCCGTAAGAAACCTGAAACATACCAAACATCTAACCTATAAATCAGAGCGTAGGCACCTCGCGCCCGGCGCATCCGGGAGGGGCGCACCGCCTAGGGAACCGCGGCTTATTGCGACCATCTCACTCCGGAAGGGACACCTCAAACTTGCAGGCTTTGGACCGGACTGGCTCAAAGTTGTTGGAGCGGTTTACGCCGCGTCCCGAGAACCGTGGCTGCCTCCGAGGCTCGGGCGCTTCCAAGTGAGGACACCCTGGAGAAGCCAATTAGGGGAAGAGAGCTGGACCCGAGCAGAGCCGGGACTGAGCCTGAGCAGAGCCCGAGCAGGACCAGACCAGAGCTGGGGCTCTGGAGGCGCGGCCCGCCCCTAGGCTGCCTCCCAGAAAGGCTTGGACTTGGCAGTACCGAAGCCGGCGCCAGGAGCTCCTACCCCACCCCCAGCCCACACCGCCCCACCCCAGACACACACGGCCTGCGGGTGACTGCCCCCGCCAGCACCACCCCCCGGCGGTGCCAAGGGAGAGAGGGCAGAGCGACAGGAAAGCCAGCGGAGGATAGGGAGCAGAGCCCAGGGTCCCGGAGAAGTCCCGTCCTCTCTGGGACCCCCGGGGCAGGGACAGCCCAGTTGGGGGGAGGAGAGGAATGCGGCGGGTGGTAAAGGCCGAGGCGGCGGGTTCGCGGGCGAGGCCCCTTTAAGGCTCTCCCCTCCCACCGGCGGCGCCGGCCTCCGCCCGCCGCTCTCCCCGCCCCGGGGTCCCGGCGAGAGCTGCGATTGGGCGGGCGCGGCGATCCCTTTGAAGTGTAGCTGCCGATCGCGGCTATTTGACGTGCGGCTCGCGAAAGGCGAAGGTTTTTGTGTTGCTCGCCGGGGCTAGCGGCGGTGGCGACGGCGGCGGCGTCGTCGTCGTTGGAGGAGGGGTGGAGGCGCAGCGACTGCTGCACCGCGCTCGGCGCTGCGGAGCGAGCCCACCCGCCCCGGGAGCTCGCCTCCCGGTGCTCCCCCTCCCTCCCCGCCCCCCTAGTGGCGCTGCCTCCTCCAAATGAGCGATTCGCCCGCTGGATCTAACTCAAGGACACCCGAAAGCAGCGGCAGCGGCGGCGGCGGGAAGAGGCCGGCAGTGCCGGCGGCGGTGTCCCTCTTGCCCCCGGCGGACCCCCTGCGCCAGGCGAACCGGCTCCCTATCAGGGTCCTGAAGATGCTGAGCGCTCACACCGGCCACCTCCTGCACCCGGAGTACCTGCAGCCGCTGTCCTCCACTCCCGTCAGCCCCATTGAGGTCAGTCCCCTGGTCGCTGCCCGCCCTGCGCCGGCCCCATTCCGCCCACGACTGCCGGGCCCACGGCCCTGCTCCCTGCGCCCCGGGGCTCGGTGCGACGCTCAGATTCGGCCACACTGGCGGACGGAGTGAGGAGGGACGGAGAACAGAGGGGTTAGAGCCCACCCGGTTCTCCGGGAATGGTTCCCCTTCCACACTCTCCCTTCGGAGCTACGTGTTTTCTCTCAGATTGGGTTTGCTCTTGGAGTCTCCCCTGGGTCCTTTACTTCTCCTGGGCACCCAGTCTCCAGGCCAGAGATGATCCCTCCTGGGCCTTTTCCCCCCGCCTCCCCCCCCCCCCCCCCACTCCTCCACCCGGGTTTGTTCTCTCTGAAGCCCGATCGCCCCCGTCCCACGCCGCCCCTGTCCCATCCGGTTAGGGTGCACTACGACCAGGCACTCCCGACCCCAGGTCTTTCTTCCTCCCACTTGCCTGGGTGCCCTCCCCGGGAGGGAGGGGCTACGAAGAGAGCGCCAACGGCATCCCCGGCTTCAGAACGCGCTTCTCCCGTCTCCTACCCCGCGGCGCCACCGCCAGAAACCCGTCCCAAGCGAAGTTCCCCAAACTGAAGGAATAAGTTTTAACCCGGGCCTAGAGGCGGGGGAGATGAGAAGGCAGGAATCGAGTCACAGCCCCTCCCCCAGCCCCGAATCCAGAGAGGTCACCTTCTCCCGTGGTGACCTTTGGTGGACTACTTCCACTGCCCATTCCCCGGGGCCTACAGCGCACTCCAGTATCCGGAGGAGCGAGGGATCCCACCGACGGGCAGTGTGAGCGCAGTTCCGTCCAGCTGCCCCGCCCGCCCGCCTGCCAGGCCCTCGCAGACCCTCTCCCCGAGGCCCTCCCGCCCCGTCGCGCCGCCTTGCGTGCTCCCCGCGCCCACCCCGCTCCCCTGGCGCCCCGCTCGCTCGCTCCGTGGGTATCTGGTCTCACTCCCGTCTCCCTTCCCTTACCACTGTCTCCCACAGCTGGACGCCAAGAAGAGTCCTTTGGCGTTGCTGGCCCAGACTTGCTCACAGATCGGCAAGCCGGATCCGCCGCCCTCGTCCAAGCTCAACTCGGTAGCGGCGGCCAACGGGCTGGGAGCGGAGAAGGACCCTGGCCGCTCGGCCTCGGGCGCCGCCTCCGCGTCTGCGGCGCTCAAGCAGCTGGGGGACTCCCCGGCCGAGGACAAGTCCAGCTTCAAGCCCTACTCCAAGGGCTCCGGAGGCGGCGATTCCCGCAAAGACAGCGGCTCCTCTTCCGTGTTCTCCACCTCTTCCTCCTCCTCCTTGTCCCCGGGAGACAAGGCGGGCTTCAGGGTCCCCAGCGCCGCCTGCACGCCCTTTCCCCCGCATGGAGCGCCGGTCTCCGCGTCGTCGTCCTCGTCCTCTCCCGGCGGCTCCCGGGGCGGTTCACCGCACCACTCTGACTGCAAGACCGGCGGCGGGGGCGCCGGCGGAGAGCTGGACAAGAAGGACCAGGAGCCCAAGCCCAGCCCGGAGCCCGCGGCCGTGAGCCGAGGCAGCGGTGGGGAGCCGGGCGCGCATGGAGGCGGCACCGAGGCCGGGGCCTCCGGGCGCAAGTCGGAGCCGCCCTCCGCGCTGGTGGGGGCCGGCCACGTGGCGCCGGTGTCGCCCTACAAGCCGGGCCACTCGGTGTTCCCGCTGCCACCCTCCAGCATCGGCTATCACGGCTCCATCGTGGGCGCCTACGCCGGCTACCCGTCTCAGTTCGTGCCTGGCCTGGATCCGAGCAAGTCTGGCCTCGTGGGAGGCCAGTTGTCGGGGGGCCTGGGCCTGCCCCCGGGCAAGCCCCCCAGCTCCAGCCCGCTCACCGGGGCCTCCCCGCCGTCCTTCCTGCAGGGATTATGCCGCGACCCCTACTGCCTGGGAGGTTACCACGGCGCCTCGCACCTCGGCGGCTCCAGCTGCTCCACCTGCAGCGCGCACGACCCAGCTGCGCCCGGCCTGAAGGCGGGGGGCTACCCGCTGGTGTACCCCGGGCACCCGCTGCAGCCCGCCGCGCTCTCGTCCAGCGCCGCCCAGGCCGCGCTCCCCGGCCACCCGCTCTACACCTACGGCTTCATGCTGCAGAACGAACCGCTGCCGCACAGCTGCAACTGGGTGGCGGCCAGCGGGCCTTGCGACAAGCGCTTCGCCACCTCGGAGGAGCTGCTCAGCCACCTACGGACTCACACGGCCCTGCCCGGCGCCGAGAAACTTCTGGCCGCCTATCCGGGGGCCTCGGGCCTGGGCAGCGCCGCCGCGGCCGCTGCGGCCGCCGCCTCCTGCCATCTGCACCTCCCCCCGCCGACCGCCCCCGGCAGCCCCGGGTCGCTGTCCTTGCGGAGTCCACACACTTTGGGCCTAAGCCGGTACCACCCTTACGGCAAGAGCCACTTATCCACAGCCGGGGGCCTAGCCGTGCCGTCCCTCCCCACAGCCGGACCCTACTACTCACCATACGCGCTGTACGGACAGAGACTGGCCTCAGCCTCCGCGCTCGGATACCAGTAACTACAGCCCTGCTTCCTCCCCAGCCTCCTCTCCTCCCCGCCGCTGCCTCCCTTCCCCACCCGCCTCCGCTGCCTCCTCCACCACTGCTTGTCCCTGCCGGACCCCCGCCCAAACCTCCCCCCCCCCACCGGACTGTGTATTTATTTACTGTAATGTTAGCTTACAAGCTGGGAATATAAGTGCATTAACGGCCCACACGAGTCAATGGTATGCAAAGAGTCTGTTCCCCCCAAATAATAATAATAATCACACAGGTAACTACATGTCCCCAGCCCCTCTTTCTTTCTTTTCCGTTTTTTCTTTTACTTAGATGTAAGTTTTCGAGTTTTTTTCCTTTTGCGCTTTTTTTTTTTTTTTTTGATTGGTTTGGTTTTATGGGGAGGAGGGGGAGTTGGGGGTTCTTCTTGTTTTCCCTTTCTGGGGAGTTTCTTGCATGCTTCTTAACCGTTCAAACTACACTTCCTCCTTCTCTTGCCCCCTCCTTTCCCTTTCATTTCTTCTTGTTTCCATCCATTTGAGGTTCTGTATTTTTCCTTTGTACAAGTAACAGAGAGGAGGTATTTTTTGTAACGCATTTGGGGGTGCAGGGAGCGGCCTTGGGAGCTAGAGGTCTTGCCCTCTTATGGACCTGGAACTTTGCTCTGTGACCCCTGCCCTGCCACTCTCCCTAGGCTCCTTGGTCTGCGCCCTGGCCCCCCAAATTAGAGCCTTGCTCCCCGATCTTGCTCTGAGCACCAGTCAGTGGCCGGAGAGGCGCCCCCAACAGAGCCTTTCTCCTCCCAGACTCTTAACAGGCCCCAGACACCGGGTGGTCACACTGCCTGATGGTGAGGGGCCTGCAGGGCTCACTTCATTGAAGTAAAAGTTCTAGAAGGCCCTACTGGCATGGAACTTTGCTCTTTATAGTTTGCAAAGTGCTTTTATAGTCATTGTTTTTCTCTGGCTATCGTGGCTGTGGTCCCTGTCCTGGCGACGGGGGCTGGGTCGGTGATTCTTGCTAGATCCTTCCAAAGCAGACCAGTGGTAGTGTCAGCTGGCAGCACAGCCTTGTTAGCACCATTGGGGGAGTTAGGGAGCACACGGATCACAGCAACCCCGGTGGCCCCCTCCCAGGCCTGACCCAAGAGTCCCCAAAGTTGGCCGTGGGCTCCCTCAGTTACTGGGATTGAAGGCTCGGCCCCGGGGTCTTCACCCAACACCCTCCCTCCCTCCCTCCTGGCCTTATGCAGCTGCGCAAGGGCTGCGGGGCCTGTTTGGGATGAATAGAGCTCTCCCTTGGTTAAGACTTATTTTGTTAATAAATGGAGTACTTGGCTATATTCACACCGTGGTGTTTCTCTCTTGCCTGCCCCACTGACCCACTTCCAGACGCCTAAGCAGATGCCCTTCTTTTGTTCTTGTTTAAAACACCTTATGGTTTCCTGCTCAGATTTCCGTTCAAGGACGAGTTTAATGCCTTTCCTCAAGAAAGCAGGAGAGAAGAAAACAAAACTTCTGCCAACGCGTTACGAATAACATAAAACGGCCCCTTTTTTTCCAACTTGGTTATTTAGCTCCCAGCCTCACTTCGAAGGCCTTGCCATTTCCTGGGGACAGGGTGGAGGGAGTGTGTAAATGTGGATTTTCCTCTGGGCCTAGCTTCGAGGTCCGAGGGGCCGAGAAGGGAACCAGGCCCCAAGACCAAGAAACTCGGCAGCGCCGCCCCGGAGCCCTGCGGGCGAGCAAAGACGACGTGCCTCTGGCGCCACCAGGTGGCGGAAAGGCGAGCGACTGTCGCCAGCCCCGACCGCGCCTTCCGCGCTACGCCCTCCAAGTGGGGAGGATTTCCTCTCCCTGACGGTGCCTTTTATACACCTTGAAGCTGAAGGGTAGATGCACCTGTTGAGAAGGGTGCTTCTCAAGGCTTGGGAACTCCCCAAGGCCAGCTCTGGATTGTGGACCCCAGTCGTCTGCGCCCCCAGAGACTTCTCTGAGCGGGGTTTGGGTTTTGTGGAGAAGGCGCGGCGATTACTCGGGACCTGGAAGCCACCCTCGGTGCCCGTTTTCTTGAGCTCGCACGATTGACACCGGCTTCTGCATTCTCGGGCAGGCCAGAGTTGGGATGCCGTTTATCGAGATGGTGGGAGAGGGCCGGGGCACCTCCCCACTGCGCGGGGAGTCCGAGGGCCAGAGGAGAGGGCCGTGGGGCCCCGGGGCCTGTGTGTCCTCCCCGGGCTCGGGCCGCCCCCCCCCCCCCCCCGAGGCTGGCGCCGCTCAGGTTCCGGCTGCAGGACGCCCGGTGCCCACCTCTCGGGGCGCGGCTGGCCAGGGCGCGCGGAGCCACCCGATGAGCGCACTGCAAAATGCCTGCCTCGCCCCTTCTTGGCCGTGCTCCTCTGCGTCGGCGCCGCGCAGCTTTGGGAGGTGCTGTGTTGCAGTTCGCGTTGTTTCGCTTTACTTTCTCCGTGAGGAAGGCGACTTCGGGGCAGCTCCTGCTCCGCAAACTGTGTGCTTCTGAAATGTCCCTAGACCCAGAGGTCAAGTGCGGAAGGGGGCGGGAGGGATGCTGCGCTCTCTGCGCTCGCTGTCTCAGCCCACAGCCGTCCCCAAACTCCTTTAGAGAGTCACAGGGTGGGTCTCGGCCTCCTCCGGCATCATGACCTCGGGATTTGACAGAACCTCAACATACGATGTTTCTGCGGGCGGGTTGGTTTGGGGTTTGCGGGGGTCGCCCCTATATCTCTGTTTCTGGGCAAAATTCCTTCACTAGTCAAGGGAACCTCAGTCTTCTTCTGCAGCAAATGGCAGTGCTGGAGTAAGAGCCTGTGTGTGTCGCAGGGGAAGGGACCTGGGCTGCTGGCATCCTTGCGCACGGGGCGGGGCGGAGTCAGGGAGAGGTTGCATGGGCTGGAGAAGTCGCCCTGAGAGCAGCTCAGGGTCTTCCTCGGGAATCATCCTTATGCAACGTCTCAGAGTTCAAACTGGCCCAAGGGAAGCTTTAAAAGACCTGAAATGTAGCAACTTGTTTTACTTTTTCTTTTTCTCTGTTGTTTTGTTTGCTCTTGGTTATTTTATTTCCCATCTTCCCTTCCTCTCAAATCCCCCTCTTTCCTTCAGATACCTTTTTTGGTTGGTTTGTGTGGGGTTTTTTTAATGCCTGCTAAAATTGCTGGAAATTGCTCCCTCTGCAGGGGGACTTAAGCTTTTCTCTTTCTTAAACTGGGTCTTCAGACCTCCCTACCTAAGGACCACAGGGCTCCCCTTGTTGGGACAGCAGAAAGGGAGAGACTCCATATCTCCAAGAGCAAACTCTCCATATAGCAAAAGAAACTTCTCTCGAGGTGCTTGGCTTACATGGGAGGTGTGAGAATGCAGGTTAAAAACTCCTCAGAGGATTGAGTTTCCCCCAGAAAATGTATTATCGGCCTTTGCAGAACAGGAAGGATGCCGTTGGCCTGATTGGAAAAGGCTGTCACCAACTACCACTGTGACACGGAGGGCAGGCATTGTAGTCTGGAGGGGCCCAGTTTTCACCCTCGGATGTCAGCTCTCCTCACCATAAATGGGTGACAGTCGTAAGACATGGGGCTGTTTTCACTAACTGTGGGGGGAGTTTGTTACTTTCAGGAGCTACATTCCTAGGAAACAAAGTTGCTGTTTTAATAGAGATAATACTCCCCACCAGCTGCTCATTTGCATAATTAATTCACCCAGCAACTCTTCTTTGAGAATCACCTCTACCTTCCATCTCTCCACCTCCTTCTCTTCCTAGCCCTCCTCCCCCTCTTCCTCCTAATCTCTTCCAGGCACCAGCAATGGGGCCTGCGTTCCCCAGGCACCAGGAAAGGTGGCAGCCACAGAGCTGGACCTTGAGACACTGGATGTTCCTGGCTCTGGGTGATATTTTCACACCTCCTGCCTGGTTATTTTTGTGGCCTCATGGGCAGCAGTGGGAGGAAGGGAGGAGAGAGAGGAAAAGGCCTCACCCTCAGATACAGGTTTGACACAAACAGAATTGAAGGGTGTTAAGTTTTGAACTTCCCAGTCGCCCCCCCAAACCCATCCCCTGAGAATCCACAGCCCAAGTGGGAGAGGTGGGGCCCTCCAGCATTTTTCTGCAGCCATAATTGCCTTGGTCTACACAGCATCCTGGGATGTGTCTTTCAATACACGAACTAACCCCCTCCTGATGTATGTCTGGATTTCCGTGGACTCCGTCTTCCAATAATACTGTGGCTCTGTACTTTATTAATCATTCTGTAGGGGAAGCTGCACTCCAGTTTTCTGTTTGACTTGATTTCATTCATCCTGTCTTTTTGCAAAATAGATGGTTGACTGCATCCGATAATGTATGGTTTAATTTGGAGCACTATGGGTTTGAATTACCATTTTCATAATGTGCTGTGCATTAATGTGTTACATCATTTATAAAGAGGAATGTGCTGGGTTTCAAACTTTCTCCTGAAAGCCAAAGTCACCTCACGGAAACAAAGCCAAATCACATCGACCCATCTCCTTCCCTCGCTGCCCAGGAAACTCTTGCCTCCTCCCCAGCCCAGGTGAAATCTGCAAGCCCCCCTAAAACTCCCCATGAGGCTTTGGTGTTCACATAATGCAGGTGGGTGTCAAGGTTTGGGGGGAACGTGCCCATGGCTGCCCGGGAGCCATCAATGGCAGCACAAAGCTCCCCCTCATTACTGCATAGCAACCCCGCCCCTTTGCGGAGACCTCCAGTGGACGGCTCCGCCTCGACCCTAATCCCAGCACTCCCTCCCCGATGGCTGTAATAACACCAGCTGTCTGTTACTCAAACTCTGACTGAGGAGGAAAAAGCACTGATTATCCAAATACAGTCATTAAAGGGGAAATGTGTTTTTAGGACTGTCAGAGTGATTAATGAGGGCTAGCCGTCTTTGCAAATGCACTTGTTTAGTCTAACTGGCAGCTTCTATTTTCCTATTGATTTATTGCAGCCGTTGCCGGGCCTCGGTGTGTGCGGAGTCAGGGCACTTCACAACTGTGCCCTGTTTAAACAGGAAAAGCACGCACCGTTTTGTCCAGGAGGGAGGGAGCAGCCTAAAGTCTCTCCCCTCAGTTCAGTCTCCAGGGCCCCAGACCAACAAAGAAGACATTAAAAACCTGCAGCCCAGAGAGAGAGAAGGAAACTGCCTCCCCTTGGTCGTCCCCAGTTCCAAGGTCAGCGGAGGTGCGCCCTGGCCCCTGGACAAAGCCCGCCCTATTGTCACACTCAGCATGCCCGCATCCTCTCCTCCGGCCCCCCCAAACCAGCTGTCAGCCACCGAGTCCAAGGACAGGAAAGGCACCCAGCAGAGAGGGAGGCCAGGGAGGGGGCCAATGGGCTCAGCCAAGCTAAAAACGGAACCGAAGCAACCCTGCCGTCCAGGGGCGGGAACAAGGTCAGGAGTTTGTGGGAAATTGATGGAGCCGTGTGGTTGATTTCAACTTTTAAAAAGTGGCAAGGGGTGGGGAGGGGGAGGGATACAAGAGTGATACCGACTCCGTTCCACTTGTACAGTTTATGTTTTGACAAATGATGTACCTAATGACCAAGATAGAGAAATGGCAGCTTGAAAATAGAGACCCAGCATTGGGGAATTAGACTTCCAGGAGGTCGATCACCAAAGCAAACAGAGTTTACAGGATTCCTGTTCCGTGCCCAGCGCAATGCGGGGGCATCGGGAGACACAGGAGAAAACTCAGACCATGTTCCTGCCCAATTTAGTTGGAGGAGACAAGATATACCCATGAGATCGGGAACAAGACAGTATTCTATATCACTGCCTTTATGCCAGTCTAGTAAGTGCTGAATTGCACGGTGCAGACAGTGGAGAACAGGACAGAATATAATAAGGGGCTAGCTGTGCAGATTGACAGCCGGGCTACAGAAGCTGGAGGGAGAGCTCACTGGGGCTGACACTGGGGACCTTCCCATGGGAGTTCCATTCTGTTGGGAGGCGCCCCAATTCCTCGTAGGCCCGTCCTCTTCTGGAGGCTGGAAGATGGGTGAGGCCTTCATTCCATAGTGGTGAGAGGGCTGAGCCAGAGCCCAGAGCCGGTGATTTCCATTCTCAAGCAGATCAAGGAATAGCCTTGCCTAACCAGCTTGCACCTTCCATGGAAAATTCCAGACCTGGAAATGGTTTGTGCTTCTTCCTAGATGAGGTGCCTTTACAAGTTTTCCCAGGGCTGGTGGCATATCACGAGCTTTATTAACACTTCCCAAGACAGGAAAAGCTGTCAGTGGATGTGGATCACAGAGGAGCTAGGAAAGCTTTCTCTTAAGAGAAAAGAAAGTGAACCTGCCGACTGAGAGGAAGTGAAGTGACCGTATTGTTCAAAATGGAGACCAAGAGTGTGAGTGTACTTCGGTAGCTGGGGGACTGTCCTGAAAAGTCCAGAAAGTGTAGTCATCATACGTATGGTAGAAAGAGCATTGAAACAAGAGTCAGAAAACCTGGATTTTGCTCTGGTTCTGAAACTTAATTTCTGTGCGACCTTGAATAAGTCACTTCATCTCTCTGAGTCTCTTTTTTTCCCATTTCTGAAATGAAGTTGTGGCACCTTGTAATTTTTAAGCCCCTTTTTTTTCACATGAAGCATTTTATTTTATTTTTTTTAATTGACGTATAGTTGATTTACAATATTAGTTTCTGGTATACAACATAGCAACTCAATATTTTTATAGATTATACTCCATTTAAAGTTATTACAAAATATTGGCTATATTTCCCCGTATTGTACAATATATCCTTGTACCTTATCTATTTTATACATAGCAGTTTGTATTTCTTAATCCCCTACCCCTATCTTGCCCCCCTTCCCTCTCCCCACTGGTAATCACTAGCTTGTTCTCTATGTCTGTGAGTCTGTTTCTGTTTTGTTATATACATTCATTTGTTTTATTTTTTAGACTCCACATGTAAGTGATAACACAGAGTATTTGTCTTTCTCTGACTTATTTCACTAAGCATAATACCATCCAGGTCCATCCGCATTGTTGCAAGTGACAGAATTTTGTTGTTTTTATGGCTGAGTAGTATTCCATTATATATATATATATATACCACATCTTCTTTATCCATTTGTCTGTTGATGGACACTTAGGTTGTTTCCGTATCTTGACTGTTGTAAATAATGCTGCTGCAAACATTGGGATGCATGTATCTTTTTGAATTAGTGTTTTCATTTTCTTTGGATATATGCCCAGGTGTGGAATTGCTGGGTCATATGGTAGTTCTATTTTTAGTTTTATGAAGCTCCTCCATACTGTGTTCCATAGTGGCTGCACCAATTTAATTCCCGCTAAAAGTGTACAAGTGTTCCCTTTTCTTCACATCTAAGCCCTTTCTAACTGGAATATTCTATGAGTTTATAAAATGTTTAAAGGGTGAAGCATGGTGGTCAGAGTTGGGCAGGATGCTGTGACACTGGTTCCCAGTCTAATGCAATACTAAAGTTCCCATCAGGACAGTAAAAGTGGAAGACCGAGAAAAAGGAACCTCGTGACTTTACCTCAGTTATGGAGGGTGGGTGGAGGGTCCACAAGAAGAATGTTGTAATGTGGACTTTCCATCCAGGGAACTGGGCCCAAAAGAATGAAGCATTAAAATATTTTTTCATTTGATGAAATGCTGAGAATAGGGTGATGCCGGTATTTCAGCGGCTGCTTGGTAATTAAGTGGGTCAGACATTATTATTTTAAATAATATGAGGTTAAACCAAGGTCTACAAAAAGAATCCATTTTTCACAGCCTCCGTCCAATTGCTTTTGGAAAGTGGGACTGGCGAGGGAAGAAATGAAAGGCAGATAAAAATCAAACCACAGTGGGGGGACCTTTGCTCTGAGTGGGCAGTGGCGATCTCCATAGCTCTTTGGAACATAAAATAAAATGATCCTCCTGGAGTTTAAATCAGAGCCAGATTTTAGAATGGAAACAGTCATTTGGAAAATGTCACTGCACGTTCCCCACGTCCTATTTGTTTTCCTGGGTATGTGGATGTGTGAATTCTTGTGGAGGGGTGGGGGGCTGGGCGGGGGGTGAGTTATATACAGGTTTGTACCCAGTCCATAAAGGAACTAGCATGATGACGCCGTCATGCTTATCCTTCTTACTTACAGCTTACAACTTCAAATACAGACAGCACCAAACGACTACACGATAAGCCAGGCATACCCTAGAGCATCTCTAGGAGCACAATTTTGTGTGCGCCCATGGCACAGTTAAATATAATAATATGTGCTGGGCATTTAATATTTACAACAAACCTCCAGTTCACGCTGATGAGAAAACTGGAATTTGGAGAGGTTAGGGAAATTGCTCACGATTTCACAGTTAAAGAGCTGTGGAACCAGGATTCCAACACCGTCCTGACTATAAAATTCTTTGCACTGAGCCAGTAGCTTTCGACTCTGTATCCAGGTGGGTTTAGATGCTGCAGATGGATAGAATCAGGGGAACTGTCCCATCAGAATGTCTTGGCCAGTGTGCCTACATGTGTTGGGACCTCGCTGGACACCATGCAGTTGAAGGTACCTAGGTCCTTCCTTCCGAGAGCTGAGATGCCACTGAGTGCAGTGGGTTTGACTCATTTGTTAAACATTACAGAATGTCCCCTGCATACCAGGTACAATTGTCTCCTCTGGGCACTAAAAAGGTGAGAGAGACCCTGGCCCTTGCCTCAAGGAGCTTCAGTCTACTAGGAGATAGGTGTATAAGCTAATTAAGATATGATGGACTAAGGGCTTACTAATGCTGTTGCAATGGTCAGTATAGGCTAGATTATGCTACAGTAACAAATTAACCCTGAAATCTCAGACGCTTAACACAACAAAAGCTTGTTTTTCACTTACATTACATCTCCATCATGGGTTGACAGGGATCTCTGTATCAATCTGGATTTGACCAGAGAAGCAGAACCAATAATATAGTAAGGCATTTATTGTAAGGTGTTGGCTTACACAATCGTGGTGGCTAGCTAAGCAAGTTGGAAGTCCGTAAGGCAGGCAGGCAAGAACGGAAGACCACAAGCAGGCTGAAACTCTACTGGCATGAGCCCTTTGGAGTCTCTGAGCTCAGGGAAGCCTCTTTGAAAGGGCTCACCTGATTAGGTCAGGCCCACCCTGGATAATCTCCCTTTTGAGCCACTTAAAGCCAACTGATTAAGGACTTCAATCACAGCCACAAAATTCCTTCCCAGAAGCAGAGTTTGATTAAATAACCTGGACTCTAGTTCAGTCTAACCAAGGTGACACCTCAGAAAGCATCACTGTGTTGCACATAATTAATCAGGACTCCTGACATCCTCAGTGGTCACAGCAGGGGGAGAGCTGGAGGTCTTGCACGAACAATCACACAGCTCAGGCCAAAAATGATACATGTCACCTATGCTCATAATCCTCTGGCTGGAACTGGTCACACGGCCCCTCCTAATTGCAAGATGTTGACCCTCCCTTGTGCACACAAGGAGAGGGGAGCTGGAGGGTGGTCCCCCACAGGCATTGTCTGGGAGCTCTGACCGGCTTCCATCTTGCCCTCCCCATGCTCAGGGTGAAACTGAGTTTGTAGCAAGATGAAGGCACGTGGTGACTGCCAAGGGCCACACGGTAGGTCAGAGAAAAGCCAGGACAGAACTCAGCTCTCCTTCACTCCAGCCCCCCTCCATCCTGCTTCCTCGGACTTTCCCAAACAGAAGCCCTTCCAAACCCACAGAGCCCTGTTCACCTGGAGGAAGTTTACATTTGAAATCGTAGGAAACAGGCGCAGGGATGGAACGCTTTAGCCAGACACAGCTGACCTCACTCCTGTTGGGACAGACATCCCAGGGCTCTGAGACCCTGAAGTTCAAAGAGGTTCATGACCTTCCGCATAGCTTGTAGTCCTGAGGCAGCATATTAACACCTCCTCCTTATAGGAAGGGGAGGGACCTTCTATGCACTGGACTCTAGCAAAGCTTCCATCTGTGAAACTTACAAAAAGCTACAGATTGATTCAACGTGATAATCATCAATGGTCACCAACAAATAAGTGCCATCAACAGGATGTCATCTTAAGTTCAAAGGAAAAGGTCTGGGCAACAGGACCAGACCTGGCCTTTTTCCTCCTCTAACATTTATTGAGTGCTTGCTGTATGCTAGGCACTGCGCTAAGTACTTCCATACAAGGTTTTATTTAATCCTGGCATCCATTCCCTGCAGTAAGTCTACTCTTGAACACATTTTGCCCAAAGTCACAAAGTCAGTAAGCATTAGAGGCAAGATCCCTACCAAGTCTATCCGATTCCAAAAACCTATATTCCTGCCACCAGAGCCATCCGGCCAAGGGAGCGTGAGGGAGCTCCACGGCCACCCATGACACCTGGCCTGGGCTGCATTAGCTGGGAAGGGGGCGTTTGTCTAAGTCCTCCAAAGGCCCCAGGTGGGTGGGGGCAGGATAGGCAGAGCCTTGCTGATCTCTGACCCTCTCCTCTAAAGACCACGGGTCAGAGAGGGACATTAAATCCCCTGATCCCAGGATCACTTCCTGAAGTCACGACTGAGCCTTGTGGAATCTCCTGTGGAGATATTTCTGGAGAACCTGCTAAGTTCTCTAAATGCTATCAGAGGACAGAAGATGCGTAAGACATGAGCCCGCACATCAAACTGTTTGCAATCTAGTAGGAGAACCAGGACAAACACATGTTAATAACATGAAATAACGTATGACATTAACAAATGAAGGGGAGCTGTGCAGAGTGCCAGGCGTTTGGAGCAGCCCAGGGGCCGGGAGGACTCACCTGTTCACTCAGCCCCCAGAGGAAGAAGGAGGGGCCTTCCAGGCCAGTGGGGCGGCCTGAGCAAAGCCAAAGCTGGACTGTGCAAGGTGTATTGAGGACATCGTCCAGCCCACGCCAACCAGCTGCCATCTGCTGGGAACAGGAAGGCACTTACAAATGTAATTTAAGGGAGTCACTGCTTGGGGCCACCAGCGTTAAGTGTGGTCACCCAGCAGCTTACTCCGAGGGGCGATGGCCTCAGTACAGACACAGCCCAGTGAAGGGGCTGCAGCAGAAGGAAAGGAAGGCTCTTTGCAAACTTCAGCTCAGGGCTCAGAGCTGAGACATGCCTCCCACTTGCTGGCCCGGGTCACCTTTGTGACAGCCACCCCCCCCCCCCGCCAGGCTCTCCTGCTCCAGGCCCACCTTCCTGGCTCCACTTACAGCCTCGGGGCCCGGAGCACAGAGAGGGGCTAGGGAGCCTCTTGACGATGACCCTGACCGGTGGGGTCCCCCGCGCCATCCCCATCCTGAGCCTCACCTGTCTCCCCTGACCCCGCACCCTTCTCTGGGGGCACTGGAGGAGAAACTGTTCTTGGAAGCACCCTTCTTGGCACCCCTTGCCCCCAACCATCACCCTCCCCCCCGTCCCTCCCCCGATGCCATTCCTCCCCCACCACACACACACACACACACACACACACACACACGTGCGCGCGCCCCTCCCCCTCCCCTCTCGTCCCTCCCCACCCCTCCCCCTCCATTTGTGTCAATGAACAGCCCCTTTTATCTCTTCTGTAGGTACAAATGAAGCTGTCAGATCTGATGAGACGCTTGATATGACAGGCTCTAGGAGTCAGGACCCCTGGAACAGAGTGCGCCTTGTCCGTCACGGCCCGCCCGCCACTTTCCATAATGCCCAGACTGATGAGATTCTGAGTAGGGCCCAGCACATTTTCAACTCTATTTTGGGTGAAAACCCTTCTTGAAAGATCTTGAAAGGAGCTGGCAGTTCAGCCGCCCAGATGATTAATGAGGGTTGGCTCCGCTGGATGGATTTCTCCCGGTGCCAACAGCCGTCCTCCCGACAGGCCAGAGCCTGTGGCCGTCGACTTCCCCCAGCACTGCTCCTTCCCAGCAACACCCCCCCAAAAAGCCTTTCCCCGAACCCTCGGACGTCCCCCCACACCATGCCTCACCTCCGCCCACACCCACCTCCGGCCCCACATCTCTCTGGCCGATACGGAAGCGGCCAGACAGATGGAAAAAAGTTAGACGTCACAGCTCGGTGAGGCCTGGCTGGGCACGCAGGGCCTGCTGGGGAGCTTTGCAGGCCTGTGGGGCGCGGAGGGGGCACCGAGAGGGGGTGAAGAGGCAGTGACCCAAGTTCTCCTTGAGCGCCGTGTCACACGCCCCCATGGTCAAGCGTGGGCCTGTCTCCTTTTTTCCCATGGATCTCAGGAGCTCTGGGGACAGAAACCATGGGGCATCTTACACCCCAAAGAGTCGAGCATCAAAGGCCTTATTTTTCTCTCATTTCAGTGTTTCGCAGAGGGGACATTTGGAACAAGGCAATTCTTTACTGGGCAGGACTCTCCCATGCAGGGCAGAAGGTTTAACGTCCTTGGTCTCAAGGCACTACTTGCTGGTAGCTCCTCCCCAGTCGTGGAGACGACCCAAAAATATCCTCTACGATCGCAGCGCCCCTGGGGGTGGTACCAGCCCTGGTTGAGGACCACCATTGAGGTCAGGAGCCTCCCCTCCATCCCTCGTGCCTCGAGGGCCTCGTCCACGCCACTGTCTCCTCCAGCTCTCACATCCTCAAGCCCACTCAGAGAGGAGACCCCTTGAAAGTCAGGAAAGAGGAGGTGGGGTGTGCTCTCACTCCCCCATAACACTAATGCCCCCCTTGGCCGCTCGCCTCAGGCCAGCCCTGCTCTAAACTCTATTTTCTTCCCTCTTCTTCTGCTCTTCTGTCTCCCCGGCAGACTGTGGTTCACCCATGCGTCAGGGAAGAGAAGGGTCCCCGAAACTTCTTTGGGATTTCCAAGCTCAGAATCCTTCAAGAACAGGCTGGTGGTGGGCGGTTGGGATCGGGAATGGGCTGTTTGGTTCTTTCTGGAACATCCATTTATTTCTTTTTCAAACAGGCTCCTAGGTCTGGGGACTCCATCAGAGGAGAAGCTGGTCCCTGGAACCAGGGCTGTCACCCAGGATCTCTTGTGGGGCAGGCTAAGCACCTTCCATGGGGCCAGACCATGAGGGAGGGCCCCCAAGAATGCCAAGCCATGCCTACGCTCCTCACTCCCCATTTTTTTAATTGAAATATAGTTGATTTACAGTGTTGTGTTAGCTTCAGGTGTACAGCAAAGTGATTCAGAATATACATATTCTTTTTCAGATTCTTTTTCATTACAGGTCATTACAAGATATTGAATATAGTTCCCTGTGCTATACAGTAGGTCCTTGTAGTTTATCTGTTTTATATATAGTAGTTTGTATCTGTTAATCCCAAACTCTTAATTTATCCTTCCCCTCCTTCCCCTTTGGTAACCATAAGTGTGTTTTCTAGGTCTGTGAGTCTGTTTCTGTTTTGTAAATAAGTTGACTTGTATTATTTTTTTATTTTTATTTTTTTATAAATTTATTTATTTATTTTGGCTGTGTTGGGTCTTTGTTTCTGTGCGAGGGCTTTCTCTAGTTGTGGGGAGCGGGGGCCACTCTTCATCGCGGTGCACGGGCCTCTCACTATTGTGGCCTCTGTTGTTGCGGAGCACAGGCTCCAGACGCGCAGGCTCAGTAGTTGTGGCTCACGGGCCCAGCTGCTCCACGGCATGTGGGATCTTCCCAGACCAGGGCTCGAACCTGTGTCCCCTGCATTGGCAGGCAGATTCCCAACCACTGCGCCACCAGGGAAGCCCTGTATTATTTTTTTTTTAGATTCCCCAGATATTTGTCTTTCTCTGTCTGACTTATTTCACTCAGTATGATCATCTCTAGGTCCATCCATGTTGCTGCAAATGGCATTATTTCATTCTTTTTCATGGCTGCTTCACTCCACTCCCCATTTTCTGCTTTCCCTTTCCTTCTGAAAAAGAGAGAGAGAGATCCCATAGTTTACCTATCCCCAGGCCACTGGGTAAATGCCCAACCGGCTCTGAGATCATTCAGCCACCAGATGGACACAACTCATTCATTCCCTAACATCTCCTGAGCATCTGCTGCACACCAGGCATGGGGCTAGACTCCAGGCATACGATCGTGGGCAAAAAGACACTCAGCGCCTGCCTTCATAAAGCTTACAGACTAATACGGAGGGAAAAACTAAACAAATCAATATATAATTAAAAACTGCGGTAGCAGCAATGACAGAAATTGTTTCACAGTGCGTACAGAGCGGGTAACAAGGAACCATCGTTTAGAACTAAGGTCAGGGAGAATCTCTGGTTACGTGACCTTGCAGCCAAGCCTGAAGGATGAGTGGGATCAGGCAGGTGAGGAGGGGAGCGTGTCTCAGGCTGGGAAATCCATACCCGAACGGCAGCCGGATTCTCCTGTCATGAAGGAACTTTCCCTTGTAGCTGTGCCTCCAGAGAAGGACAAAAATTCAGCCTGAGCCCTGGAAGAGCCCGGAACGGGCTGAGTTGGGAGGAGAAGGGATGCCGAGGGTGTGGAGAGAGAGCACCACCATCCAGGGACCACCAGCCGCAGAAGCAAGGCAGGGCTGCAAAGCAGCACAAGCCAGAGGGAGATGAAGGCAGATCCGGTGCCGCCGGGACCTCTCCAGGGGGTCACAGGGACACCCTGGGACAGAGCTTGGAGGTTTCTCTAGCTCCCGGAGCTGTGGCATGGACAGCTGCTGATGGGGACAAAGATTAAACTGCTGATCACTCAGATCAACCTATAATTACAGGGTTCTTGCCGGGAGTGTGAAGCTTGAGGGGAACCTCAGCCTTCTCTCTTCCTGAAAGATACATTTTTAATGAAATATGCAAGGGTGTGTTTCTAACTCTTGGAAACTCATAGGCCTTATCTACCCAAGGTCAAACTTGTAACCCCACATTCAAGTCCATCACTAAGTGGTCCGCACAGACCAGTCCATCACGTTCTTCCTTCTTACCCCTCCTCACAAGTTCACTGGTCTTTTTACCATGACCACTTGTGGTTTTCCCTCGCTCTGAATCCCTTGAGCCCCTTATTTTATCTTCTTTCTAGTCCTTCTCTATGTGAGGACCCCTCGTTGCCCTTCACCGGCCCACAAATTCCTTAAAGGCGAGAAGGATCTTTTATTCATCTTCGTGTCCCCTGCGTGCCTGGGACAGTACCAGGTACGTGGTGGACAATCTGTGGAAGTTTGCTGAATTCTACTTAATTGGAAAACAGCGAAAGGGCTAAAATATTTGTCAACGTCTTTGAACTGAAGTCCTTAGTTGGGTGAGAGAAGAGACCTGAGGGTGAAACTCAGAGGAGGGACAAAAGACAGAGCCACCAGGGAAGAGAGAAAGAAGGCACGCCCTCCAGCGACGCCCAGTGACCAGCTGTTCCAGAAGCCTTTCCTTCTCATCAGCGCAGAGCAGGAGGGGTGGTCCTGGGGGCAAGGCGGTCACCCTGGGGACTCTGGCTGGAGTGGCAAACTCTTGAGGCAGGCAGAGGAGATGCGCTTGGGGACGGAGCTGTCAGTGGCCTGCATCCTCTACCAACTCACAGGGATGGCTGAAATCCCCCCACTCAACTCATTCCTTGGAGTTAAAGAACAAAGTCCCGTAAAAACATTATAAAATGTGCGCGTGAAAGGGATGGAGGGAGAAGTCAACCCTCTGGAGACATCAGTGCTCACCTGTTCGGGGACAGCCTCCACCTGGGTAGGCAAAGGGCAGGGTCTGCAGGGCATGAGACATCAGAGGGGTGAAGGAGCCAGGTCAGGAAAGCTTCTGGAAATGACCGTTTTCCCAGATGCTCGCACCCCTTGGAGGAGCTGGCAGCTGGGCACACGTACCAAGGATGCAGAGGAAGAGGACTTACCTTCAGAGAGCAAGCCTGGAGCAACACAGCTTCTCTCTCTGACCCTCGTCCCACCCACTCAAAGCCACCACCACGAGGGAGGGACCTGGGCCTGTGTCCATCGCTGCAGCCCCAGTGTCCAGTCCGTGCCTGGCACATAACGGGCCCTCAGGAGATATTTCTGGAATAAACGAATGAATTAATACGGCTATAGAGAGGTGCTGAGATTGGACCCCAAGGAGAAACAGTCCTCCCTCTCAGTTCGGCAAAGGGACCCAGAAGACCTGTGGAAGTTCAGACCCACATTCCTGGAAGCGATCCCTGAAATTAGTCAAGTCCCCCAGCTAGCAGACACAGGTCCACACCTGAGGACGCACTTGACAAACTTACCCCACCAGCTTTTGAAACAGAACCGAGCTCCCTGCTGTCTTTCAGAATTTCTTCAGGGAGAAAAAGAATTTTCCTGGCCATTGGGCCAGAATAGAAAAACAAGGCTACATAAAACAGCCCTAGGAGGGAAAGGGTAGGCCAAAAAAAATACGCTCCTCTCTCCCCTATTTTTTTATCCCTGGGCTTCTTTCTGCAGCGCAGGGGGGAGGGACTAAGGACCTAAGGACCCCCGCCCCCTCACCAGGACAGAGGCCCTCACAGGCAGGGAGTCGAAGAAAAGTTTTCCGGGACTGATTACCGAGAGGGTAACTGGACACACGGAGCACATGTGAACAAGTGCCTCGTTTCCAATTCAGGACTGTCAGATGGTGATTAATGGCTAACAGCCGCAGAGCGGTCTTGATTGCCAAGTGCCGTATTGTTAATGCTGACATTTAATGATGCCGGACACGACTCCAGCACAATTCCGCACCATCATCCGCAAATAGCACTCGACGGACTTAATTGGTTAAGTGTTTGTGTGTGTGTGTGTGTGAAAGAGAGAGGGAGGTATAAAGGGCAGAAGAAAGAGGTGAGACGTCGATGTGTGAATTCGCCCTACGCACACGTCTATATTTTAACATGTGTCACCGTGTTGTCCCACGAGTTGGGGAGAGATTCCATGTAACTGTATCTGCAGACACGCAATATCAACCCCAACAGAAAGGTCTCGGATACAGCGAAACCCCCCAGCCTGCCCTCCGCGCTGGCCACACCATCTGACCCCTGCTGTGGTCACCACCACCACCGCTGTCTCTCAGAGGGCAGCTGGGAAACCGGCATGTTTGTGAAGTTAAAGCACACGAGAGCGCGTTGAAAGAAGAAGTTGTCTAGAAGTGGGCCTGGATCCAGGGCTCCTGAGAAGCCACTTTTTCACTGAACTCAGATCAATGGTCCCTTGGCCGCCTGACTGGGCCAGCCCTCCGCTGCCAAGAGAGAACTCTTCCCCCCATTCCGGAACTCAACCCTCTCTTAGGAGAGGAACAGAATCCAGCCTATTGTTCTAGAAACAGAGTCCCGGGCAACAGGGACAGAAAGACGGTGCCCAGCAAGGATTCTCGGGGCCCACTGAGCAAGGAGTCAGAGGGCACAGGAGAGGAGATCAATTCAAGGAATCCGTATTCACGGAATCCTGGCCTTACCGGGACAGAGGGGAGGAGGCGAAACCCAGGTAGCTGGCAGTCAAGTTGGGGAAACAACAAGTGGATAGAGAAGAACAGCCCGGACAGCACTGCTGAGGCCAGATGAGCAGCGCGGATGCTCGGTGCCACCGGCGTTCAGAGCAGAGGTGGGTTCAGAGGAGGGGCTGGAAATGTCTAGAAAAGGCAGGGAATATGCAAAGCGGTCTGAAAGATGGCAGCCCTCAGGTGGAAAGAGCTGGGAAGGCCGTTCTCCAGGTGAGGGCTTTGAAAAGTTGAATTCCCCTTTAAAGCCTCGTTCCTCCAAGCGTGGGCGTAAGACCAGCGGCATCTCCATGGGCTGCGAGCCTGTTAGAAATGCAGAATCTCAGGCCCCAGCCCAGACCTGTGGCTCTAAATCCTCATTTGAACTAGATCCCTAGGGCTCTGCTGCACAGACAAGTTTGAGAAGCACTGCTCTAAACGCCCTGCTCAGGAAGCCACAGGCAGAAGCAGGCTTGACCCAAGGGCCTGGTGTCTGCAAGGCCCCTGACATTTGCCCAGAGGGCTGCTCACCACAAAGGAGACACGGGTTCCCCACATAGTCCCCGTCTCACTCCCTGGGGCCCTGTGAACCACGGCCAGAACAACTGCAGAGAATCATCAGTGTGGGTCCTGTTGCTTTCTTCCATTTGGAGCACGGACCCAGCTGGACGGCCGGCCCGACTCGGTTTCTAGGCTTTGCGACAACAGGAAGGCCCTGGCCAGGTGGCTTTGCAGGGCTCACTTCTGGCTGATCCCCCCTGGGGACTGAAGGGAGTGGGTCACAGGAGCAGGTGACTCTCTCCTGTGAGTGTCCCGGGTCTGGGGTCTTTGCTCCAGCCCAGGTGTTGGGACAGAAATGCCCCATGCTGAGGAATTCCGTTCATCACTGAGGCCACCCGGCCGGCCTTCACTCCGTCAGGCATTCCTAACCTCCCCGACCACCCTGCTCCAGCCACCCTAGCTGTGGGAGGGTCAGCCTCAGAAAATAATAATCAAAAGCTAATGTTGGGCTTCCCTGGTGGCGCAGTGGTTGAGAATCTGCCTGCCAAGGCAGGGGACACGGGTTCGAGCCCTGGTCTGGGAAGATCCCACATGCCGCGGAGCAACTAGGCCCGTGAGCCACAACTACTGAGCCTGCGCGTCTGGAGCCTGTGCTCCGCAACAAGAGAGGCCGCGATAATGAAAGACCCGCGCACCACGATGAAGAGTGGCCCCCACTTGCCGCAACTAGAGAAAGCCCTCGCACAGAAACGAAGACCCAACACAGCCATAAATAAATAAATAAACCCAAAGTTTAAAAAAAAAAAAAAAGCTGATGTTTTTTTTCTTGTGACTGGGTCTAGGGGTCCCCCTGCTGTGACCCCACCTTCCAAACCCCTTAGATGAACCAGCACATCTGCCTGCCTGGGTCCCTCCTCTTTGAAACGACAAACGGGTATGGACTTTTGCCCCTAGCTGCCTTGTTCTTTCTCCTCCTGCCAAATCAAGCTTTCCCCCCAGCTTCACGAAATGCTCCTGTGATCTTGATCCTGGAGGCTGACCCCACTCTGAACTTGTAGGAGAGAACTGGGACCCCAGAGACCTAGTTCTAGCTCCCCTGCTCCCTGAGTGACCCGGGGTGAAGCACTTCAGATACCTGTGCCTCGATTTCCTGCTCACAGAGGGAGGGGGCTGGATAAAATGGATAATCTCGAGGGTTCCTTTCAGCTGTAACACTGATTTTATTTCAGAGGATTATCACCAATGTTACACTACATTGAGGAGTTTACAATGATACACACGCATTTGGCAACATGGAATCTCCCTTCCTGGAATCACCCACCAGCCTGTGTCTTTGTAAAATGTCCCATTGTCTTCATGGTTCGTGGTTTCCTGGACAGATTGCGAGCAACATGAGGGCAAAGTTGATGCTTTTTATTTCTTTTGTATCCTTCCTCGGTGACTAACACTCAGAGAAGCCACTCAACGATGTTGCTGTCTGGGTGACAGACTGATTACCCTCCTAGCTGCGTGTTCATTTAAATGGACTTGTAAGAAACTGAACAAAAAGTGGTCACCTTTGCTTCTCAGCGGGGGAAGGTAAAGAACCTCTTTTAAATATGCATGTCTCACTTCTCTTAAGGGAAAAAAAATAGTTTGCCCCCTTAAAATTAGCTGGATTTGGAAATTCAAATGGAATTTTTAATACTGCCTTGCAAACGAGCACATACCAGCATGCCCAAGGCTTAACTCCATTCCCCAAGTACTTACTGAGCGTACTGTGTGCTGAGTGCCAAGCCTCTGCTCAGGAGAAGGGGGAAGACGGAAGAAATACTATAAAGTAACAGAATTTTTTAACAGACATAGGACTTAGACATCAAAATAAATACTGTCCCACTCAAAATGGTTACTTTGGAATGACATACATTTATTCTATTCTCTTACCTTGCCCGAAACTCTTTGGAACTCTTTAAAAACCGTCGTCAAAGCCCATCACATACTTTATTGGCAATGACAAAGCTGTGTGTGTTGATTAGGGGACAGAAATGTCTCCTGAAGCCAAGCTGGATGGTCAGGCTTATTCAGTCAGGTCAAGAATCTAAATAATGGGCATCTTATAATGACGCTCTTAATCGCACATAGGAATAATGTGCCCCCTTCCCATGTGAACGCTTTGAAGGTCCTCTTTCACTGACTTGCATGAGCTCAGCTGTGTCTGTAAAACCTGATCTCATGATGGACTTCCTGGCTTCTACCGCCAACCCCCATCGGCTGTTCTCAATCCAGCAGCCCAAGAGGTCTTTTAAAAACGTCACTCAGATCATGTCACTCATCTGCTTGAAACTCTGCGAGGGCTCCCGTCTTACTAAGAGTAGAGGTCAAAGTCCATAAGGTGGCTCTGAGACCCGACGTGGTCCAGCTCCCTGCTCCCTCTCTGGCCTCCTCTTACACCGCTGTATCCTCCGTCACTGGGCTCCATCCACGTGGCCTCCTTGCCACTCCTCAAAATGCCAGGCATGCTGCAACGTAGCAGCTTTGTTCTAGAAATCTTTTCTCTGTCTAAAGATCTTTTCTCCCAGAGATCCACTTGGGCAAATGCCTCATTTCCTTCAAGTCTTTTTTCAGTTCTCACCTTCTCAATGAGACCTCATCTCGCCTTGTATTTAATACCTCTATTAATAATGCCTTGGGGATTTACCTGGTGGCACAGTGGTTAAGAATCCGCCTGCCAATTCAGGGGAAACGGGTTCAAGCCCTGGTCCGGGAAGATCCCACATGCTGCAGAGCAACTAAGCCTGTGTGCCACAACTACTGAGCCTGCGCTCTAGAGCCCGTGAGCCACAACTACTGAACCTGCGTGCCTAGAGCCCGTGCTGCACAAGAGAAGCCACATCAATGAGAAGCCCACGCACCTCAATGAAGAGTAGCCCCCGCTCGCTGCAACTAGAGAAAGCCCACGCGCAGCAACGAAGACCCAACGCCACCAAAAATAAATAAATAAATAAAATTATTTTTTTAAAAAATAATAATAATGCCTTGTATTTAATATCTTCCATTCAATAACTCTATATGCACACACAGACACACATGCACACTCACCTACACACACTCACTCCTGATACCCCTTACCCTGTTCTCCTTTTTCTTTTATCCATGGTACTTTTACTTTTACTAGACTATGTAATTTATCTATATATTATTTATAGTGTTTATTGTTGTCTGTATCCCCTGGCTAGAATCCAGGCTCAGAAGGGCCAGTGTCTTTGTCTGTTTGATTGAATCCCAAAAGCCTAGAACTGACACAGAGCTGGCACTCGGTAAATATATGTTGAATTGAACTGAATTGAATTGAATTGAATGATAGGTCCCAACTTATATAAAGTATAGCCCCTGTTTCCAGTTGCTTACAAATCTGATGGTGAGACCTAGAGACACATACATGAAAGTGACCGAACAGTACAAAACCACTCACGACGATGTGGAATCCACAGTGATGCTGTAGGAAGTGTGGCAGGGATGTGTGCAAGGCTGAAGGAGGGGGAAGGGCTGAGCTTTCTATCTAGTCAAGCAAATCTTCTCCTTGTCCACAGTACACGCCCCAATAATTTCAGCCTCTACTCATATGCTCATGTCATCCCTCTGCCTGAAGTCCTCTATCCTCCCTGCCCCCCTCCCCAAACCCCACCACCCATCAACGCTCAGCCCAGCCCCTTCCTCCACACAGCTTTCCATGATTGCTCCAGCCCTCCCTGACTTCTCTCTCCTCTGAGCTCCGATAGCACCTACATCAGGTATCAGACCATTTAGTCTCTAAATAGAAACAGTATGTTCTAAAAATGTCCCCAGCTCAGGACCACATCTTTTGCTTCTTCCCTCTTTTTAATAAGACTGTACTGTGCAGTAGAAGCAATTGACATGAGTGGCACAGTTGGTCCGTCAACAGGCAGACAGAAAAGGGGCGGGGGGGGGGCATTCCAGGCAGAGAAAACTCAAAAGCAAAGATACTGTGGTGGGAATTGACGTGATGAGTGTAAAGATATTACACCCATAGTTGTCAGCCCACCTGAGATTTGAACCACCTGAAGGTATCTCCATGTGGGGACCCCTACCCGAGATCAATGTTATCAATAAGAGTATCAGGGAATGCGGCTTAGGCATCACTATTTTTTAAAAGCTCCCCAAGTGTTTCTAATGTGTGGGTAGAGGTAAGAACAACCATAGTGTTAGAAAAAAGCAGAAGGAAGTAAAAGAAAAAGGAACGTAAAGAAAATTACAAAACAGACCTAAAAAGCTGTCCTTTTCCATTTTGTTCCTATGAGTTGGTCATGGGAATTCATCTTTGTCAGAGTAGTCCGGATGGATCAGCTGGAGACAGACGCTCCTATTCTCTGCCATGGAGAGAACAGACAACACCAGCTAACGTGGGCCAGGATACAGTCAATCTGTACCCGCGGGATTCAGAAAAGTTCGGGGAAACTAGAGGATCCGTTTAGACCACTCGAAATTTTATGTTACAATTTCTCCCCGTGCTAGGTTTTAGCATTCGGTTGACTCTCTCTTATGCCTGCCCATCCAAAGAGCCAAAAGAAGTATGCAAATTACAGTCAGGCTACCATTTCCGAAATTCCTGGCTAATTCTGAGCGCCCCTCTTCCCTCCGCATCCTCTGAAATGGAGCAGAAGTTGCACTTTCTCGCTCTAAAAGGTCACATGGCTCAAGTGCATGGAAGAGCAGGCCAGGAACTTGAAGAGCCAGCGAGATCTCGCCTGGCCTGGGGCGTCACCTTTCTCCGCTGGTCCCTCCTTGCCTCTGCGGACCAGGCGACCCTGCTGCACTTCCCGAGAGCTGCCTTCAGGGGGCGCCGGTGCAGACCGGCCCGTCCTCCCACCCTACCCACTGCCTGCACCTCCCACACGCAAACTATCACTGTCACCCAAAGTCGCCTGCCGCCAAATGCTACGGTTAGGGATGAGGATGACAATACAAGTGCCTGTGGGAAAGGATACGGGGCTTACATTCAGAGCGGGGAGTAAAGGATTGAGATGAAAGCTTTTCCCGAGCTGAGATCTGCTTAGGAGAGACGGGAGGGAGGGGCCGATAGGGGATGGGAAGAGTAGGAGAGGAACAGAAAGGGAAATATGTTGGCACTTGGTGGCTGAAGGAGGGAGAGATGGGGTGCAGGGAGTGAGGGGGAGGGTGTAGAAAGACGAGGCTGGGGCGCTGACAAGTCTCCCCAACCCCACGCTCGCGCTGGCCAAGTCCCAGCCTGGATCCCAGGGGGCCGACCTCGGGGGCGCCTCCCGGCACCTCCTCGCCCCCTGGTCCCTGTGCTGGAATCTGCTCTGGCCAACCTGTGGCCTGTCCACGCTGAACGCGGCCTCTTGAAAAGTGGAGGGGGAAGAGACTAGCCCCCAGCAGCGAACCCCATATATACCGAGAGGTAACTCGAAACCCCAGAGCTGGGCCAGGGGAGGAGGGGGAGGGGAGAGGGGGGGAGAGGTTTTTCCACTTCCATTCGCAACTGTCAGGCGGGTGATTAATGACCAACAGGTTTGGAATCGCCTTTATTGCCAGATCAGTATTGTTGCCCGTGACAGCTAATGAGGTTGGACAGGCTTCTCCTCGCTGAGCTTTATGGGGCCGGCTCCCTCCCCTGCAGAGCTCACAAGCCCTGCCAGCTTTTGTGCGCTGGAATGTTCCAGCCCCACCAGCCCCACTTCATTCTTCCAATACCACCTCCCCCCAAGGCCCTGAAGCACCATCTCACCCAGAACCTGCCCTAGCCACAAAGGAAGCTGGTACCAGGGGTTTCCCATCCCCAGCCTGCTCAGAGAGACCCATCTGTGACACCCACTCCCCTAAGAGCCCTCTCCCCACCCCTGCAGGAGCTGGAACGGTGGGATTGGGGGCACTCATGGATAAAAAGGAAGGGAAAGGAACAAAAGCAAACCTTAGGGAGTTTAGGCGGAAGACAAGGGGAAGAGGCTTCTGATGCCTACTCTAGATAATCTGACCAGCGACCTTCACAAGCCATTCCCCAGACAGCTGTAAAACCCAAGAAGTGTGTTTGTTACACACTTACCACTTGAGTCCAGCAAATGTGTTGAGGGGGTGAGGGTGGAGGAGTGAGGGAATTTAGGAAAGGAGGTTTAATAACAG
Source organism: Balaenoptera acutorostrata (assembly GCF_949987535.1). Classification (NCBI taxonomy): domain Eukaryota; kingdom Metazoa; phylum Chordata; class Mammalia; order Artiodactyla; family Balaenopteridae; genus Balaenoptera; species Balaenoptera acutorostrata. The sequence goes on along the minus strand of NC_080084.1, from coordinate 9,724,288 downwards.
TTACTAATGATTTTTAACCAACCACCTTAAGCCTAGTTACACAAAGCCAGGTTTCAGTGCAAAAACCAACTTGGTCCAAGGTCTCTGGGTCAGGAAATACCGGCTTTGTTTTCTGCTCTCTTCCAAATAATCTTTACCTTCGTGCTGGTTCATATCTTGACACAGTTTAGCACGTGTTTGCCTGGGGTTTAATATTTGAAGGAGTCGGAGCAATGTAATAAGCAAACAGCTTAAAAGGCCCAGCAAGACCCCCCTCAGCTTAAAAATCTATTATTTTTCGATGTGATATAAATGTATTTTGCTTCTGCTCAGAGCAATTTGCCAGTTTACTCTTATTAAACCAGGAGATGGCTTAGCAGAGTTCTTGATTTATGAAACACATACTAGATTCATTAAAACCTTAAAAGATTTAATACATTTTATCAGGACATTAAATCTGGGCAGGCTTTTTAAATCAAATACCTGCCATATTTCATCCCCCACACCCTGCACACTTACTCAAGAACACTAAAATGTGAACTGACAAACATTATGGGTGTTTCAAGCCTGATTTCTAAGTGGCATTAAAGTCCTCCCCTCCAGGATTTACAGCCCGGCCTCTCCCCATGTCTGATCTTCTGAAGAACAACTCATTGGAGGTCATTTCAGGAGAATGAGCTGAGATCTACATTCCAAACATATACACAAATGTTTCTGCCTCTCCTGTCCCACGGCCAGTGGTTTTTATCCGCACAGCTTCTCCAGGACCCACCAGCAATAACCTTCCCCCCATCTTCCATCTTCCTCCAGAACCCCTCCTGGGCTCTGCTTTCATTCATCCACACTCACAGCATCTACCCCATTCTCTACTCCCCTGGTTCTCTCAGCCCGAACAGCACGTCCTGGATACAACATCCATCACACTTTGGGATGCCTGGAAAGCTTGCCGTCTCGTTCTCAATCCCCCCCCTTTTATAAGTCTTGCTATACAACAGTGGTTCTCAGCTGGGGGCAACTTTGTCACCACACACACACACACACACACACACACACCCCAGGGGACATTTGGCAATGTCTGGAGATATATTTAGTTCTGACAACTGGCAGGGGAGGGGAAAGGATTGCCACTGGCATCGAGGGATAAAGGCCAGAGACGCTGCTAAACATCCTACAAAATGCACAGGACAGCCCGCCCGCAACAGCAGAGCAACAAACAAACGAAAACAAAGAATTATCCAGCCTAAACTGTCATAGTGGAAAGGTTAAGAAACCCAGCTGTGGAACCTTAACAGGTGCAAGGGGTCTCCCCCTTCTTCTTCTGTGCTTTCATCACTTAGGATTGTGATGTACAGCTAGTAGATGGTCAATAAAATGTTTGTTGAATTGAACTAAATTTCTCTCCTGATACACTGACATTTTCCAAATTCACAAATAGAGGGAGGAAGCATGTTGCATTGACCATCAGAGGGATCTGCCCATGACCTTGAGGAAGTGACTTAACCCTCTAACCTGCGTGCCTTCATCTGTAAAATGGGGTGATAGTGAAACTATCCTCATGGATTATTATGAGGATCAAATGAGCTAATGTAATTTATTATGTTATTCAACAAACACTTATGGAGTGCTGATTATGTGCTAGGAATAATTTAGCACCCCTGGGGGGGGGGGGGCGACACAAAGGTAAATAAAATGAAACCCCTGCCCTCCAGGAGCACACATTCTTAGGAGAAGTACTGACATATAACCAGCCTATTTCAGTATGTTAGAGTGAGTGCCACCCAGGAAGAAGGCTCAGGATACTATGGAAACAGAGAGGAGCAGCACTTAGAAGGGTCTTGAAGGATGAGTAAGAGTTGGTCTATTAAAACCCAAAAAGCAGAATGAAAGCTGGAGGGGTAGGTAGGGGATCACATCATTAAGAGATTTGAATTTTTTTTCTCTAGGAAACCTATGACTGGGTTTTTAAGAACACATGGGGCACAGTGTGGAAGGTGCACTGATTTAAGCCACAAGGTGGAGTTAAGAAGGTCACGAACATTAGATTCTTACAACAACCCAAGTGAGAAGTGATGAAGCCAGAACGAGGACAATGCACAGAGAAGAGGGTACAGGGTCAAGGAATAACCAGAACTTCATAACTAAATGGATGGGGCAGATTAAGATAGAGGCAGAGCGTCTGGCTTGGATGGTTGAGTGCATGGTGATGCCTTTAATGAAGGAGCGTGTTGGTGGGAAACCTCGAGTTCAGGCTGAGACACAATTGATTTCCCTCCATCCAACATCTAATGAGATGGTGTGCTAGTCTGTAACTCACGGCTATCAATATGCATTTGGGGGAGTCATCAACAACCCCATAATTAGAAGACTGAGAACACAAGAGACCTTCCAGAAGGAGCAGGGAAGAGCAGGGGTTCAAGGAGAGAGTTCTGGGGAATTGGTGAGGACGCACTCATGATGGAGACTACAGAAGGAACATTCTGACATGGAAGAGAAAAACCAGGCGGGTGTGGCAGAAAGGAGTCTATCAATGATACAGAGAGATGTACGGATAAATACACACAGACAAAATGCCATACAATCTTTTTTATAATTCCTAATATTGTTATGGATTCAAGTGAAGGGGCAACCCAGGCAAACCAAACCAAGCCATATCTCACACCACCAGGCCCCCTGGCATAGCTTCCCAGGGTAGCTGGCTGCTTCCTTATCACTCCCCAAATGCATTGTGGACCTTGACCAAGCCCCCTCTCTGAAGACTTCCTCCCCTTTGCCCTCTGTTTTTCCATGAGTGAAATAAAAGGGTTGGATTAAAATCACAGCCAACAGTGTATATGTCCATCAACAGCTGAGTAGGTGAAACAAATTGTTGTACAGCTGTACAATGGAATATGACACAGCAATGAAAAGGAATGAACTCCATTCAACAACACAGATGACTCCCCAAATAATCATTCTGGGTAAAAAAATAAAAGCCAGACAACCCCCTCCCCCCAAAAGAGTACATACTGCATGATTCCATTTATATAAAATTCTACAAATGCAAAGTAAGCTAGAATGACAAGCAGACAAGTTGTTGCTTGGGAATTAGGGAGTGGGGGTCACAGAGAGGACTGGGAGGGAAAGATTACACAGGGGCATGAGGAAGTTTGGGGGCATGACGCATGTGTTCTTTATCTCGACTGTGGTCATGGTTTCACAGATATATATGGATGGCAAAACTTATCAAATTGTGCACTTTATGTGCTTTTTATTGTATGTCAATTATTCCTCAACAAAGCTGTACAAACATATAACCACAAAATGATCTCTAGGGGACTTCCAACTGATTTCCAACTCAATTTTGTTTTCATGATCCCTCTTTGATCCCTTTACAGAACTCTCTTCAAGAAACATCATTAGCCCCAAGTAAATATCCTTGTGTTGTTACAAGGCACCAGTCCTAGGTTTGCCAGCTGGAAGAATTCTGAGTAACCCTCAATAATTAAGGATACAGTTCTTCACTTCTCTTCCCCCCAAGCTCACCAAAATCTTACTGGGATCAAATGTCCTAAAAGATGACCTCTATTCTCTGTGTAGGGCATTAAGTAAAGAAGAAAAATCAAAATCAAACAAAAACTTTTTCCACCAACTTCCACTCTTGTGATATAAATGAACTGAAGCCAAAGATTTTAAGAGTTGCCTGATTCCTTTGGGGCTAACCTGGTTATTGATGAAAAGGGCTCTAAATGTGAAAGAAGGGGTCTCTTCCAGCGTTGGGGTGAGACCCTCGCCAACAATTAGTTTGTTGGAGGACTAAACAGCAATCTAGGGATTGGGAGATGAGGATGGCTGTGACGGGAATATTTTGTTTAAATCCTGTTTCAACTTCCAACTGCAAAATGAACCAGCCCAATTTAAAGTTTCGCAACTTCTGACCACTGATCTACATTCCTGAGAGGTTACATATGAAATAAATGTGGTAAGTGTGTGTGTATGTGTTTTAAGTTGCATCATTATTCTCTAATTCATTTACTATAATGAAGAAAGAGACTTGGGGTCATTTGAATTCTGCCTTGGCAACTTACAAGCTTTGTGATCTTGGACAATCCCTTGACTTCTGTAAGCTTCAACTTCCTCCCTAAAATGGAGTTGAACTCCAAGAGCTGATGTGAAAATTCTACAAAACGAGAAAGGCACAGGGCCTGGTACGTGGAAAACATTCAGTAATGCTTTATGAAATCTGTATTGTAAATATCTATGGGGGTGTCATTTTGGAGTCCCTCATCTCTTCCTCTGATAAGCCTTCATCTGGTTACGACGCAAAACCACATAACTTACAGCTCATCGTTCTCTCACCTTCCGTCACATTAATAATTGGAATCCACAAAAGGTCAAGAACATATTAATGGAATTCCCTATTTAAAACAGCAACAGCTAAAGCTTATTGAACACTTAAAATGTGCCAAACATTGTTGTACGTGATTTTCTTGGTTTGTCATTTAATCCTCGCAACAGTCCTATGAAGTTCATACCATGACCCCCATTTTACAGATGAAGAAACTGAGGCACAGATAAAGTCTTTTTCCCAAGGTCACACAGCTAATAAGAGGCTGGGGGAGAGGTGGTGGCCCAGGATTTAAATCCATGCAATCTGACCGTGGGGTATCTGCACTTAACCACTACTGTCTACTGCAAGCTTTTTATAAATTTATTTATTTTATTTGTTTTATTTTTGGCTATGTTGGGTCTTCGTTGCTGCGCGCGGGCTTTCCCTAGTTGCGGTGAGCAGGGGCTACTCTTCGTTGCAGTGCACGGGCTTCTCATTGAGGTGGCTTCTCTTGTTGCAGAGCACGGGCTCTATGTGCACAGGCTTCAGTAGTTGTGGCGCACGGGCTTCGCTGCTCCGTGGCATGTGGGATCTTCCCGGACCAGGGCTCGAACTCGTGTCCCCTGCATTGGCAGGCAGATTCTTAAATACTGCGCCACCAGGGAAGCCCTGCAAGTTTTCTAAAAAATTGATTTTTAAACACATTTGTTTGACTTTTGTTAAACAAATCATCACACACTTACCTCCTGGGTAATTTTGTATATTGAGTCATAAAAATCACGGGTCTCTGAAGGAAAGAGTTTTCAGAAATGTTAGATTATCATTTAGTTATGGCTGTAGGCAGGGCCATAACTAAACAACAGACACCTGGTTAAAAGCCTCCTGAGAACGAAATCCCACCACTTCCGTTCATAGTTCATTTCAAAGTTTAATAGTCAGGAAATTCTTAAATGACAACTAATTTAATTCCTTTATCTGCACGCTAAGCCCCATTCCTTGGGCTGATAAACCCCAATATTTCCATTTCTCTTATTCATTCACTCAACTATTGAGTAAACATTTACTAAGTGTGAACTATTAAAGAAACCTTTATTAAGTGTGTGGGGCCCAGTTCTATCACTGAACATGCGGAGAAAAAGCTCTCAAGGTCTGATAGGATCAATCAGGAAATTGGCCAAGTTTGTGTGCACAATGCGTGTGTTGGGGGAGGGGGAGATTTGCAGTGACAGGGTGGGGAGAGGAGAAACCCTCTTTTATGGAGGTGGGCACAGAGCTCCCCGGCAGCGCCCACTTGTGGGCTTAACATATAATGAAACATCTCAACACAAGCTCACGCAGAGCAAACCCCCAGGAGATGGGGAGGGGGTTGGAAATGCGCCAGTTCCATGCCTGGAAAACCTACACTTTCCTTTTCCAGTGTCCTCAGTCTGTCCAGCACCACCAGCTTGCCATCTTCCCTGTGTAAACGCTTTGCAAGTACCGAAGGCTGTAATTAAGTGGACTCTCTTCTGCGAACACAGTAACTTCAGTGGCTGAATTAGAAATGCCCGATAGAGATTAACCAAGATGGCGGAGTAGAAGGACGTGCTCTCACTCCCTCTTGCGAGAGCACCAGAATCACAACTGGCTGCTGGACAATCATTGACAGGAAGACCCTGGACTTCACCAAGGAGGACACCCCACGTCCAAGGACAGAGGAGAAGCCACAGTGAGACGGTAGGAGGGGCTCAATCAGAGTAAAATCAAATCCCATAACTGCTGGGTGGGTGACTCACAGACTGGCGAACACTTATACCACAGAAGTCCACCCACTGGAGTGAAGGTTCTGAGCCCCACCTCAGGCTTCCCAACCTGGGGGTCCGGCAAAGGGAGGAGGAATTCCTAGAGAATCAGACTTTGAAGTCTAGTGGGAATTGATTGCAGGACTGTGACAGGACTGGGGGAAACAGAGACCCCACTCTTGGAGGGCACACACAAAGTAATGTGTGCATCGGGACCCAGGGGAAGGAGCAGTGACCCTGGGGGAGACTGAACCAGACGTACCTGCTGGTGTTGGGGGGTCTCCTGCAGAGGCGAGTGGTGGCTCTGTTTCACCGTGGGGATAAGGACACTGGCAGCAGAGGTCCTGGGAAGTTCTCCTTGGCGTGAGCCCTCCCAGAGTCTGCCATTAACCCCACCAAAGAGCACGGGTAGGCTCCAGTGTTGGGTTGCCTCAGGCAAAACAACCAACAGGGAGGGAACCCAGCCCCACCCATCAACAGTCAAGTGGATTAAGGTTTTACTGGGCTCTGATCGCCACAGCAACAGGGAGGGAACCCAGCTCCACCCATCAACAGTCAAGTGGATTAAGGTTTTACTGAGCTCTGACCGCCACAGCAACAGTCAGCTCTACCCACCACCAGAGCCTCCCATCAAGCCTCTTAGATAGCCTCAACCACCAGAGGGCAGACAACAGAAGCAAGAAAAACTACAATCCTGCAGCCTGTGGACCAAAAACCACAGTTACAGAAAGACAGAGAAGATGAAAAGGCAGAGGGCTATGTACCAGATGAAGGAACAAGAAAAAACCCCAGAAAAACAACTAAATGAAGTGGAGATAGGCAACCTTCCAGAAAAAGAATTCAGAATAATGATAGTGAAGATGATCCAGGACCTCGGAATAAGAATGGAGGCAAAGATTGAGAAGATGCAAGAAATGATTAACAAAGACCTAGAAGAATTAAAGAACAAACAAACAGAGATGACCAATACAATAACTGAAATGAAAACTACACTAGAAGGAATCAATAGCAGAATAACTGAGGCAGAAGAACGGATAAGTGACCTGGAAGACAGAATGGTGGAATTCACTGCTGCGGAACAGACTAAAGAAAAAAGAATAAAAAGAAATGAAGACAGCCTAAGAGACCTCTGGGACAACATTAAACGCAACAACATTCGCATTATAGGGGTCCCAGAAGGAGAAGAGAGAGAGAAAGGACCAGAGAAAATATTTGAAGAGATTATAATCGAAAACTTCCCTAACATGGGAAAGGAAATAGCCACCCAAGTCCAGGAAGCGCAGAGAGTCCCATACAGAATAAACCCAAGGAGAAACACGCCGAGACACATAGTAATCAAAGTGGCAAAAATTAAAGACAAAGAAAAATTATTGAAAGCAGCAAGGGAAAAACGACAAATAACATACAAGGGAACCCCCATAAGGTTAACAGCTGATTTCTCAGCAGAAACTCTGCAAGCCAGAAGGGAGTGGCATGAAATACTTAAAGTGATGAAAGGGAAGAACCTACAACCAAGATTACTCTACCCAGCAAGGATCTCATTTAGATTTGATGGAGAAATCAAAAGCTTTACAGACAAGCAAAAGCTAAGAGAATTCAGCACCACCAAACCAGCTCTACAACAAATGCTAAAGGAACTTCTCTAAGTGGGAAACACAAGAGAAGAAAAGGACCTACAAAAACAAACCCAAAACAATTAAGAAAATGGTCATAGGAACATACATATCGATAATTACCTTAAACGTGAATGGATTAAATGCCCCAACCAAAAGACATAGACTGGCTGAATGGATACAAAAACAAGACCCATATATATGCTGTCTACAAGAGACCCACTTCAGACCTAGGGACACATACAGACTGAAAGTGAGGGGATGGAAAAAGATATTCCATGCAAATGGAAATCAAAAGAAAGCTGGAGTAGCTATACTCATATCAGATAAAATAGACTTTAAAATAAAGAATGTTACAAGAGACAAGGAAGGACACTACATAATGATCCAGGGATCAATCCAAGAAGAAGATATAACAATTATAAATATATATGCACCCAACATAGGAGCACCTCAATACATAAGGCAACTGCTAACAGCTATAAAAGAGGAAATCGACAGTAACACAATAATAGTGGGGGACTTTAACACCTCACTTACACCAATGGACAGATCATCCAAAATGAAAATAAATAAGGAAACAGAAGCTTTAAATGACACAATAGACCAGATAGATTTAATTGATATATATAGGACATTCCATCCAAAAACGGCAGATTACACGTTCTTCTCAAGTGCACACGGAACATTCTCCAGGATAGATCACATCTTGGGTCACAAATCAAGCCTCAGTAAATTTAAGAAAATTGAAATCATATCAAGCATCTTTTCTGACCACAACGCTATGAGATTAGAAATGAATTACAGGGAAAAAAACGTAAAAAAGACAAACACATGGAGGCTAAACAATACGTTACTAAATAACCAAGAGATCACTGAAGAAATCAAACAGGAAATAAAAAAATACCTAGAGACAAATGACAATGAAAACACGACGACCCAAAACCTATGGGATGCAGCAAAAGCGGTTCTAAGAGGGAAGTTTATAGCTATACAAGCCTACCTAAAGAAACAAGAAAAATCTCAAGTAAACAATCTAACTTTACACCTAAAGAAACTAGAGAAAGAAGAACAAACAAAACCCAAAGTTAGCAGAAGGAAAGAAATCATAAAGATCAGAGCAGAAATAAATGAAATAGAAACAAAGAAAACAATAGCAAAGATCAATAAAACTAAAAGTTGGTTCTTTGAGAAGATAAACAAAATTGATAAGCCATTAGCCAGACTCATCAAGAAAAAGAGGGAGAGGACTCAAATCAATAAAATCAGAAATGAAAAAGGAGAAGTTACAACAGACACCGCAGAAATACAAAACATCCTAAGAGACTACTACAAGCAACTTTATGCCAATAAAATGGACAACCTGGAAGAAATGGACAAATTCTTAGAAAGGTATAACCTTCCAAGACTGAACCAGGAAGAAACAGAAAATATCAACAGACCAATCACAAGTAATGAAATTGAAACTGTGATTAAAAATCTTCCAACAAACAAAAGTCCAGGACCAGATGGCTTCACAGGTGAATTCTATCAAACATTTAGAGAAGAGCTAACACCCATCCTTCTCAAACTCTTCCAAAAAATTGCAGAGGAAGGAACTCTCCCAAACTCATTCTATGAGGCCACCATCACCCTGATACCAAAACCAGACAAAGACACTACAAAAAAAGAAAATTACAGACCAATATCACTGATGAATATAGATGCAAAAATCCTCAACAAAATACTAGCAAACAGAATCCAACAACACATTAAAAGAATCATACACCACGATCAAGTGGGATTTATCCCAGGGATGCAAGGATTCTTCAATATACGCAAATCAATCAATGTGATACACCATATTAACAAATTGAAGAATAAAAACCATATGATCATCTCAATAGATGCAGAAAAAGCTTTTGACAAAATTCAACACCCATTTATGATAAAAACTCTCCAGAAAGTGGGCATAGAGGGAACCTACCTCAACATAATAAAGGCCATATATGACAAACCCACAGCAAACATCATTCTCAATGGTGAAAAACTGAAAGCATTTCCTCTAAGATCAGGAACGAGACAAGGATGTCCACTCTCACCACTATTATTCAACATAGTTCTGGAAGTCCTAGCCACGGCAATCAGAGAAGAAAAAGAAATAAAAGGAATACAAATTGGAAAAGAAGAAGTAAAACTGTCACTGTTTGCGGATGACATGATACTATACATAGAGAATCCTAAAACTGCCACCAGAAAACTGCTAGAGCTAATTAATGAATATGGTAAAGTTGCAGGTTACAAAATTAATGCACAGAAATCTCTTGCATTCCTATACACTAATGATGAAAAATCTGAAAGAGAAATTATGGAAACACTCCCATTTACCATTGCAACAAAAAGAATAAAATACCTAGGAATAAACCTACCTAGGGAGACAAAAGACCTGTATGCAGAAAACTATAAGGCACTGATGAAAGAAATTAAAGATGATACCAACAGATGGAGAGATATACCATGTTCTTGGATTGGAAGAATCAACATTGTGAAAATGAGTATACTACCCAAAGCAATCTACAGATTCAATGCAATCCCTATCAAATTACCAATGGCATTTTTTACGGAGCTAGAACAAATCATCTTAAAATTTGTATGGAGACACAAAAGACCCCGAATAGCCAAAGCAGTCTTGAGGCAAAAAAATGGAGCTGGAGGAATCAGACTCCCTGACTTCAGACTATACTACAAAGCTACAGTAATCAAGACAATATGGTACTGGCACAAAAACAGAAACATAGATCAATGGAACAAGATAGAAAGCCCAGAGATTAACCCACGCACCTATGGTCAACTAATCTATGACAAAGGAGGCAAAGATATACAATGTAGAAAAGACAGTCTCTTCAATAAGTGGTGCTGGGAAAACTGGACAGCCACATGTAAAAGAATGAAATTAGAATACTCCCTAACACCATACACAAAAATAAACTCAAAATGGATTAGAGACCTAAATATAAGACTGGACACTATAAAACTCTTAGAGGAAAACATAGGAAGAACACTCTTTGACATAAATCACAGCAAGATCTTTTTCGATCCACCTCCTAGAGTAATGGAAATAAAAACAAAAATAAACAAGTGGGACCTAATGAAACTTCAAAGCTTTTGCACAGCAAAGGAAACCATAAACAAGACGAAAAGACAACCCTCAGAATGGGAGAAAATATTTGCAAATGAATCAACGGACAAAGGATTAATCTCCAAAATATATAAACAGCTCATTCAGCTCAATATCAAAGAAACAAACACCCCAATCCAAAAATGGGCAGAAGACCTAAATAGACATTTCTCCAAAGAAGACATACAGACGGCCACGAAGCACATGAAAAGATGCTCAACATCACTAATTATTAGAGAAATGCAAATCAAAACTACAATGAGGTATCACCTCACTCCTGTTAGAATGGGCATCATCAGAAAATCTACAAACAACAAATGCTGGAGAGGGTGTGGAGAAAAGGGAACCCTCTTGCACTGTTGGTGGGAATGTAAATTGATACAGCCACTATGGAGAACAATATGGAGGTTCCTTAAAAAACTAAAAATAGAATTACCATATGACCCAGCAATCCCACTACTGGGCATATACCCAGAGAAAACCGTAATTCAAAAAGACACGTGCACCCGAATGTTCATTGCAGCACTATTTACAATAGCCAGGTCATGGAAGCAACCTAAATGCCCATCAACAGACGAATGGATAAAGAAGTTGTGGTACATATATACGATGGAATATTATTCAGCCATAAAAAGGAACGAAATTGAGTCATTTGTTGAGAAGTGGATGGATCTAGAGACTGTCATACAGAGTGAAGTAAGTCAGAAAGAGAAAAACAAATATCGTATGTTAATGCATGTATGTGGAACGTAGAAAAATGGTACAGATGAGCCAGTTTGCAGGGCAGAAGTTGAGACACAGATGTAGAGAATGGACATATGGACACCAAGGGGGGAAAACTGCGATGAGGTGGGGATGGTGATGTGCTGAATTGGGCGATTGGGATTGACATGTATACACTGATGTGTATAAAACTGATGCCTAATAAGAACCTGCAGTATAAAAAAACAAACAAAACAACTAATACTAAACTTTCATTGGGTTATTTGTATGGAAATATGTTAATATAAATGTTTCAGACATTACATGAAATTTCTAAAAATCTTATATTTGTATTTGTATGGAAATATGTATGGAAATATGTTAATATAAATGTTTCAGACAGTACATGAAATTTCTAAAAATCTTATATTTGTATTTGTATGGAAATAGGTATGGAAATATGTTAATATAAATGTTTCAGACATTACATGAAATTTCTAAAAATCTTATATTTGTATTTGTATGGAAATATGTATGGAAATATGTTAATATAAATGTTTCAGACATTACATGAAATTTCTAAAAATCTTATATTTGTATTTGTATGGAAATATGTATGGAGATATGTTAATATAAATGTTTCAGACATTACATGAAATTTCTAAAAATCTTATATTTGTATTTGTATGGAAATATGTATGGAGATATGTTAATATAAATGTTTCAGACATTACATGAAATTTCTAAAAATCTTATATTTGTATTTGTATGGAAATATGTATGGAAATATGTTAATATAAATGTTTCAGACATTACATGAAATTTCTAAAAATCTTATATTTGTATTTGTATGGAAATATGTATGGAAATATGTTAATATAAATGTTTCAGACATTACATGAAATTTCTAAAAATCTTATATTTGTATTTGTATGGAAATATGTATGGAAATATGTTAATATAAATGTTTCAGACATTACATGAAATTTCTAAAAATCTTATATTTGTATTTGTATGGAAATATGTATGGAAATATGTTAATATAAATGTTTCAGACATTACATGAAATTTCTAAAAATCTTATATTTGTATTTGTATGGAAATATGTATGGAAATATGTTAATATAAATGTTTCAGACATTACATGAAATTTCTAAAAATCTTATATTTGTATTTGTATGGAAATATGTATGGAAATATGTTAATATAAATGTTTCAGACATTACAGGAAACGTCTAAAAATCTTATATGTTCTGGTATAATGTTATAAGTAATAATCCTAGTTATTACTTTAAAATGTATATCTCAGAAATAACTAATTTTCTTGTCAACTGCATTATTATGAACTTTCATCAAATCTTTAACCATGGTCATTTTTAAGTCTTTTGTCATTTACAGACAGTTCTGGGTGTACTCTGATGATTTTGCAAATATGTTCCTATAAAAGAGTTTCATCTTCAAGAAATTCATGGAAAAGACTCTGACAAGTACAGGTTTCTGGTAACTGACTGTACTGCTGAACTGAATGAATAAGCATTTTCAGAACTCTAATGAAAAACTGATGAACTCATAAAAGTGCTAACAAAAGATCAAGATGAAAAAAAGGAAATTAATTACATGGGACTGAGTGAACTGATGAGGATGAGTATAATTTTTGTGACTTTCTGTCTGAATTTAAAAAAAAAAAAAATCCCACAAGGACTCAGAGGAAAAGAATATACAAATCAATTTTCACTGCAAAGTAAAGGAGCTGTTACAGTGGAGGATTACTGGACTGAATGTCAATGTTATGACATAGTATAAGTGTGTTTCATGTTTGGTAATTGCAATCATTGTTGCTTTTGTTGTGGTCATCCATGTACAATGCTTGGTGTCAGTCTATCTATCTCTTGTAAAAATAAAATACAGTGTGTGTGTGTGGAAAAAAAAAAAAAAAAAGGCAAGCAATAACCACTGATCAAATAAAAAAAAAAAATAGTAAAAAAAAAAAAAAAAAAAAAAAAAAAAAAAAAAAAAGAAATGCCCTAGTGTGATGCTGCGGACCAGTGAAGGCTGCGGACTGGGAGACACAAGGTCTGGATGCTGGTTCTCGGCCACCGTGCTGCGGTCTATTTTTATTGGGCACCTGAGGGCCCGGGATGCTGAGAAAGACGCAGTCCCCGCCCTCAGGGAACTTACAGTCTAGCGGGGAGACACTGACAAGCACAAGCCCCTGTGTGGAGCGGCACCAGTTACAAGGCAGTTAAACTCCTGACGTTAAGGAAGAGCAAAGCAGGCTTTCATCCACTGCTACCCTCGCACCTCACTGAACCTAGATTTTGTTCACTAAAATTGAGATAATTCCTTCTTAATCTACTTTACGGTGCTGTAGGGACCTCAAAGGCCAAAGTTCCTAGAAAAGCATAAAGGGCAATTCAAAGTAGAGACTGTTGATTAGCTACGTAACGGTGCTAATCTGCACATTTAAAGGATGTTTCATTCAGCGGTGCTACAGGAGAGCGGAACAGAGGGCTAGAAGGCTTGCAAGTCACTGGTACCTGCTCCGAAAAAAAGCAAAACAAAACAAATAAACAAACAAAAAAACAGGCTTGACCTAACGTGGAGGGGAATCCGGAGCAAACTCCAAAGTCAAATTCTCGGAAAGTGACACGTCGGTCTGAGCACCCGCCGCCACTCACCTCGTCCCCAGGGTCACTCTCCAGGCGCCCGCACCACCCTCACCCCGGAAATCCCAGACCGCAGTCCTGACCGCCCGGACCGAGTCGCGGGCGCCTCCTGGCGGCCACCCGCGGCCACCGCCCGCTCGGGGCGCGGGAGCGGCACTGGCGAACTAGGGAGAGAAGGGGCGTGGTCTTCTCGCGTGAACTAATGGCGTCATCGAAGCGACGGGCCCGGAAGGAAGTGGCGTGCGGAGAGGTGTGGCGGTTTCTGCGGTTGCACAGGGGTTCGGACGAGTACGGAGCGCCTGGAGGGACAGCCTGGTACGCGCCCCCCCCCCCACCTTAGTGCGCGCGCTTGGGCCTCGGTGAGGCTCCCGGCAGGAGCTGATCGGCGGTTCCCCCCGGCCCCCAGCACAGCATCCTTTCTCCCTCGGGAGCGGGAAAGCAACCCCTTTCTGTCCCGTCCCTTCCCCGCGAGCCTCTAGGCGGGACGGAGCGGAGGCTCTTAGAGCCTCCAGCCCCGACCCAGGGCTCCTGGGACTCGCGACCCTCTCTCAGAAGAGGGCAGGGAAGGAGCGCGAGGTGGGGCGGGGGTGACTTCGGGGAGCAAAGGGCTTTTGCAGATAGGACGCAGCTGCAGATCGGTAGCTGGAGGCCGCACCGTAAAATAAGCGCCTCTCAGACGTCTGCGCCCAAGTTAAGTTAGACCCGGGCGGCAGAAATCCACGCGCTGGACGCGTGGGCCCAGGCGCGCCCGATTGGGAACCTCGCTGACAGTTACCGCAGTTTTTCCAGATCATTCAGTGTTCAGGAAATGAGTCTCTGGATGCCAACTCGTTCGCGTCCTGGTGCCTGAATACAGTTGAACCCAGGAGCCCCAGAGTCTACCCAGCCTGGGGAACCCCCTTTCCCCTCTAACCATGGGCTTGGGGAACCTGTCAGGTGCAAAGTGCCGGTCAAGCATATGGGAGGGAGTGTGGCTTCAGTGCTGCTCAGAGCCCTATATTGTTTAGGGCCAAAGGAATAACTGGGAAGGTGGATGAAAGGCCAGAGAATCCCGCCATGGAACTCGGCTCGCATGCTGTCTCTGTCGCTCCAGCCTCTGAAAGGAGTAAATAATGGTTTCCTTTGAAGTGGCAGGCAATTAGGGCTGGGAGGCTCTGACCAGAATTACACGGCCACAACTGCCTGTCATCTGACATCCTCTGTAATTTGGACCAACGTACTGCAGCTGCCTCGCTTCCCTTTTACTAATATGAGCGGCTCCGGTGACAGCCCATTCGTGTTCACAGGAAGGGAAGGCTGTGTCCTGAACGCTGCCCAGTTGGCACTGGTTCTCGCTTGGACCACGGCTGTATCTGGAGCCACTGCCTCTTCGGGGAGGTGGAGAGTATAATTCCATAGTTAAGGAATGGTGGTGCCAAGTGAGAGCAAGGAGGAAGAGAGTTGTAGATCTAGCCTTGTGTTCGTACTACTACAGGCTGGACGTGAGCCACTTTCCAGAGCTCAGCTTGGGGAGGTGCTCTTGCTGTGAGAGCTTTTCTCCCGCAAGTCAGAGCGCACACGTCTTGCTGTATCTTTTCCCCCAGGGTGAACGCTCACCGATGGCTCAGTTGGGAGCAGTTTTGGCTGTGGCTGCCAGTTTCTTGTGTGCATCTCTCTTCTCAGCTGTGCACAAGATAGAAGAGGGACATATTGGGGTGTATTACAGGTAAGGCAGCGACAGGGAGTTGCTTGCAACTTCCTGTTCAATGACTGGCTTTCCTAGTCAATGTTTAACAGATTCTGCTGGCCAATTGTGTTTCTATTTTGTTGATTAGGGGAGTCTTTTAGATTGAGCTTTTGTGTCCGTGACCATGGAGAGGGGAATACACACACACACGTAAATACATATATAAATGTAAATATAAAACCTAGTAGTCTGATGCCATGGATGATAATCGATAAACGTGTAGAGAGATTTAGAGAGAAAACCTAAAGGCAACCATGCTCCTTGAAGATCATCTCTGAAACATTGTTTTCTCCTACTTCCCTCTGGGCGTCTTGGCGCCACAAGTTTACCTCTGATGAGTACCGGTTCTTGATGGCAACCTGAGGAGATGTAATGGGGACCTACTCTTTAAAATTAACATTTCAGGAAAAATGAAAGAGCCTGCAGGTTGATTTGTATCCATCAAGGCAAGCTCTAGGATAGTGGTTCTTGCAATAACCCATTATATCACTTTATTTTTATTGCTCTTTTTTAAAAAAAAATGTATCTGTGACTTAAATAATATAAAGCAAAAAAGCATTTAATATAAATCTTAGGTTGCTTTCCTTTGAGTAACCTCCATAACCAAGTTATTTGCTTTAAGTCTTTATGAACGCCTTCTTATATGTACCCCGTAATGCTTTTTCTCTGGATGCCAATAGCGAGTTCTAGAAATCTGATTGGGTTCCCCTCTCCCTTTAATTATTTCTTCCCACCATCTGTTTCTATGTCCCCCAAAATGGCTTTTAATTTTATTACCATTTACATATAACTTGATTAGAAAAGTAACTGTACTGCCAAAAAAATATTTAGATGGTTTATCAAGTGTACTTAAAATTATTCTTTTGGTTCTTTGTGTCACTGGACTCCAACACTAGTACCATTAATTGGTCACTGTATTACCAGATTTAACTGCCCTTGTGGATCGCCACAAGCCCAACAGATACGACAAAACAGCTCTCCTCTCTTACCTCAAGTATAGCCAGGGATTCTGCTGTCTTTATTCCACTTTGTCTGTGTGCCCATTTTTCTCACTGCAAAGCATGAATAGCGGTTTTAGGTTTTAGCATCAGGCTTCCTAGAATATTAGGGTCAAGCTGAGAGGAAGAAAGGGATCTGTGGGCATGGCTCTGGCACATGTCACTCTATATTAAATGTTTATGGGGCTGCAGAGAAAGTGGGCCCAAACAGTATTGATGTAACAGACACCCCTTTGCTAAACCAAGCCTGCCTCTCTCTCCCTCCTCTGCAGAGGCGGTGCCCTGCTGACTTCCACCAGCGGCCCTGGCTTCCATCTCATGCTCCCATTCATCACATCCTATAAGTCTGTGCAGGTATACTCGGCTTGTGGGGCAGGGCTGGACGACTGCAGACTTGGGTGGTGATTAGTGCCTGATTTGGAATGATTTAGCCATTGGATGAGTGGATGGGTATAATGCCTTTCCAAGGAATCACTTAAGACTAAGTCATATATATAATATAAAGTATGAGGCTCCGTGAGCCATTCACTTCTGGGGTTTTACTTGATCGTTGAAATAGCTGAACGCGGTCATTGCCTTGGCCCGTCATTCCCAGCTGGGAACTATGGCTTCACTTCAAGACAAAACCAGAGAAGAATCTGTTCTGAATATGCAGAAGGAAAAATAGGATGTTTGTGCATCTGTATGTTTTAAACCACAGGCTACCAAGATAGATGGAAATAAAACATGGTAATTTTGCTGGTTCTTTTTTGAACTTCAGAGATGTGAACATAATTGGGGGGGGGGTGAACTTGGAGAAGGGAAATGACATCTAAAATAGGTGTAGGATTAGTTATGACAGACCCAAAGCCAGGCTAAGTTAGACTAGTCATCTTTGAAGTATATCCAGCTAAGAGGAATAAGAAGATTCAGAGAATGACTTTTAAACTAACCCAGGAAAATATCCTGGTATACCTCATCAGCATTTGCCCTGTAGGTTTCTTCTGCCATTTACTGTGCTTGATGGTTTTCAAAGTGCATTCATGCACATTATCTCATCTGAGTCTCACAATAATCCTGAGAATGGGCCAAGCAGGTTTTAGAGGCTATGAGGTTAAATAAAGAATCTGCTGTTTCAAGACTAGTAAATGGAAGAAATGGAAGTAAACACGGGTCTTAGGACTCCTAATCCAGGGTCTTTTTCACTAAACCATCATTGCTCAGCTTGTTCATGTGGTGGTTCATTTACAGGGAAGCAGGGTGGGTACCTTTGCTTGGTTTAGTCTCACACTCTGTAAGTGAGGAGGATTCAGTGGGGGTATTCACGTTTCACAGAGGCAAAGTTTAACCCAAATAAGTATTCAAGGCCAAGGCTATTTAGGTTTCCCAAAAGAACTCACTTTGTTTGTCACTGCTCACCTTACCGCATCTTATGTCTCCCCTAATTCCAGACCACACTCCAGACAGATGAGGTGAAGAATGTACCTTGTGGGACAAGGTAAGGTGCCCAGAATAAAGCTGTGAAGCCCACATAAGAGGCAAGGCCATCTGGCTGGCTACAGTAAGAGACAGTGAAAAGGGACGTACCCCTTGGTGGTTTCACCAAGTTCTTTGTCCCCAAGCTCCCTATGTTCTGAGTTGAGTAGGTGGTGGAATGCAGTAGAGAAAAATCACAGAAGGGAGACAAGTTTGGAAGGGCCTTGAATGCCATGATAAAGGCTTTTAGCACATAAATAACTTGCTAGAGGAAGATAACTTTAGCAGAACTAGCTATGGAGAATGTTGGAAAGGTGGTAGCGGGGAGAACTCAGGGGCAGGAAATTCAAAGAGAAAACCAATACGGTGGTCTGGTTGAAAAGTCAGGAAGGTCTGAACAGGGACAGAGTAACAAAGTAAACCACACCACAAGAAAACACTCGGACAAATACAGAATCAGAACATCCCACAGAATGACTGGCCCAATTTCATCACAAAGTCATTGTATCTGGAGGGGCCTTGGGTCAAAAAGGAGACGTAAAGATATAAGCAAATGTAACGTGGTGAACCTTGCTTAGAACATGGTTCCAAAATAACAGCTATTAAAGACATTACAGAAACTGCGTTAGTCATTTTGGGCTGCCATAACAGAATACCACAGACTGGGTGGCTTAAACAACAGACATTTATTTTCTCACGGTTCTAGAAGCTCAAAGTCCAAGGTCAAGGTGGCAGCAAGGTTGGTTCCTGGCCTGCAAGTGGCTACTTTGCTGTGTCCTCACATGGCCTTTCCTCTATGCACGTGTGGAGAGAGAAAAAGATCTCTGGTGTCTTTTTCTTCTTTCCTTTACCAGTCCAGTCAGATCAGGGCCCCACCATTATAACCTCATTTACCCTTAATTACCCCTGTAAAGGCCCTGCTTCCAAATGCACTCGCATTGGGGATTAGAGTTTCAGCATACGGATTTTGGAGAGCACACAGTTCAGTCCATGACAGGAGCTTCTGGGGAAATTTGGAGAAAGACTGGGTATTAGATGGTAAGGAATTATTGCTAATTTCCTTAGGTTTGGGAATGGTATTGTGACTCTGTAGGAGACTGTCATTATTCTTAGGATGCTTGACAGGTGTTAAGGGCTAAGGTATCCTGACCGCAGCTTGCTTTGAAATGTTCAGCAAAAAAAAAAAGGTAGATCAATCAATAGGTAAAATGTTAACAATTGTTAAATTTAGGTGTTGATATATGAGTGTTAGTTGTACTATTCTTTCAGCTTTTCTGTATGTTTGAAATTGTTTTCTAATGAATGTCAGGGGCGGGGAGGGCTGAACTGAAGTGATGGTGAAAACAAAGTGAGAAACAGTGACCATAAAACCCCACATTTTTAAGTTCTGAGAACTCCGTTACCTTCTTTAGTCTCTTCCTTTCGATTGATTGCTTTAATCAAAAGGCACTGCAGATTCAAAGGAGATGAACTACTCTTGTCTTACCGCCAAAGTTTCGTTTTTCTCTTCGCGGAGGTATTTTTAGGAGGTGTGATTTCTCGCGAGGTTGTGTTCTCACTAGCGGCTCGGAAGGACTCCTGCCTGGAGAGCCTCCTGCCTCTGACCTCTCACCGCCTCCCACCCCACCGCCCCCGTGAACTCTCCTCCTTTCCCGTGGAGTCACACACCTGCCGCTGCCCCCTAGGAGGGGCACCATATTCCAGAGCTTAGCCCTGACTGCTGTGTCCGTGCCTCTTCCGACAGCGGTGGTGTGATGATCTACTTCGACAGAATCGAGGTGGTGAACTTCCTGGTCCCACACGCAGGTGTGTGCTTGCCGTGCCCCTCCCCCAGCCCAGCCCCTCCCCCGCGGCCCACTCCCCCCGCCCCGCCACTGGCCCCGTGTCTGCTGCAGCGCCCCGGGAAGGGACCGCCGCTGTGTCCGGGGATGTGGCGAGTCCCGCCCGTCCTCATGCTGAATCTCTCCTTCCTCCCAGTGTATGACATAGTGAAGAACTACACTGCCGACTACGACAAGGCGCTCATTTTCAACAAGATCCACCACGAGCTGAACCAGTTCTGCAGTGTCCACACGCTTCAGGAGGTCTACATCGAGCTGTTCGGTAAGAAAGCCTCTTGTGATGATCACCTGCTCGAGCAGCCCTGCTTCCGCCGCTGCCTACTTCTGAGCTGCCCACAGGGCGGCATGGGTACCAAAGGCCCGGAAGTGCTGAAGATCCAGTGCCCGGGAAGCGGGCGGTCACACAGGGCACTCCTGGGAAATGCTGATGCCGGTGGAAGAAGCTCGTGAGAGTGGTTGAGCGTTGGGCACAGGAGTAATAGTGGATGAGAGGACTCGCTCCTGCCCTGAATCAGAGGTCTGGGATGGACATGTGTTCCCACTGTCCCTAAACATCGTTCTGTAATAAAGAGGGATCAGTTCTAGAAGGACCTTAGAGATTACCCAGCATCCTCCTTTCAAGATAAGGGTACTAAGGCCCAAAGGGAGAAAGTGCCAGAGCTGGCTGGTAGCAGAGCTGAAGCTCAGACCTCCCTCCCCTGGCTTCTGGCTTCTGGCTTCTGGCTTCATCCATGCCACCCTGGATGAAGGGCACCAGGACCGGCTGATGAGAACAGCAAGGGTCACGTTTAATTCTAGAAGTGGGACAAGGACCATAGCTACTTAAAGTTCCTATGTGGGTTTTGGTTGTTGTTGTTTTTACCCTATACCTGTAGAGAAGAATAGGGAAACGCTTAGAACAGAGAGGACCCACGTGGGACTTCCCTGGTGGCGCAGTGGTTAAGAATCCGCCTGCCAATGCAAGGGACACGGGTTCGAGCCCTGGTCCGGGAAGATCCCACATGCCGCGGAGCAACTAAGCCTGCGAGCCACAACTCCTGAGCCCATGTGCCACAGCTGCTGGGCGCACATGTCGCAACTACTGAAGCCCGCGTGCCTAGAGCCCATGCTCTGCAACAAGAGAAGCCACCGCAATGAGAAGCCTGTGCACCACAACAAAGAGTAGCCCCCGCTCGCCGCAACTAGAGAAAGCCCACGCGCAGCAACGAAGACCCAATGCAGCCAAAAATAAAATAAATAAATTTATTAAAAAAAGCAAATGAACTTTGCCGTCAGTGGTAACAGCTATTCTTGACATCAGGACTGGACAGTGGTTTTTCCCAGGAATCTTCATTAAAAGGACCCTGAGTGAGAACATTCTGTAGAGTAGACAGAGGCGGAATCATTGGCGACACCAGTGGTCTTAATTAAGCAAACAGCCTTTTGCACTGTGTTTCAGATTTGGGAAATCATCAGAAGCACTTTTGACTTTTCTGCAGAAGAAAATGAATCTAAATTCACTTTATAGGCTTTGGATTCTCTTGTGGGGTTTGGATTCAGTGTGCTGTTAAGAACAATTCAGTAAATCTGCTGTTGATTTTTTTTTTTTAACCTCAAACTGATAGAATTTCATAAAATATCTTAGTTTTCTCTCTAGGCATTGTTTTAGAACTTGTGCCATTAAATGAACGTTTCAAAGCATTTGAAACAACAAAAGACAGAAGAGCTCTAATTTCCATGTAGAGATAATTAAAATGTGAAATTGTTCTGCATTAGAGAACTTCTCACTATCTTGCAGATGAACTTGGCGGCCTGGTAAAGTAAAACTTCTTGTACAGAGGAGCTAGGGAAGTATGTTTGCTTTGAAATATCTTTCTTTTTAACATCATTCTTGCCAGCAAGCACTGTTTTGTTTAAAATCCATTTGCATCTGCAAAGGAGAAACTCAAGTCTCTAATCCTGTTCCTTGAAGTTGGAAAGTTTTTCTCTGGTCCCCTCCTCTCAGGACTTACAGCCCTGACTTTCAGCTTGACTGCAGTTTTTATCACTGCTTGCTCTGATGCATCCTCTTTGCCTGTTTTATTAAAATGTTATCCAGTACTTGTTAAGAAGTTTGTCTGAAGACCCTCTTTGTGTTCACTTAGTAACATAACTTAATTGGCATCTGTCAGCATAACCATCACCTATAAACAACTTAGTACTGGTGTTACTTTGGTAGTAAACCACCTTGCAAAATATTTCTTCCAGATTTTCCTAGAAAGTTACTAGCCCAGGGTCACAGTTTTCTGCCTTGACTCAGATAGAATTTAATCTGATAAACAGCTGTGTTATTAACTTATGGAGGGTACAGGCCATCTCCCTTAAAGTTTGGTTGGTCTCCTATTTAAAATAGAAAATATGGAATGGAATGTTTATCTCTAGCCGTCAAATTGTTAGACCCATGTCAGGTGTGAGGTGCTGCCCTTATGGGCATTTCTCCCTCAGTGCTGAGAGGCTGGTGGGAACGTATCTGATATGTAGAGGTATTAAAACCCCTTGCTTAGCGATATGACAGTTGAAGGAAGTACTGTTCTCAACCCTAACAACCAAAGCATAATAATTGAACAAGTTCCTCATTTGGGGTCCTGACTAGCTAGAGCACATCACTGAACCTCTGTGGGCCTCAGTTTGAGCATCTGTAACAGGCAAGGAGTTAGACTTACTGTTCCTCAAAGGCTCCTGGATCACGAATGGCCACTTAAAGCAGATGGCAGCTGACAGTAAGGGAGATGGTTCCGTGTAGATGTCCCAGCCTGGTTTCGTGGGTCCTTTTCTCGGTGATCTTCCAGGATCTTACTGAGGATCTCATGGGCGGGGGGGGCAGGGAAGGGAAGGCCCAGGCCAGAGCAGGCAGCCTGGGTGCCGCTGTTCCTAGGGTCACAGCTAGAGGGACAATCGGTTACAGCTCTTCCAACCCTTGTCCGTGAAATGACTCACGTGTCATGTTTCAGACAGAGAATCAGGACCAAAGCAAACAACACATCAAACCACTTGGGCTCGTTTCCAGAACTGTAAATTGTCATTTTTCTCCTTGGGTTATTTGATGGAGTTCCTAAATAGAATTAGTCTTCCTTGGGGCTTTCCTTGACATCAGAGTCTGTTTATCTTTTAGAAACCTCTAAAATTACTAGATTTAATGTGCTTGGCTTTTTCAAAATACCTAACTTGGCCATTCCGCCTTCCTTCTTCGTGAAAGCCAGGCGGCCACCTTCTGTTGCTGCTGTTTCTAGGGAAGGGCTGCTGCCTGACTCCAAAAATGTGCTAGAGTTGTTGTTTGTCCTTGTAAAGTTTAGTTCCCTTCTGGGCGAGGCTGATATTTTCTTGAGGCCCCAGGGAAAGGACACGCTCACGTCTGGCTCACATAGCGGACCGAGTGGGCATCCCGCTGTGAGAGTCTTGCAGGGCGTCTTTAGACATCCGGGCTCTGATGAGCAGTCTGCCTTGGGAAGACCTTTTGCCTGTGCATTCTTCAGCCGGTGTCTTGCCTTGCACTCTACCACCATACTTCCCTCCTCCCCGCCTGAAAAGTGTAACAGCTCCTTTTTCTATGTGTCTTGATTCCAGATCAGATTGATGAAAATCTCAAACTGGCTTTGCAGCAGGACCTGACCTCCATGGCCCCCGGGCTCGTCATCCAAGTAAGCACCGCCCTGGTGGGAGCCCTGCCACCGCCCCCGACCCCCGAGGAAGGTGCATCCCCTCTTCCAGAGGATGTCCTGTCTGTGCAGGAAGATCAAGGACCGGTGGGAGCTGGTCCCTCAGCCCCTCACCTCCCCATCGGGTGCTGTTTTTATCCCTCTCCAGGCTGTGCGGGTGACAAAGCCCAACATACCCGAAGCCATCCGCAGGAACTACGAGCTGATGTGAGTGTGCCCGGTGCCCCAGCTGTATCCACCGCTCTCCCCCGCCTCCCGTTCATCCCATCCCGGGGTTGATCGACGCCGGGCCAGACATCCCCTCTTGAGTATTTGTTACAGCGCACCACCCTGGAAGATGGGGCAGGCATGTCAGGACGCTCACCTGGGCTCCGGGACGACAGAGCAGGGATGCTCTTCAGGGGGTCGGGGAGGGGGCGGGGGGGAGGTGTGTGGCATTTCACGACTCGTGCCAAAGAAGACGGGGAGCAGCGATTGAGTGGGCAGGCAGGTGCCTTTTACTGAAGTCAGTTATGCTTTATTTCCTACCAATGAGTTTCGGAGGAGAAGGCAAGCCATGTTACTGCCTGCAGCAGAGCCGCTTTCACCTGGGATGTTAAAGAGCCTGCCAGGAGAGAGGAAGGAATGACAGCTTGCGTCCCCCTGGGCGGGGGCAGCTTGTCTTCTCCAGGGCACAGTGAAGCTCCGCAGAAGCTGGTCCCCAGTGGCCTCACAGCTGTGCATTTTTCTCCCCTTCAGGGAAAGCGAGAAGACGAAGCTTCTGATTGCAGCCCAGAAGCAGAAGGTGGTGGAGAAGGAAGCCGAGACAGAGCGGAAGAAGGCCCTCATTGGTCTGACTGTGCTTCTGGGGTCCCCTTTCGGGGCGGAGGGGCTGGGGAGGGTGGAGAGATTCAGGAAGCCTGGGGCACGGTCCTCCGAAGCCCTGCCACACGCAGGGGCGGCCTTCATCCCCCGGAAGCAGAGCTGAAATTGTCAGATTGCAGCCAGCGATCGTGAGTTTTGAGTTTCCACAAATCTCTTAAAGGAGCCCTTCCAGTTAATTCTTCATTCACAATAATAATAACACCGATTGGGCCCTTACTATGAGCCGTGGGCTTTTCTAAACGCTTGCGGGTGAATCATCTCGCTCCCCACACACCCAGCCCTGCCGGGTGAGGAAGGCACCATCCTTAACCTCCTTTCACTGAGCTGAAGCACACAGAGGCTAGATTACTGCCCGAGGTCACATGGCAGAGAGCTGATGGAAACGGGGTTCAAATCCAGGGACTCTGCCCCCGAACCCGGGTTCTTCACCACTGCCCCAGACGACCAGCCACAGCCCTGGCCACTTCCTAACGTGCAGTGGCAGGAGGAAACCTGTACCCTAACCCTTAAAGCATTCCTGTGGAAGAAATGTCCTGTGACTTAGGAGAGAGAGCCTGCCATGGCCGCCTCTGGGCCAGTGGCCCTTCACTCGAGCTCACCCACTGCCCTGCATCAGGGCCTCAGATCAGGTGAAAGGTGCAGTGCAGTCAAACTCTGGAAATACCAGAGCTCTAAGCCTTTTCTCAACTTCATTAATATAGAGGCAGAGAAAGTGGCTCAGGTGGCAGAAATCACCTATGGGCAGAAGGTGATGGAGAAGGAGACAGAGAAGAGAATTTCGGAAATCGAAGGTGAGCAAGAGTGAAATTCCCGCCTGCCTTTTCCTCAGACCCCTCTCTGTGACCAGGGGGTGGGAGAGTCATTTCCTTTGCTCTGTAACCTCTGTTCTCAGATGTTATGATTTCTTTGGAACATCCCTTGTTCTCTGTGCTCTGACTCGAGTTTTGGGGAGATTCGGTCCAGGCTGGCATTAACTTTCCACTTGAGAGATTCAGTCATTCATCAGATTTTAGTTGGATGCCATCAGAACTCTTCTGCCAGGCTTAAGAAAAAGGGAAATCACGTGGTCCCTGCTGTCTTGCGCTCACAGTCTGGCATTGGAAGTAAACCAAGAAGCTAGGTCCAGACAGCAGCTCGCTCCCTCCTGCCTTACCCACCCCCCTCCTCGGAAGCCCGTGATCACCATAGTTTTGGCCTCTCAGGGTCCCTGTGGATGTTAAGCTGGGTGTGAAGAAGACACCTTGCAATACCGACACCACGAGCTGGAGAGAGGTGTTGTCTTTGCCAGCTTCTCTGAATCTCACTCACCTTCAGTCCCCTGCCCCTCAGCTCTCACCTCATTCCCACCACTCACCTCCTCCTCCGTGTGGTGCCTTTATATCAAGCAAATTCTAGGCCAAAAACAAGACCTCAGGGCCCAGCTTCAGGCTACACAGTGCTGTGTCCAGTTGTACTCACGATGGGGCCTCTCGGGCTTTGCAGGTGCCCGTGGAGGAGCCAGTTAGGCTTTTACAGGTCAGCAGCTCCTCACTGGGGAGCTCTTAGCTGAACAGCACATTTTTATTTCTTATAAACGCAGGTCACCAGGCGGTAAGGCCAGTCGAGTTGGCCGCATGCACCCCAGCCGGCCTGCAGGCTTCCACCGCCCAGGGCCCTGCTGAGGCTGTGCAGTGAGAACCCACCCGCAGTCCCCCCTGGCTTCCCAGGCTTTTGCTACAGATGTTGCCCATGCAAGGCTGGCCTCATTCCCAAGGCCAGGGAGTAGACATCAAAAATTTTGCGTCAGCTTGACCGAAAGCTGGTCTGAGCAGATTAAGGAAGCAGATTGCAAAGCAGAAGTTTAAATGGGTCTTAGTCCAAACAGGTGTTAGCCTGGACCACGGCACGGCATGCCCTTCAAGTTGTGCCAGCTTAAGCGCTGCTAATTAGAGCCTTTCTGAAATGACTGATGGAAATGAAAAGGGAGCTGAAGTTGGAGAGGGGCTGAATTGTTTTGCTTATGGTAGTCGGTTTCAGGGCAGATCCACCTCGGGCCTTATCCAGAGCCTTCTTCGGGCTTCCCTTGCTCTTGCTGTGTAATAGGAGGGGAGGGGGCCGGGGTGGAGAGCTCAGAGACTGGAGGTGGAGGCGGGTCCCGCCCCTCCCCTCACAGGCCACAGCAGGAGTAAGCGGCTCGAAAGAGGACGTGTCTCCGGGCCGCAGTGCCTTTCTCCACAATGCTGTCAGAAAACACACTGTCGGGCACAGCAGCAGACTTGCTCAGGGTTAGCTAGTCCCCAGCACCGGGAGATGCTGTCAGAGCACTCTTTCATCTTGGTCGATTTTCACAACCACTTGTGAAACAGGAAAAAAATGCCTTTTCCCCAGTTTCATAAATGAGGAAATCAGAGCACAGAGAAGCCAGAGCAGTGTGCCCAGGGTCACGGAGGCAGTCGGGGAAAGTTGCGGGGACTAGCCTTCTGATAGCCGCTGCGCTTCACTTCACTGCGTTCTTCCCTTAAGATGCTGCGTTTCTGGCCCGGGAGAAGGCCAAAGCGGACGCTGAGTGCTACACTGCCCTGAAAATAGCCGAAGCAAACAAGGTAAAGGCCCAGCGCCGCCTGGCCGCCAGAGGGCGTGTGCCCGGCTTGAGAGTTGCCGGGTGGTTGTAAGAACACTGCCTGCCCCAGCCCCTCATGGTCGGGAGTGAGGACTCCTGTGCCGTGTGGGCCAGCGCCTTCCCTTTCCCTTAGCTGGACCCTGAGAGAAGTTTAATTTTGCTGGTAAACAGAGAAACTCCTGAAACTCTCGCAGTTCTCACCTTGAGGACCTGAGATTACTCTCTCCCAGAGAAGGGGTTTTGCGGTTACTAATGTAGCAGTGAGACCAGGAAGAGGAGCAGGGGGGTGTGGTTCTCACGGAGACCCTCTCCTCACGAAAGTAAAGGGATGCCGCCCAGACTTTTCCCTAATCTGGCCCCACCAGAGTCTTCCTTCCTCATTTTTCTTCCAGCTGAAGCTGACCCCTGAGTATTTGCAGCTGATGAAGTACAAGGCCATCGCTTCCAACAGCAAGATTTACTTTGGCAAAGACATCCCTGACATGTTCGTGGACTCTCCGGGCAGCCTGGGCAAGCACTTGGAGGCGCTAGTTGACAAGCCGAGCTTTGGCTTAGAAGAGGAGCCCTCAGAGGCGGACGCGGAGGAGAACTGAATGTCCACAGCCGCACATGACACTCAAAGAGATCTTTATTTTTTAATGATGAACCAGGATGCCGCTCCCTTCCACACTACCTTCTTTGACTCTCTTCCACGTACTGTGGTGAAAAAAGAAGAAACAGACTTAAATCTATTCCCCTTCCTGGGAAGCGGGGGCAGGGACTGATGAATTGGGGTTTTCTTCAGGTAAGTAGGTTATGTGACTTCTGTTAAGATTTGGAAACCATGGGTTAGACCTTTGACCGCCAGGCACTGATTTTCGCCCTTCTGAAGCTGGCTTAATTAGTGATGCTATTAATAAGGAGTGGGAGAAATGCAGGGTGTCGCCTCCGATCGGACTGCCCTTATTTGGGGAAAGGCAGTCCAGTGTTCTCATCGTGCCTCCAAGGTGGGAGATGCCCGTGGGTGAGGCCCAGCTACCGAGCAAATACGTGCTTGCAAGTTTGCCAGCAGAGCTGTGGAGAAACGGCTGCGGTGGATGTTGGCTTTCCCGGCGCTCCTGGCCGTGAGCCCGTGAGTTACTGCCGAGGCCCGCTCTCTGGAGCCCTGGTAAGGAAGAGCTGGTGCTAGGTTTTGCAAGCTTTCCTACACACCACCCTCCTTGCCCCAGGGCTGAAAGCGTGGTGGCTTCTGACTACATTTCCAGGGTCAGGGTTTGGCCACCACCACACAGTTCTTTTTAAAACTTTTCACCTATTCTGTGATTTGGTTTTTTTCTCCTCTTAACCTGTTCGTTGGTTCCACTCAGCATCAAGAAGACAGGAATGAAGAACTCAGGTGTCTTCAAAGCTGCTGAAGTGGGACCGTGCTATCTGTTAGCCACTGTGGTACCTCCTTGGCAAACTGTGTGCGTTCCTTGAGATCAAGTGTCTTTTCATTGCTGTGGGGATCCTACGGTTGAAGACCTCCTCTGGGGAGGAAGAAGGGCTCGTCCAAAAGATTCCCCACTCTCAGCGCCTGTGGCTTGTGCTGGGGTCTGTCTGATGTAGTGATAAGGGGGAGGCCGTTCGCTAAGCGGCCGATGTCTTTAAATCCAGGGCTCCGGGGGTCACACCGAGTGTTAAATTTCCAGAGACAGCTGTGTGGGTACGAGTTCATGCCCTAGTCCCTGGGTCAGAAGGGCTGCATCAGAATCCACTCAAATGTTTTTTCGTTACTAATTGGGAGATTTGGATGGGGGGAACACAAACATGAAAAAAAGGTTTTCTTGTGTCCTGAAGTTGGAGTTGGGGGCAGGAGTGGGTACCAGGTCGCTAAGTGCAGGGCAGCTGTCTGGAGTGAAGCCTGTTGGTATCGTCCACGACAAGCCCTGGCTGAGGATTTGTTATTAGCTGCCCCCGTCCAAGAAGAACTCCCACTGTACCCCTCTTTTCTCAGTGAAACTACAAATGATACTTTCTGGCACAGATTTCCATCTCATTTTTGATCCCACGCCCAGACTTCTGATTAATCGAATGGCCCCAAAAGTCGGGCTACCTTGCTTCTAAGTAGCACCAGGCTTGTCGGGAGTTGGGGGAGCATTCAGCCGGCCTAGGAATACACAAAGGGTTAACCCCTCTTAATTTAAATGTTGCCCTTCTCTGTTCTAATCTGTGGGACTTAGAATTCTCAAACCACCATTCCTGGTCACACTTTGTGCAGGCAGCCAAATGTTCCTGGGAGTGATGGATTTTAATGTGCTCAGAAGGCCTTGCAGAAGGCAGTTAGTCTAAGACCAACATAAGGTATCCATCATTAAGATACACTCACCCTCCTCCCATTTCAGTGCCATTAATCACTTGTTAGGAGTACCATGTCACATCCAGCACCCCTGATTTACATATCTGTCGGCTCCTCTGCTCTGAGACCGGCTGCGTAAGCCTCAGAAAACACTACTCCTCTCCAGTGGAATATGCAGCAGGGACATCTCAGCCTCTCTGAATAGCAAGCTTGCTCAGATTCTTAACCGGAACTTCTAATACTAGCATCCTGTGATGGCTTGTCCCTTGCACTAGATCACAAAGGAGCCTCAGTGAAGTCCTGCTACACCTACCCCCCTTCAATGTCAATGTCACTTCTTCTTTAAGCAAAAAATATAACTGTTGTAGTACCCATTCGTTTAACTCCAATGTTGTCTGTACCTCCCTGAATAGGAATATCATGGAAATGGGCTGTTTCCTTAGCTTGGGACAACTAACCAATCTGTCTGTGTGACTTCGTTTCTGTAACACTTACTAGAAAACCTGATGTAAAAACATTTGAATTCTAAACATGTAAACTGTGACAGCCTGCAATTTTGTAGGCAGTAAAGTCATGGCTGCTATTGATAAATGGAACCTCTATCAAAATAAGGAACTGTTTATAAAAGTCAGTTTTTGTAGGACTTCCCAAGGAAAAATCACCTTGGTTGAATGTTTCTCACTCATTAAACTTTGCAGAAGTGATCTATATTCAGTACTGTTTTTAATCACTTTTTTAATATCAGGACAGAATATTTGAAAGGAAGCCACAGTTTGTTATATGACTAAAAAATTTGGAGGGATCTGCGATCATATTAAGTTGAGAGAGGAAAAAAAAATCACTGAAAGAATTTTAGCAATATAGTCATCCCTCGGCATCCGCGGCGGACTGGTTCCAGGACACTCCTCCCCCCCCCCCCCATACCAAAAGCCGTGGATGCTCAAGTCCCTTATATAAAATGGCCTAGTACAGCTGCCTCTGTATCCGCGGGTTCCACATCCGCAGATACAAAGGGCCAACTATATTGATCCGGAAAAAGTAGATGTTTTATAAATGATCTGTTGCAGTCTCTATGGGTCTCTATCTTTCAACACAGATAACTTCACCATTTATAAACAGTGGAAGTCAGATCTTCATATTTACTGACTTACCTATTTAAGTTTGATCGAGGATAAGTTGTATCCTGACTAGTGGTCACTCTGCATCTATGGACTTAACCACTGCTTCTTTAGTTCTATTCAGTAGGGTTCTAGCCACTATTTCTGGTGTTTCCTTTTAAAAGAGGTAATAGCCAATCATTTTGTGTTTGTATTTCCGTTCCTCTCTATTTCTGCTTTTGTGCAAGCTGGTGACTGAATAGTCAAAACTAATTCTACTTGCAAAGAGCCCCGAGGACTGAATGACCCCCTTTGTAACTGAGAAATGATTGTTGTTAGATTAATCACTCTACAAATGATATGCTGGATTAATTGCCTTGGACTGATGGATGGAAGAACTGTTTTGGACAACTCTAAAGGTGTGATTTGATGTCTTAGTTTTATTTTCAATCTTGCTAAATAAAATGAGTCTTTGTATTTTTTTTTTTTATTACAGTGAAATTTAGCAATAGCTAAAGTTAGGTGATAAAAAGAGATAAAACATTTCTGCCTAGTAAGTTAAGTCGAGCCCCAAACATATATTCAGATGAATATCTATTCCCATTATCAATGTAGAAATAATAAACAGCTTAATTCTTGGTAGGTGCTACGGAGATTTATTGTAAAATACTCCATACACTGCTGCAATTCTGCTCCAAAAGAGCAAAGGTACTTTCAATTGACCCAAAATTCACTTTGATGTCAACTCGGTAGGGAAGTCGCGGTCTCTATCTGGGAAATCTGCCCAGCCTAGAGTTGCCGAATAAAATACAGGATGCCCAGTTAAATGTGATTTTCATATAAACAACGAACAATTTTTAGTATAAGTATGTCCCAAATATTGCATGAGACATACTAAAAAAGTATTCGTTGTTTATATGAAATTCACATTTAACTGAGCATCCGGAACAGTTGACCCTTGAACAATACGGGTCCACTTTTACATGGATTTTTTTCAATAAACACATACTACAGGACTATTCAATCTGCGGTTGGTTGGCTTCGCAGATGCAGAACCACAGATACAAGGGCCTGCTATAAAGTTATAGGCAGATTTTCGTCGATGCCAGCCGGAGTCAGTGCCTGTAACACCTGCATTGTTCAAGGATCAACTGTATTTTTATTTGCTAAATCTGGCAACCCTAGCCCATGCTTTCTCAGGTTTTTCAATGGTCCTCCCAAACTTTCTCTGTTGGTTGGAGAGCCCAACACAAATACTATGAATTTACAATTGAATAGGTAAATTAAGAATGTAGTTTCTAGAGTTAGACTGCCAAGATTCAAATCCCTTCTCTACCACTTCTTAGATGTATGGTCTTGAATAAATTCTTTAACCTGTCTGAGCCTCAGTTTCTTCATCTATAAAATGGGTTGAGTGGATGAAATGAAAACGCATGTGAAGGGGTTAGCACAGTGCATACGTGTTCAAAAATAACTTATTTTCAGTCATCTGGAAAAACAGGCTAGAAAACACACAGGTAACTGGGAAATCAAACAGATGTGATAACATGGAATAAGATTACAGGTAGGATAGCACATAGAGGAAGAAGGGAACAACACTGCAATTCAGCAAACGCAGTATTGAGAATTCGTACTTCCAGCAATGCAGTAGATAGGTAGAAAATTAGCCAGTTTGGCCCTGTTGAAATGAATTGCCCAGTTCTGGGCTCCAATTTAAAAAAAAAAAAAAAAAAAAGACTTGTAGAGGCTAGAAAGAAAACAAAATGTTAAAACCAAAAGAAAAAAAGTAGTTAAAAACTAAATCTCATGGGTTGACCCCAGAAAAGGCAGAAGGGGAGTTTAGCAACTTCACATTTATAAAACTTGCATCATTGTACAACACAGGGAATATAGCCAATATTTTAAAATAGCCATAAATGGAGCATAACCTTTAAAAACTGTGAATCACTATATTGTGCACCTGTAACGTATAATACTGTCCATCAACTATACTGCAATTTTTTTTAAAAAGTTGCAGGATTTCCCTGGTAGTCCAGTGGTTAAGACTCCACACTTCCACTGCAGGGGGCACGGGTTCGATCCCTGGTCAGGGAACTAAGATCCCGCCCGCCTCACGGCGCAGCCAAAAAAAAAAAAAAAGTTGCATCATGGTCAGCTAGATATTCTAGCTCCTCAGAGACCAAAGAAGAGGAAATGGGCTCGCAGAATAGAGCATTTTGAAAGATTTTACTTTAAGACTGGCTAAAATTTGAAATAGGGAAAAGTGGTTATCTGCAAATAGAAAATAAATCCAGGGATTATCACAGATAACATTTTCTTCTCTGATGGCCTTGGGGAGATTCTGTGCTGTTTGGGATGGTTTAAATGTCATCCTCTCTATATGAAGGATCAAATGATCTCTAAAGGTCCTCCCCAGGTCTAGGGTTCTAGAATCTATATTGACATTTCAAAAGCCAAATGTGACAGCATGTTTGCTGAGGGATTGCTGTCATGACTTCTCTACCTGAATTCATTTAAACTGGAACATGGGCATTATTTTTCCATTTCTCTTCGGAGCCAAGTAACCAGGCAACAGTAATTTTTTATTATTTTATCTTTTTTTTTTAATACCCCCAAAAGAATCACAGTAAACTCAAAAGGAAACTTTTGTTTTGTTTTGTTTTGTTGGCCACACCGCGCAGCTTGTGGGATCTTAATTCCCTGACAGGGATGAAACCCAGGCCCTCGGCAGTGAAAGTGCAGAGTCCTAACCACTGGACCGCCAGGGGATTCCCTAAAGGAAATAATTTTAAAATCCATAAATGTTTTTCTCATAATTCAGGGCCTTAGACTACAGAGGTGAATATTTTAAAAGTTTGATGGCATTTATGGTAAGTATACTAGATTTTTATAAAATTGTTTATGAAACCGGTTCCTCTGGGTATTTGGCTTTCTAATCTCTTTTCTTCTTTGTCCTTGCAAACTGTTGGAGCAATTTAAAGACAATTACTAGTGATGAGGTGATTTCAGACTTGCATTTTTCAAGGATTAAGTAGTATGGAAGGATGAAAGGTTAAATTAGATGGTTGATGTCCCAGGAAGAGGAAGAAACTAAAAAAGAAAATAAGGAGGAAAAAGTGGAATAAAATTCATTCAAAAGCACAGCTAAGACGTTAAAAGAAAAAATTGGAAAATGGGAATTGATAATGAGACTGGGGTCCCCATGATCTTTTT
Source organism: Balaenoptera acutorostrata (assembly GCF_949987535.1). Lineage (NCBI taxonomy): Eukaryota > Metazoa > Chordata > Mammalia > Artiodactyla > Balaenopteridae > Balaenoptera > Balaenoptera acutorostrata. The sequence goes on along the minus strand of NC_080084.1, from coordinate 9,690,300 downwards.
GCCTTTATTTCCATTTTTATAAGGTCATAGAATGTTAGAGATGAATAGTATCTTAGAAGCAAATCCACAATAAATCCTGTCCTACTCATCTTGGTCTCCCCTGGTTCCTTTACAAAGAAAACGTCTCAATAAATGTTGACTAATGGAGGGACTAGTGTTCATTGAACACTTGCTTCGGGGAGCATTCTGCTAAGTGTGTGTCACATGTTACCTTGATTGATCCTTACTGCAAGTCTGAAGGAGATATTGACTGACTCCATTTTATAAATGAAAAACTGAGAAGTTCAGTTACTTGTCCAAGATCACAGTTTAGTGATGAAACCAAGATTCAACTTGTGTCAGCCCTATGCCCACCACCACCCAATCTTGCCATCCTTATTAACCCGAAAGCTTAAATCACTCTTCTGATACTTTTTGGGGAGCCACTCTCACATACACCATTGGGGTGGGGAGGTTGACCTTGTAATTCAAAGAAATGACCTGACCTATTAAATGAAGGTACTTCTACTTATTGTCATAGCTATCACCTGGATTATACATCCCTTGGTTAAGTATTTATGGTTTTTAAAATGTTTTCTGAATAGCATATCCGTTTAAGTATGTCATGCTCACCCAATCCCTCCGCTATACAGCCCTTCACCATGACCCCCATCACTGTAATCCCTTTGTTCCTTCCACCACTGACTGCTGGCTGCCACCTCCCAACCTTGCACCTCTACCACCAGCATCTATTAGTATATTCACACCATGAAGGGCTAGTCTAAGTCATTTTTTAATCTTTATCACTTTGGCAGGAGTAGAAATTATCAAGTCCAGAGACATTTTACTTGAACACAATTACTGCAACCCTAGTTTACAGATAACCCAGTTTTGTGTTCCTGGTAGATGGAAACTTCCCCAAAAGAAGTGCTTGATGACAAAGACCCTAGGTTCTGCTCAAAGTGATTTTCCCAGAGCAGACATGTGAAATTCTATCTCAGTTCCCAGGGTCTGGGAAGACGGTGAGAGAACAAAGTACGAACGTTGCCCTTTCTCTCCAGAAGGCTCGAAGTAAGCCCAGTCACCTCAAGACAACATGGAGAGCAAACTTTAGCCCTTTCTCCAACGTAATAGCATCTCATTCATGAAGCTGAATTAATGCTTGAGAGTCTTTTAACAGTACAGCAGTACAGCCAAGAATGTTTTCCGCAACAAAATCCATCTCTACTTGCCTCAGCACCTACCGTTTCACCATCCGACTATTAAACTTAGTATTTTACTGCGCTAGTCTTTGTATCGTTTGGCTCCTCATCCTGTTTGTGATCTTCACACGGCCCAGAGCTGCACACGTAGGAGACTCAAGAACTGGGCTGAATGTGTGCGGAGCCCAGGCTGGACTGTCTAAAGCTGCCTGTGCTCTCCTCCCAGAAGGCGGCACCTGCCACCGGGGGGACTGTGGTGTGGACAGTCCGAGTTGAGGCTTGTCGTCCAAACTACACACCGGGTTTTGTAAATTAAGTATCAATACAATAAGAATTCAAAGATCTCATTAAGTTTTTCTATTGGTTACATATTGAAACCTTACTCTGGATATATTGGGCTATATAAAATGTATTTTTTTAATGTGCCTATTAGAAAACTTTAAATTACATATGTGTCGTACACTGGGCAGTACTGGTCTAAAGGATGACCAGAGGAAAATAACCGTACATTTGAATCCTGCCACGTTCTTTGCAGTTTTCTTTTATATCTCTTAACGGTTCCTCCCGAGAATCATCTGAGATAAAAGACATGTCTCCAGCCCCAGCAGCTTCTCCTGCTGATCCGCGAGCAAAGGACCCCGGGAAGAGGACCTCGGGAACAGGCCACCTTTTCTGCGTCCCTTCGGTTCCACGGGGGCGGCAGAGACGGCGGACGCGGAAGGCCCGCCCCGCGGCCCGGGAACGACGCCAGCAGCGCCTCCGTAGCCAGGAGCCCCGCCGGGCTTCCGCGGCGACCTCCTCAAGATGGCGCCGCTGAGGGGTCGGGGCCGGGGCCGCCGGCCGCACCGTCCCCGTCCCGCCCCGTGCTGACGATTGGCTGAGACGACTCGGTGGTGAGCGGTGATTGGGCACACGGAGACGTGAGCTGGGCGGGACCGGAAGGGGTCTCACCCGGGGGAGCTGGGGGTCCGGGCTCGACGTTAGTCCCTGGGGGATGTGGAGAGCTGTCAGCATGTCGGCGGAGATGGGGGTCGGCTTCGCCCTGAGGGCGGTGAACGAGCGCGTACAGCAGGCGGTGACGCGGCGGCCGCGGGTGAGGAAGGGGACCGCGTGGTGACAGTGGGCGGCCGCTTTGAGGCGGGGTGGGGGGTGGGGGGAACACCTGCGTGTGAATGGGTCGTCACAGTGACGCAGAGGGGTCTCCCGGAGGGGCGGGACTTGCCCGCCGCCTTGGCATAGGCGCGGGTTGCAGAGCCCCCAGAAGGCCAGCGAAGGGGTTCCTCAGCTTCCGTCAGGTTTTCTGGAGGTTGGCTTGGTCGGAGCAGAAGGGGTCGGTATCCCGGGAAAATGACCAGTCTCCAGGCAGCGCGATCATTGTCCATCCCGCTTCGTGTTAGGGGTCAGCAGCCTTGGCGGATGGGAGAGGGGCCAGGCCTGTGCCCAGAGGCTGCAGGAGAAGACGTCCACCACCAGAGCAGCCAAAGGAGGCCAGGTCTGCCGGAGGTCACGTGTGTGGCAGCGTCTCAGCTAGTAGATGCTCAGTAAATGTCAGTCCCCCCACCCCCCTCGCTGGCGCAGGGCAGGGTGGATTGGCGCGACTTGGGAGGGAGGCACCAGAGCTGCACTTGCGCGTTTGGGGCAGGAGGGAACTGACCTCCAATCCCAAGCAGTTTACGGGGAGATTTTTTTTTTTTTTCGTTATCTATATTTCCTCTCTTGTTGGAAGTTCACTAAACCAAAGGTCAATATCTTCCCCTCAGTGCAAGTTTAAGCTGAATGGTGTGGAGTGAGACAGGCTTGAATAGAGAGGTCAGAGTTTTCTCTGACCAAGCATTTATGGTGTTAGAGCTCAGAATGGTGGCCTGGAGACAGAAGACCTGTATTAGTGTAGCCTTTACTTGGCTGTTACTTAGACGTTACCTTGAACAAGTCACTTATCTAACTACTCGGGCTGTCAGTTTCCTCATATGTACAGGCAATGGAAAGCTCTAAGCTCCCTTCCAGCATTAATTTTTTGTGCTTCTCCAAGAAAAAGCTAGCGATTCCCCTAAGAAATAATCACGCTAAGGGGTGCTCCCAGCATAACTCTCAGGCAGATGGGCTGCCTATTCCACTTTTTTCTCTAGAAACTGTCAATTCATCAACATAATCCTAGGAGTTATGACATGGTCTCATAAAAGGTTGGCAGTGCAGCCCCCAGAAGGAAGGGGAAACTCTTTGCTAATCAGTGTAACTTTTCAGGCCCTTTGAGAACTCTGTGATTCTGTAAAAATTCCAGAGGGTGATGGGGTACATGAAAACTGAGCCATATGGGGATAGGTGAATCTCTTCCCTGTGTGGATTTGGTTGCAGCAGAGTCCAGGGAAGCCGTGTTCTTTATGTAACGGCCATGACGGGGTCAGATAGGTCTAATCCTGAGTCCAGAACATTCTGTGTCTTTGCCTCAGTTCTGCCCCCAGTTCTTGATTAGATTGTACAATAAGTTACAGAGTTGCCCTAAGCAGGCAGCTTTTGAGAGTGCCTGTGGGCAATATGGATAATTACACCAGGACCCAGATGAGTTTCCAAAACTGTTGACCTCGGGGTTTCAGAAGCCACAAGTGGCCTCCCTTCTAGTCAGAGAGCAATGCCTTCTCTTGACAAAGTGATTCTTAAACCTCCAACCTTGGCATGCAAGAGACTCATCCGGAGAGCTTGATTTGAAGGAGATTCTCAGACTCCAGACTGAGATTCAGATCCAGTGGGTCTGAAGCAGGACCCAGGTGATGCTGATGCTTTCGGTCAAAGACCAGGCTTTACGGAAATCCTGCTCTTACTTACCTGCCCAGCTCTCCTGAGAGAGAAAGGTCTTCTCCTAGGTGTTAAGGTAGCTAGCGTATTAGAGTCAGATGCCACGCGTACAAAAGACATTTGATCAGCATCATTTGATACTGATCTCCCTGCAGTATTGGAATAATGGATCTTACAGAATGCCAAGTTAAAGATCTCTGCCAGTCTCTTCTACAGGATGTCCTACAGGGCTTATTGGGATAATATTCCCAACCATTGATTCATCTGGGTCTTTTCCTCTTGGCAGGAACTCCCAGCCATCCAGCCCCGGCTAGTAGCGGTCAGCAAAACCAAACCTGCAGACATGGTGATCGAGGCCTACAGTCATGGGCAGCGCACTTTCGGGGAGAACTATGTAAGAGCCCTTTTCCACGCTGCCCTCGGAAGAGTCACGTATGCCAGGCTTCTGACTTGTTCTGTTTTTACCCTCTAGGTTCAGGAACTGCTTGAAAAAGCATCAAATCCTAAAGTAAGTGGAATCTGAATTCTTTAGTTTGTATCTCAATCTTGGCTGTTCAGTTGAAAATTAGACCCACTTCGGTGGTTGAGTTTTAGAGCAGGAGGTCGGGCTGGCGGTAGAAATGTCTGTGTTCACCCTGAGCCCTAAACATTTCTCATCTAGATTTTCTTTCTTTCTTAAGACCATAGTTTTCTCCTTACTGATTGATTGATTGATTGATTGATTGCTGTGTTGGGTCTTCGTTTCTGCGCGAGGGCTTTCTCTACATGGTTTTCTGCTTTGCGGCTTTTTGAAAACGGTGATTTTTAGGAGCTTGCTGTGATCTTGGATCCTTTTGAGATTTGAAAGCTTTAATCAGTTCATTCTTAATGGGCAATATCTGAAAGAAGGAGAGAGTTGATAGGAACAAGGAAGAGAAACGGAACAGAAGCCTTCAGTTTTTCTCTAAGTATCCTTAGGAGCCTGACCAAGGATGGCAGTAGTGGTTCATTGCATAGACGGGGAAGGTCAGAAGGCAGCGTGCAAGGTACGTGAGCGGGCAAGGCCTCCACACAGTCTAAGTCAAACGCGGTCACCTCTTTCTCTTCAGATTCTGTCTTCGTGTCCTGAGATCAGATGGCACTTCATTGGTCATCTACAGAAACAAACTGTCAACAAATTGATGGGTAAGATAACACTCTAACTATGAAGACACAGTTTTTTCATCATGGTATCACTTACAGTACCTTCTGTGGAAGAGAGAAGATTTTAGACTATTTCTGACTCACCATTTGTGCTTTGGAGTTTCTTTTGGGAAAGAAATCTTAGTTCTTTTTTCAATTTTTTTTTTAATTGAAGTATAGTTGATGTACAATGTTGTGCCCATCTCTGCTGTACAGCAAAGTGACTCAGTTATACACATACATGCATTCTCTTTTTATATTCTTTTCCATTATGGTTTATTACAGGATGTTGACTATAGTTCCCTGTGCTGTACAGTAGGACCTTGTTGTCCATCCATTCTATATGTAATAGTTTGCATCTACCAACCCCAGACTCCCAGTCCGTCCCTCTCCCTCCCCCCTCTCCCCCTTGGCAACCGCAAGTCTGTTCTCTATGTCTGTGAGTCTGTTCCTGTTTTGTAGATAGGTTCATTTGTGCCGTATTTTAGATTCCACATATAAGTGATATCATATGGTATTTGTCTTTCTCTTTCTGACTTACTCCACTTAGTATGATCATCTCTAGTTGCATCCATGTTGCCGCAAATGGCATTAGGAAATCTTAGTTCTTGATATAAGGGAAAACATCATGTAAGAAAAGAATGAACTCACAATTGACTGGGTAATATATACTTGGAAACCTACCCTACCTCACAGTAGGTATTTTTTGGTGGTCTTTGAGATAAATTATAAGGAATTGAAGCCCATAAAATTTTTCAGCTGGCAAAGGAGACACTTTTGTCCTTTTCCCTTTAAATAAAAGGCTACACTAAATAAAATGCAATAATATACGATTATACAAGTACAACATACTACAAGTAAAGTATATAATAATGAAATACAATATACAGTAACATACAGTAAATAAAGTAAAATTAAGAATTAACTATAGAAAGACTTAACTGGGTGAAAATGACAGGTGGAGATCTTCCTGAATAACTGAATACTTATTTCTCTCAAGGTGTCAAAATTAAAGTAACCTGTATTTATTTTTTAAAACAGCCTTATTGAAGTATAATTGACATACAATAAATTGCACATATTTAATTTGATAAGTTTTGACATATGTTTGCACTTATGAAACCATCACAGCAATCATGGTCTTAAACATATTCAGAATGGCCATCATCAAAAAGTATACAAATAATAAATACTGAAGAGGGTGTGGAGAAAAGGGAACCCTCCTACACTGTTGATGGGAATGTAAATTGATACAGCCACTATGGAGAACAGGATGGAGGTTCCTTAAACTAAAAATAGAACTGACATATGATCCAGCAGTCCCACTCCTGTGCATATATCCAGAAAAGACGAAAACTCTAATTCGAAAAGATACAAGCACCCCGGTATTCATAGCAGCACTGTTTACAATAGCCAAAACATGGAAGCAGCCTGAGGGTCCATCAGCAGATGAATGGATAAAGAAGAAGTGGTACCTATATACAATGGAATATTACTCAGCCATAAAAATGAATGAAATTCTGCCATTTGCAGCAACATAGATGGACCTAGAGATTATCATATTAAGTGAAGTAAGGCTGAGAAAGACAAATATATGCTATCACTTATATGTGGAATCTAAAAATAAAAAGGTACAAAATGAACTTATTTACAAAACAGCATCAGACTCACAGACAGGAAACAAACTTATGGTTACCAAAGGGGAAAGGGGTGGGGGGAGGGATAAATCAGGAGTGTGGGATTAAGAGATACACACCACTATGTATAAAATAGATAAACAACAAGGTCCTACTGCATAGCACAGGGAACTATATTCAGTATCTTGTAATAACTTTTATGGGAAAAGAATCAGAATATATATAACTGAATCACTTTGCTCTATACCTGAAACTAACACAATATTGTAAATCAGCTATACTTCAATTTAAAAAAAAGAATGCAAATAAAGTGATTAGCATATTACCGGGAGGATTTCAGTGTTTAATAAAAGTAAGCTGCTGATGTTGCTTCTGTCTTGTTTTTTTTTTTTTTTTTAAGAATTTCACTTTTTAAAAATTTATTTATTTATTTATTTATTTTGGATGTGTTGGGTCTTCGTTTACTGTGTGAGGGCTTTCTCTAGTTGTGGCAAGCGGGGGCCACTCTTCTTTTCATCGCGGTGCGCGGGCCTCTCACCATCGCGGCCCCTCTTGTTGCGGAGCACAGGCTCCAGACGCGCAGGCTCAGTAATTGTGGCTCACGGGCCTAGTTGCTCCGCGGCATGTGGGATCCTCCCAGACCAGGGCTCGAACCCGTGTCCCCTGCATTGGCAGGCAGATTCTCAACCACTGCGCCACCAGGGAAGTCCCTGTCTTGTTTTTTATCTGAGGCAAGACTAAATGCATCTTTGGGAAAGAAGTTGGTTTTGATGACAGCTAAGTGTCTCCCTTAGCTGTCAGCGGTCATTCTGATGTCCTTGTTGAATAAGAGCATCCCCATCCCAGGAAGTTTAAAGACATGGAGATATCAGGTCCGGGGAGCACTTTAGCTTTCACTGTTTAACCATTCCTTATTGTCACCTTGGCCTGTTTCTTTCAGTTTGAACTGAGATTTAATCAGATCAAGCCTGCCATTCAGAATCTCTACAATTATCAGCTTCTTTTTTTTTTTCACTGTTTATTGTTTTTTTAATTTTTATTTTTTTTATTGAAGTATAGTTGATTTTCTTTTTTTAAAATATGTATTTATGGGCTTCCCTGGTGGCGCAGTGGTTGAGAATCCGCCTGCCAATGCAGGGGACACGGGTTCGAGCCCTGGTCTGGGAGGATCCCACATGCCGCGGAGCAACTAGGCCTGTGAGCCACAACTACTGAGCCTGCGCGTCTGGAGCCTGTGCTCCGCAACAAGAGAGGCCGCGATAGTGAGAGGCCCGCACACCGCGATGAAGAGTGGCCCCCACTCTCCGCAACTGGAGAAGGCCCTCGCGCAGAAACGAAGACCCAACACAGCCAAAAATAAATAAATAAATAAATAAATAATATGTATTTATTTATTTTTAGCTGCGTCGGGTCTTAGTTGCAGTGCGTGGGCTTCTCTCTAGTTGTGGCATGCAGGCTCTCTAGTTGTGGCACGTGGGCTCTGTAGTTGCAGCACATGGGCTCTCTAGTTGTGGCGCACGGGCTCAGTAGTTGCGGCGTGTGGGCTTAGTTGCCCCACGGCATGTGGTATCTTAGTTCCCTAACCAGGGATCGAACTCGCGTCCCCTGCATTGGAAGGTGGATTCTTAACCACTGGACCACCAGGGAAGTCCCTGAGTATAGTTGATTTTCAATGTTGTGTTAGTTTCAGGTGTAAAGCAAAGTGATTCAGATAGATAGATAGATAGATAGGTTCTTTTTCAGATTCTTTTCCCATATAGGTTATTGCAAAATATTGAGTATAGTTCCCTGTGCTATACAGTAGGTCCTTGTTGGTTATCTGTTTTATGTATAGTAGTGTGTACATGTTACTCCCAAACTCCTAATTTATAAACTATCGGCTTCTTGAAGCTTATGGATGGATACGTGTGCTGCCTGATTCTAGCACGTCATCACCTCCCTTTCCTTATTTGTCTTTTCCGATTAGACAGCAATGGGCTGACATTGGAACTTAATATCTAGTAAACTGTTGCGTAAGTCTTAGCAGAACTGAGACTTAACTGTCCTTTTCTTTTCCTGGGAAATTATTTTCCTGTGTACCAAGAAAAGCTTTGTGGTGTGTTGCTTGCTGCGGTCAGGTGAGTGAAGAATGACCTGGCCTCTTTCTCGTTACAGCTGTCCCCAATCTCTTCATGCTGGAAACAGTGGATTCTGTGAAGCTGGCAGACAAAGTGAACAGTGCGTGGCAGAAAAAAGGTTCTCCCGAAAGGTTAAAGGTTATGGTCCAGATTAACACCAGCGGAGAGGAGAGTAAGTGACCAGACCTGGACTGCAGACTTTTCTCCCCTTAGGATGGTTGGAGCTCAGGAAGAATGGCAGCCCTAAGCATCTGATACATAAGGTTACAGAAAGAAATCACAGGCCTTTAAGGAATCTGTTGTATGTAGGGTCTCGGCACAGTGACATCCAAACCCATCCATGTGTAATTCTTTGATACATCATGGTTTGTTATTTCTTAATTTTTGAGGAGGTGGGCAAGGGGAATCGAGAAGGGCATTGTGACTTTGATCCTGAAAATTCTCAGAGGTCACCATCCCTCCTGAAAGAGATTGCAGTTTTACATGTATAATACTTCTCAGGACCTAACAAAATTATTTACTGTTACATTAGGAGAAAATCAAAGAAATATCACTGTGAGTACCAGTCAGTGAATATGTTTTTGGGGCTTGGGTTAACAATGTAAAATAGTAAACAGAGCCTGGACTCTGAAATCAGACAGACCTGGGGTCTGAGCTCCACCACTTTGCAGCGTTGTAACCTTGAGTAATGTACCTAACCTCTCTGCACTTCACTGCCTTATCTGGCAGTGCTAGCAGGGCAGTACTCCCGAGGGTGTTGTGAGGCTTGAATGTGGAAATGGAGGTAAAGCTGTTGCTATAGAGCCCTGAGCATCTTACCTGTTAGATGTTTGTTGAGAATAAGTGTTTACAGACCAGTCATCTGCCTCCAAAGCTTAGGCTGAAGGAACAAGCATGGGGCCTGGAGTCAGGCTACCTGGATCCACATCCCAGTTCCACACTGTGTGACCTTGGGAGAGGTACTTGGTCTCCCAGTGCCTCAGTCTCCTCCTCTTTAGAATGGAGAAGGTAAGAGTACTTACTTCATCCAGTTACTGCATTAAATGAAAAGCTCTAAGGACTTGGCACATGTGCCTGGCACAGAAGTGTTCAGTAAATTTTAACAATTATCGTTATATGAACATGCACCTAGATTCTACATTACATTATCAATATAGGTAAATCTGAAATTGACTCCAGATCAAGTCTGTTACATCATTTCTCGATCAGTGGCTATCATTTGCCCTAATTAAAGATTGGTGGAGTGTTAGCAACTCCATTTGTTAAATTAGAGAAGGACAGTATCCACCCTTATAACTGTATAACAAATAATCATTTGCTGCAGATTCCTCCTCTGGTTGTTAATTAGCAAGTTCAGTTAAATTTTACAAGTTATAGTCAAAACTATGTAATATATACTTCATTTTTTATTTTTTTACAATTCTACTAATGAATTAATAAAACGGTAGAAATACCAGATTTGGAAAAATAATTCTCAGGTTAATCTGGCATTTTGGTGATGTGAATCTTCTTGGTGTCTCAACAAAAGCAGTGTTCTTTCTTTTCCTCCTACTCTAGCTGTTCTCAGATGCTGAGATAGAATAAAGAGAATCCAGTTTAGAGCTCTTCCCTTGAGAAACTCAGAGCCAGGTCAGAAGGGGAGTAACACACACGGAGACCTCAATGTAAAGTCACTCTTTTGGTCTTGAGGACAAGTTCTTCCAAGAAGTCCTCTTGTCTGAGAGCCACCTCCTCTGTCATAAGGAAGGGATGAGAAGGGGGCTCTCCTCTGGCTTCTTGGAACATCTTGGTATGTTCTGCGTGTCTTCTGTTTCTTTTTGTGAAGGCAAACACGGCCTGCCGCCTGCTGAGATGGTGGCCATGGTGGAACACATAAACGCCAAGTGCCCCAGCCTGGAGTTCGTGGGGCTGATGACCATCGGGAGCTTGGGGCACGATCTTAGTCAAGGACCAAACCCAGACTTCCAGGTACTCGGGGCCCGGGACGGGGCGCTGCTCACATGCTGAGCAAGCATCCGGTGAGATGCTGTTGCAGGGCTGGCTGCTGCCGTCAACTCCACAGACATCCCGGACGCTGCCTGTCGTGTTATATTATTACCCTCTTCTGGAACTCTCCTCACACGGGAAACAGAGCAGGTCCCCAAACCTCCACAGACCCTTCTCGGCTCAGTTTGAACCTGCCTAACACAGTCTTTAGAGAAAATGAGCTCTGACTTCCTCCCCAACGACTGACGGCTTTCTTGAAAAGGAGGAGAATTTGCTAAAGAAAAAAAAAAAAAAAAACCCTTTCAGTAACTTCTGGCAATTTTTTTTAAAACATTTTTTTTCTATCTTTTTAAAAATATTTATTTTATTTATTTATTTTTGGCTGCGTTGGGCTTTCTCTAGTTGTGGCGAGCTGGGGCTACTCTTTGTTGCGGTGCGTGGGCTTCTCATTGCGGTGGCTTCTCTTGTTGCGGAGCACGGGCTCTAGGCACACGGGCTTCAGTAGTTCTGGCTCACGGGCTCTAGAGCGCAGGCTCAGTAGTTGTGACGCATGGGCTTAGTTGCTCCGCGGCACGTGGGATCCTCCCGGACCAGGGCTCGAACCCGTGTCCCCTGCATTGGCAGGCGGATTCTTAACCACTGCGCCGCCAGGGAAGTCCACTTCCGGCAATTTTAACAGGCCTTGAAACCATGAGGAATAAAGAATCTGTGTCAGAGATGTTGAGACTCAGCCGCTTTCGGGCATCCTCGGAGAAAGCAGGGATAAATGGATGTCACGCTTGTCTCTCTGTCAGGTGTTACTGGCCCTCCGGGAGGAGCTGTGCGGGAAGCTGAGCATTCCTGCCGACCAGGTGGAGCTGAGCATGGGCATGTCCGTGGACTTCCAGCACGCGGTGAGTGTCCTCCCCGGCGCCCTCGGGTGCCTCAAGTTCGGGTCCAAAGGGCCCCAGCAAGAATGTGTTTTTGCTACAGAAAATACCTCATTGCAGCGTTAGGGCGCCCAGGAGTGCTGGTTCTCATCTACACTAACATCCCCAGCCCCTTCGTTTTTGAAATGAAGTGTGTAGAAATTATAGCCCCACACATAATTTTTTAAATTAATTCCCTAAGTGGAACCTAAAGGAAAATAAGAAGAAATTAAACTACAACTTCTTACAAAGGCACTTCACTGTGTTCATGCTTGGGCGTGGTGACATGACAGTAAGTCGTGACGAAGTAGTCTGACGCCTCATCGTATGTGTAGAGTCACCATGATGGCAGCAGCTCTAAGTGTGTTCTGATAGGTGCGCTGTATTAACAACTCACAAACGTGATCTTCTGGGGCAGTGAATAACTTGATAAAGTGTTCCAGAAATCACACTATAAACTTTCCTCCAGGTATACCGTAGTAGCTCTTGTGGAAAACAGAATATACTAAAACAATGCAAAAATACTTTGTGTTTATAAGTAAAATGGAATTAGATCCTGTGCTCAGGAGGATCTAAGCCGCACCACATAGCTTGCGACATCTTAGTCCCCTGAGCAGGGATCGAACCCGCGCCCCCTGCAGTGGACGTGCGGAGTCCTAACCGCTGCACCACCAGGGAAGTCCCCTCACTTATTTCTTAGACACCTTCTCCTGGTGAACCACTGCCCCACAGTCCTTTGCAGGTGCGTCATCGTTGTCCTTCCGAGAAGCCCCTCAAATGAGGCGCAGCTTCAGCGTCTGCTGCGTTTCATTATTTTAAACTCAGCCCTTGGTACTCCTTTCCCACAGATTGAAGTGGGATCTACGAATGTCCGAATAGGAAGCACCATTTTTGGAGAGCGAGATTACTCCAAGAAAGCTGCCCCGGACAAGCCTGCAGCAGAGCTGAAGGCCCCGGCGGCGGAGGTGGCCCGGGCACATTGAGCAGCGGCCCAGCCCAAGGGCCGGGCCCAGGAAGACTAACTATGCACTACTCTGGGCTTTCACTTCCACGTGCCCCACGTCACAGCATGACCACACCCTCCTCGGGACCTGGAGAGAGCACGCCGACGATTACGTGCGTCGATGGAAACCATCTGACTTAGTGTCTGACACAGGAAGCTCACTTCAGGCAGTGACTTTGGATTGGATTTGAGGAATCCAGACTTTTCTGCAGAACAGGTACCTGGGCACTAGCCGGGAGTTGAGTTCAGGCTTGAACATTGCCCAGGAGCACCAACCAACCCATGAATGCCTTTCCCAGGTTAAAACTTGGTGACTAAAGCCTAGCCTATAATCACCAAAGTCACAGGGATTCCCACTTGTCATCCACTTCAGTAGAAAGTTCCCTGTTACCAACTTCATACAAACTCCACTGACTAGCCATCTCTGCTGCTCTGGAGCAGCGTGGGTTCTGCCCCCAGTCTCCACCCACCCAGTAAACGTTGGTCTCCACTCAGCAATGGCAGTACAGGTAACTTCGGGACCTGCCTTGAGTTAGTCCTCCAGACCCACATTGTGGCTGATGAGAGCTGTGTCCTCGGCCACCGTGTGGTGCTGACCCTGAAAATTACAGGGCAACTAACGTAAGCGGTCCCTGGCCCTGTCTAACATCCTCCTCCAGAGACAGGACTTTGAGCTTTTGCCCTGGGCCCTACGGTGATGACCATCAAATGATACGATCTTTCCGCCACCATAGTCCCCGTTATGATTATTTCTTATCTCATAGCTCCCCAGATATGAAAGATTCCCTCAAAGCCAGTTCAGGCTCACGGTTTCAACAAAGCCTGGCTTTGAGGTTCCTGTTCCTGGGAGCACTTTTTAGGCATATTTATAGCCTCCCCTCCCAACCATGTTTATAAGGCAGAATTTTGCAAGTCTTGACGTTAATAGAGTAGCTAGCTCTTCAAAACCCAGAAAGAACAATTCTCGGATAGTCACAACAGGCAACTGTAGTCTGGGTCGTTGTTTGTTTTCTAGGTGGGTTTTTCTTACTTATTCAAGCCCCAGTCTTTAATTTTATGAAACAACTTCCATTAAGCTCCTGCCGAAATGAAATTTTGTAAAACTTAAACCATTACGATTCCTGTACTGTTTCAATCAAAGCTATAGTGTGATATTTCAGTCTGTTAAATAAAAATGTGAGTTTGAATTATGCCATCTATGCCAATTACAAAGCGATTAAAAGATTTATTTTCTACATCTGGTGTAGTGAGTGAGTATAACAGGAGGGGGGCATTGGACCCGATAGGAAGCCACTGTGCCTGTCACTGGCATCGTACAGCTTTGGAGAAGGGCTTCCCGTGGGTCACAGATAACAGCCAAAGCCAGACTGCGGATGAAAGAGGGATTCTGAACTTCTAAGAGCAAGAAAGTGAAATGTTGGCATTTCAGGAAATGCAAGAATAAAGAGGTTGACTCTTGCTGTAAGAAACTCTTAAAACTGCCTCTAGGTGGCGACATTGGCTAACCTGAGGGGCAAGCTTTGGCGCGCCACTGTCCCCAGACTACTCTGGAAGAGGCTCTCACCCAAAGTCTCACCCCTTATTTTTTTTTCAAATTTGCCTGGGAGTGGGTACAGGGTAAGGGGCCCCGGAGCCCAGGAGTGCGCCCCGCCCACTGCTCACAGCATCCGCCACCTCCTCCAGGCTGCCCTCCGGGTTCTCCAGTCAGACGCTGCCGCCCGTCACCCCTTCTTTTAAGGCAGAAACAGAAGACAGGGAGGACACGATTCTCCCAAGTGATATGGCCGACTCTTGCAGAGTCACAAGGTTCTTCCAGATACCGCATTTCTTTTCGAACTCAGCCGAGGGTCCTGAGGGTGACTGTGGAACCTTTGGGTGAGAAACGGGTCTGAGCAAGAGAGCCCTCTGGCTTGTACCTGGAAATCAAGAACAACGAAGGAGGGGAGCCCGGAGAGACGGACTCAAACCCAGATGAGGAAAGGAAACCAAAGTATGTCTGTCCGGTGTGCCCACCACAGGCCGGGACCTTTTGCGGAGAGAAAACAGAGCAAAGTTGTGACTTTGTCTTTTGTTACACGGGCCGGGCATGAGTACTCACAGATTTGCATCAAAGCCGTGACAGTACCCACAGCAGGTTTCCTGAGTAACAACAGCACGCTGTCCTGGGTCGGACCCACCCAGGCAGCCTGCCTCTGTGACAATACTGTCACCTCCTGGGCCCTGCTCTGCCGGGTGCCAGACGCTCAGAGGCTCCCAGTAATCCATCAAGGCTCTGTCCTCTGGAAGCTCCTCACAGATTCATTGCATCTCTTAACAAAGCAACCTCTTAATAGTCAAACTGTACTCCTCTCTCCCCTTTTTTAATCATTCGTGGCACATAAAGCACCAACCCCTACATCCGCTCGTTTTGCCCTCACGGCAGCTGGTAGGGTGATTTAGGCTGTTGGGCGGCGTCCCTTCGCAGACGGCACGGAGGCCCAGAGAAGGTTCAGTGTGCTCCTGGCCTGAGGTCAGAGTGGGTTGGTGGCAGGACAAGAAATAAACTCAAGACCTTTGATTCCTGTTCCAGAGCTTGGTCACCACACCACACCACGTTGGTCTCTTCTGTTGTCTCAGGCTTTAATAGTTAGTAAGCAGCACATTCTTAGATTTATAAGCTTCATTTAGTTTAGGGGTTTTTTGGGTTTTGGTTTTGGTTTTGCTTTTTTTTTTTTTTGCTTTTTTTTCGGCAGTGCCACACAGCTTGCGGGATCTTAGTTCCCTGACCAGGGATCGAATCCGGGCCACCACTGGACCGCCAGGGAACTCCCTATAAGCTTCATTTAAGAGAACCTTCTTACCATGATAGAAATGTGTGTTTTCCAGCCTGCAGTCATTGTTGAGAACTGACACATCTTGATGCAGAACAAACTTTGAAACCACAAGTAGAGGGGATAAGAAGGAAGGAGAGAATTAAACGCAGCCTGAGTGGAATCAGCCTTCCCCTTCTTTTACCCTATTTCCCCCCCAACAGATTCAAACTGTGCCACAGGCTGCAGGGCTCAGGGTGTGCTGGACTGTGTCCTCCTGCCCCCAGAGCTAGATGGGCGGTGAATTCTGTTCCCCAAGGCCGGGCCGGGAGGAAGGAGGTCAAATGGGACATTCTGAAAATCCAAGACATCCTAGTTCTTCAGACAAGAAATGGCCCTGGGCTTCCCACCAAAGCACTGGAGGAGGAAGGCCTCGCCCCCCAGTCCCTGGAGGGCTTCTATGAGGATGGATGTGCAGTGGTGCAATTGAACTGATTTGCTCCGGGAACTGCAGCTGTCTTTACCATGAAATCAGTTGAATGCTATTACATCAGCCTCGTGACTAAGGGCGAAAGAATCCAGCCTTCCACGAGACGTTTTACTAATCTGCTCCCCCCTCAAGAAGCTTGTTTGAGGTAAAGAGAGGGTCCTTCTTTCCCACCCGCGTTGCTCCCACCACACCCAGGGGCACCCAACTTGCACCCAGTTTGTAGACACTTGGGCTGCGTGCGGCTGAGCAGCTACTCACGAGGTAGAGTTCTCCTAGAAGCACTTCAGGGTCCCAGGGGACCTCAGAACTAACACTGTCTTTTTCTATCAACTGCAGCACAGTGAGCTGACATGGCATGCAGTGGGGACAGAGGTGAGGGGTGTTTTCGGCAACACCCTTGTATTTAAAATGAACACAAGCTCCGGCTCCTGATTTGAGACCACAAAGGAGCAAGAAGGCATCCTTGGAGTGCCGACGGCCTTCTCGAAGGTTCTTTCCGTGAGCTGGCTTCCTGCGCTCCTGCTGGTGCTCCCCTACCCCTGCGCCAGCAGAGGCACGCCGCTCCCCAGCTTCAGAGCTAAGCCTGGCCCAGCTGCCAATCTCCAAAATAAAATCAATGTGTGACCTTATTCACCAGCTGTACCAAAGAAACTAACTCAAACTAGGGCCAACTTTGAAGCCAAAAAGGGAAGATGAGAAGTTGGGAGAGAGACAGAGAAAGGAGGGGGAGGAGAGAAAACTTGGCTGGACATGAAAGGTGTCTTGTCTGTCTGTTCCCCATTAGGCGCAATTCTCTTGCAATCTGCAGCCTCGACATAATTCTCTTGACCAGAAACTCTCCGGAGAGATAGTGTCAGAAGGAAAAACAAACAGAATAGCATCTCTGACAGCAAAGTCACTTAAAAACCTATTTGGGGGTGGGGATAGGGGGAGAGATGTCAGCTCTTAGGAGAGGGCGCTCCTCACAGCAGGCCACATGCGGAGGACCACTCGCCCTGGGACAGACAGGGGCGGGAGGGAGCACCCAGAAGAGAGCTGGTGGGGAAGCAAAACCCCAAGTCCTCTTCCCTCCCAGCCCCTCTGATGCCACACGACCCACCTTGCGTGGATTTCTCAACTGTGCACTCAACACAAAACCCCACGGTGCTGGGCTTTGCACAGCCTGCGTTGCATTGAGGAGACTTCAGAAGGATTACCTTAGGAAAAAGTGATCCCAATTTGTCCTAACTCCACTTCTTGTTTCTGACTGCCACTAGCAACCAAAGGCCGAGAACCCAGCTATTCCTATAAGCTGGCAGCCAGCTCCCCAGGCTGCAAGGCCTGTCCCCCCAACCCCCTTTGACCTGCCTTTGAGCAAAGCCTTCAAGTGTTCACAGCCCCACCCTTGCCTGCAGCAGCCTGGGGGTTAGGATTCTGGAGTTGGGGTGCAGAGCGGGAGAGGGCACAGTTCTGCACTCAAGTTTCTGGGGCAGGCATCCTGTTATAGGAGAGGGCTTTTTTTTTTTTTTTTTTTTTTATAAGGAAGAAAAACTAATCAGAAGAAAAAAATAAGAGCTTTCCCCTGCCTTTTGGACTTGTTTATTGCTGGGATATCTGATTTCAGCAGAGGAAGCCGGCACTGAAGCAAGGTTTTTATTGGCCGTGAGCAAGAGGCATTCAGGGTTTGCCTTTGATTTGGCTTCTCCTGAACTGGAGGTACAGAAGAGCCCTTGCTGCTTTGATGGAGCAGCTCCATACTTCGGGGTCCCCTGAACTCCCTATTTCTGCAGTAGCAACAAAAATGCCCTTTGGAGGACGAGGGTGGAGCGAGGGCGGCCCAGAGTGGAAGGTGGCCTCGTGGACATTTGAGAAGAGAGAGCAAAATAGGGGACAAAGGTTTAAAAAGTTCTGAAATTGGCTCCAGGGCTGTGCTCTCTGCCCCCCTTCCCCCAAGTGGGGACCTGGAGGAGGGAAGGTCTGGTTTGGATGAAAGCTCAGTGTCTCTAGCTGACGGGGCTAGGCAGGCTGCTCGGAGGGCCAGGCCTGATGGTTTCAATGTGTGGGGAAGATACAGCCAGATCTGCAGAGGGGGCCCTGCCAACGGCACTCCTCAGCTGGGCTGGCAGGCTCTGGGGAGAGGCTGGCCAGCTGGGCCACAGGCCCTCGGGGCTGCTGTCGATCCCCCAGGGCTCTCCACTGACACCTTTGTGCCCAGACAGCAGCCGTTTGGTGTCTGGAGCTCCAGCCACATTGATCTACCCTCCGGCGCTGGCTTTCTGCCTCCTGCTGGCTTCCAAAGGGGGCATCTCCTCCCTCGGAGAAAGAGGGGGTGTTCCTCCATTGGGGGGCCTCTGGGTGAGCCCAGCCAGCTCACTCTCTCCCTTTTTTCCTCCCTGCATCCTACATCTATCTTTCCCTCGGATCCCCCCGCCCACCTTTCCCCCACAAACCACTGGTGATGGCAAGGACCTCGAAACTGAGGACTCTTGAGCATCTTCGCTTTACTGCTTTAGCCATCCATGGGCAGGAGCTTGCTGCTGCGGGTGCCAGGACTTTGGGGCCCGCGCGGATGGTGGAGGGCAGCCCCTCTGGCGGGAAGAGGCTTCTGCCCGGGTATGGCCCGCTTCCCGTTCCAGATGTGCGACCAGAAGGTCCACAGGAGAGCCACGTTCTTCCCCTCCCCGGGCCTCACAGCATCTGTGTGTGCCTGTGTGACGGGTCGAGGGCCTGTCTCCATCACTGAGCACGCTGTCCGGCCGAGGTGGGCGCCGTCCCCGGCGTGCTCCGCTCACCTGTGAGGTCCAGGCCCGCTTTGGCAGCCACTGTGCCGTTTGGCGCCCTGAACTGAGGCCCAGAGCCTCCCTCTGGCGGGGTGGGGAAGCGGGAACAGGGCTCTCACTGTGTCCGCTGCAAGGAACCCGGGCATCAAAAGGATTTTATGCAGTGAGTTTGGGAACACACTCCCAGGGAGAGGAGCTGCGGGAAGATGGGCAGAGGAACCACGCTGGGGCCGCGGAGCTGTGGGCGCACACACGCGTGTGCACAAGCACGCATACGCACACACGCACACACGCACGCACACGCACGCACACGCATGGCCACGAGGCTTGCTCCAAGACTGACGCCCGTCTATCTGGGTCTGAATCCCAAATCTGGTCCTCGCCAGCCAAATTCCCGTGGGCCAGAGACTAAGCCCCTTGGTGCCTTGGTTCCCTCACCTGTAAATAGGCCTCATGGTGTCCTTGTGACCGAACCTGGCACATCGTAGGTGCTCAGGAAGCATCAGGGACCAGCACTGGACCCAGCCGGCTGGGCTTTGCACTCTGTTGCAATCTCCACGGAGCATCGGGGCAGAGCGCTGATGGACGGAGCAGATAAGGACTGTCGGGGAAAACTGCCGCCTTCCTTCAGAAATGAAACACGAGCCTCTGAGGCCGAGGAGGAAGGGGACCCTCCGAGAGGCAATCAAAGCTCGGAGTGCCCGGCAAGCTTCCCTCGTGGGTCTCTCACCAAGTCCTGCTGACATAAAGGGGCTGGATGGGAGCAGTGGACGGGCCAGCTTCCCCTTCACAGGCTGGCCGAGCACGGACGCCCAAGCCTCCCTTCCAGTCCCCCTAGCTCGAAAGGAAAGGCCCAGCTGGAGACTGGGGCACAAAAACAGCAAAATCAGCCCAGAGTGAAACCAAAACTAGACACTGGCTCACACACCCTGGGCATCGAGGCTCTAGCCACACTCCCTCGCTCTCTGAGTGCAGCCCCTGGACAGGAGGCCCAGAGCGAGGGTCCCGCTATTGCATTTCTCCCCTCCACCCCCATGGGCCTTGCAGGGCCCCAAGGCAGCCTGACAGGTCTTAGGGAATAAAGCCCACCTCCCGCAAAGAAGCCTGACCTTGGCCTTCCAGAGAGAAAGAGAGAGAGATTGGATGTACTGTACAAAGAGGACAGGAGAGGAAAGGAGAAAGAAAAACACAGAGAGGGGGAAAGAAGCAGAGGGAGTGAAAAGACAAACGGCAAAGGGCCAGCTCCAGAACCCCCAGCCCCTGCCCCACCACGGGCCAGCCAGGCACCAAGAGGACAGCTGCCGCAGGGAACTGGGGTTCCACGCAAAGACTGACTTTTCCAGCAAACTGGAAATGCACTCTGCCAGGCTGTGTGCGAGTAACGTTTCTCTGAGGCTCCCCTGTGACTGGACGGGCTTCCCACGTGCTGCAAGCGGCGGGGAGTGACCCATGGGAAGGGGGCAGTAGTTTTGGGAGAGGGCAACAGTGGCCCAGAGCATCAGACGTGGGAATCTAAGGACAGCTCCTGAAAGCTGGATTTGCAAACCCACGGTCACACAGGGATGCTCTCCCAGGTCCGAGGCCTCCTGCCCCAGCTTCTCCTACAAAGAGCAGAGAACTAAAAGCAGGACTGGGTAACAGCTGCCTCTGGCAGCAGGACTGGAAAGAGGCCCTTGCTTTTCATTATAAGCTCTTCCGTGCTATTTCATGTTTTCACCATATGCGTGTATCCCTTTGATAAAAATAATTTTTGTAAATAGTGGTGAGGGCTGGAAGCAGGCTCAGCTCTAGACAAATGCTTGAGGTTTGCCTTGACCTCAGGCTCCCTGCCTCACGCTTTGCAGAGGGAGAGCCTCCACCTGGCCTAGCACCCCAGGGTGACCCCAAACACTCCAGGCTAGTCGGGGTCGTCCTCCACCTCTCCAGCCACCCAGAATAATGCCCGCGACCTCCTCCAGCAGCTTTTTGCTCCTCTTCTGTTTTCTTCAGCGCCGCTTCAGGCCTCCCTGGGGTGTGATGGGCACAGATGTGTGAGCCTCGGTGCTGGGGCAGGGAGACCAGAGACTGACACCCATGCAACTCATCCACCACAGTGCACGGGGGCAGGTGCGGCAGATGCAGTGAGAGAGGCGTCCGGAGAGCCGGGGCCCAGCCAGGCTGCTCTAGTGAGTGCCTCTGTTACAGCACAGAAAGGAAGAAGACCAGCGAGCCCCCCCCCGCCACACACACACACACACACACACACACACACACACTTGGCCAGAGCTGCTTCTCCTCCCTCCAGGGCCTGAATACTCTGACCCCAGTGGGGCTCAGGGAGAGGGGTGCTGGCCTGCAACTGGGCCCCATCCTCTTGGCTGCCTCTGGAAACAAAAGGCTATGGATGGAGCAGAGCAGAAGCAAGAATAACTACAATTCTGCAGCCTATGAAAGGAAAACCACATTCACAGAAAGATAGACAAAATGAAAAGGCAGAGGACTATGTACCAGATGAAGGAACAAGATAAAACCCCAGAAAAACAACTAAATGAAGTGGAGATAGGAAATCTTCCAGAAAAAGAATTCAGAATAATGATAATGAAGATGATCCAGGACCTCAGAAAAAGAATGGAGGCAAAGATCGAGAAGATGCAAGAAATGTTTAACAAAGACCTAGAAGAATTAAAGAACAAACACCTAGAAGAATTAAAGAACAAACACCTAGAAGAATTAAAGAACAAACAAACAGGTGAGCAATACAATAACTGAAATGAAAAATACACTAGAAGGAATCAATAGCAGAATAACTGAGGCAGAAGAACGGATAAGTGACCTGGAAGACAGAATGGTGGAATTCACTGCCGCAGAACAGAGTAAAGAAAAAAGAATGAAAAGAAATGAAGACAGCCTAAGAGACCTCTGGGACAACATTAAATGCAACAACATTTGCATTATAGGGGTCCCAGAAGGAGAAGAGAGAGAGAAAGGACCCAAGAAAATATTTGAAGAGATTATAATTGAAAACTTCCCTAACATGGGAAAGGAAATAGCCACCCAAGTCCAGGAATTGCAGAGTCCCAGGCACGATAAACCCAAGGAGAAACACACCAAGACACATAGTAATCAAATTGACAACAATTAAAGACAAAGAAAAATTATTGAAAGCCACAAGGGAAAAACAACAAATAACATACAAGAGAACTCCCATAAGGTTAACAGCTGATTTCTCAGCAGAAACTCTACAGGCCAGAAGGGAGTGGCATGATATACTTAAAGTGATGAAAGGGAAGAACGTACAACCAAGATTACTCTACCCAACAAGGATCTCATTCAGATTTGATGGACAAATCAAAAGCTTTACAGACAAGCAAAAGCTAAGAGAATTCAGCACCACCAAACCAGCTCTACAACAAATGCTAAAGGAACTTCTCTAAGTGGGAAACACAAGAGAAGAAAAAGACCTACAAAAACAAACCCATAACAATTAAGAAAACGGTAATAGGAACACACATATCAATAATTACCTTAAACGTGAATGGATTAAATGCTCCAACCAAAAGACACAAGCTCGCTGAATGGATACAAAAACAAGACCCATATATATTCTGTCTACAAGAGACCCACTTCAGACCTAGGGACACATACAGACTGAAAGTGAGGGGATGGAAAAAGATATCCCATGCAAATGGAAATCAAAAGAAAGCTGGAGTAGCAATACTCATATCAGATAAAATAGATTTAAAAATAAAGAATGTTACAAGAGATAAGGAAGGACACTACATAATGATCAAGGGATCAATCCAAGAAGAAGATAAAACAATTATAAATATATATGCACCCAACATAGGAGCACCTGAGTACATAAGGCAACTGCTAACAGCTATAAAAAAGGAAATCCACAGTAACACAATAATAGTGGGGGACTTTAACACCTCACTTACACCAACGGACAGATCATCCAAACAGAAAATTAATAGGAAACACAAGCTTTAAATGACACAATAGACCAGATAGATTTAATTGATATTTATGGGACATTTCATCCAAAAACAACAGATTACACTTTCTTCTCAAGTGCACACGGAACATTCTCCAGGATAGATCACATCTTGGGTCGCAAATCAAGCCTCAGTAAATTTAAGAAAATTGAAATCATATCAAGCATCTTTTCCGACCATGGCTCTATGAGATAAGAAATCAATTACAGGGGCTTCCCTGGTGGCACAGTGGTTGGGAGTCTGCCTGCCGATGCAGGGGACACGGGTTCGAGCCCTGGTCTGGGAGGATCCCACATATCGCGGAGTGACTGGGCCCGTGAGCCACAATTGCTGAGCCTGCGTGTCTGGAGCCTGTGCTCTGCAACAAGAGAGGCTGCGACAGTGAGAGGCTCGCACACCGCGATGAAGAGTGGCCCCCACTTGCCGCAACTAGAGAAAGCCCTCGCACAGAAATGAAAACCCAACACAGCCATAAATGAATAAATAAATAAATAAGTAAATAATTTTTTTAAAAAATCAATTACAGGGAAAAAATGTAAAAAATACAAACACATGGAGGCTAGACAATACATTACTAAATAACCAAGAGATCACTGAAGAAATCAAAGAGGAAATCAAAAAATACCTAGAGACAAATGACAACAAAAACACGATGATCCAAAACCTATGGGATGCAGCAGAAGCAGTTCTAAGAGGGAAGTGTATATCAATACAAGCCTACCTCAAGAAACAAGAAAAATCTCAAGTAAACAATCTAACCTTACACCTAAAGGAACTAGAGAAAGAAGAAGAAACAAAACCCCAAGTTAGTAGAAGGAAAGAAATCATAAAGATCAGAGAAGAAATAAATGAAATAGAAACAAAGAAAACAATAGCAAAGATCAATAAAACTAAAAGCTGCTTCTTTGAGAAGATAAACAAAATTGAGAAACCTTTAGCCAGGCTCATCAAGAAAAAGAGGGAGAGGACTCAAATCAATAAAATTAGAAATGAAAAAGGAGAAGTTACAACAGACACTGCAAAAATACAAAGCATCCTAAGAGACTACTACAAGCAACTCTATGCCAATAAAATGGACAACCTGGAAGAAATGGACAAATTCTAAAAAAGGTATAACCTTCCAAGACTGAACCAGGAAGAAACAGAAAATATGAACAGACCAATCACAAGTAATGAACTTGAAACTGTAATTAAACATCTTCCAACAAACAAAAGTCCAGGACCAGATGGCTTCACAGGTGAATTCTATCAAACATTTAGAGAAGAGCTAACATCCATCCTTCTCAAACTCTTCCAAAAAATTGCAGAGGAAGGAACAGTCCCAAACTCATTCTATGAGGCCACCATCACCCTGATACCAAAACCAGACAAAGATACTACAAAGAAAGAAAATTACAGACCAATATCACTGATGAATATAGATGCAAAAATCCTCAACAAAATACTAGCAAACAGAATCCAACAACACATTAAAAGGATCATACACCATGATCAAGTGAGATTTATCCCAGGGATGCAAGGATTCTTCAATATATGCAAATCAAGCAATGTGATACACCATAGTAACAAACTGAAAAATAAAAATCATATGATCATCTCAATAGATGCAGAAAAAGCTTTTGACAAAATTCAACACCCATTTATGATAAAAAACTCTATAGAAAGTGGGCATAGAGGGAACCTACCTCAACATAATAAAGGCCATATACGACAAACCCACAGCAAACATCATTCTCAATGGTGAAAAACTGAAAGCATTTCCTCTAAGATCAGGAACAAGACAAGGGTGTCCACTCTCGCCACTCTTATTCAACATAGTTTTGGAAGTCCTAGCCACGGCAATCAGAGAAGAAAAAGAAATAAAAGGAATACAAATTGGAAAAGAAGAAGTAAAACTGTCACTGTTTGCAGATAACATGATACTATACATAGAGAATCCTAAAGATGCCACCAGAAAACTACTAGAGCTAATCAATGAATTTGGTAAAGTTGCAGGATACAAAATTAATGCACAGAAATCTCTTGCATTCCTATACACTAACACCAAAAATCAGAAAGAGAAATTAAGGAAACAATCCCATTCACCGTTGCAACAAAAAGAATAAAATACCTAGGAATAAACTTACCTAGGGAGACAAAAGACCTGTACTCAGAAAACTATAAGACACTGATGAAAGAAATCAAAGATGACACAAACAGATGGAGAGATATACCATGTTCTTCGATTGGAAGAATCAGTACTGTGAAAATAACTATACTACCCAAAGCAATCTACAGATTCAATGCAATCCCTATCAAATTACCAGTGGCATCTTTTACAGAACTAGAACAAAAAATCTTAAAATTTGTATGGAGACACAAAAGACCCCGAATAGCCAAAGCAGTCTTGAGGGGAAAAAACGGAGCTGGAGGAATAAGACCCGCTAACTTCAGACTATACTACAAAGCTACATTAATCAAGACAATATGGTACTGGCACAAAAACAGAAATATAGATCAATGGAACAGGATAGAAACCCCAGAGATAAACCCATGCACCTATGGTCAACTAATCTATGACAAAGGAGGCAAGGATGTACAATGCAGAAAAGACAGCCTCTTCAATAAGTGGTGCTGGGAAAACTGGACAGCTACATGTAAAAGAATGAAATTAGAACACTCCCTAAATTGGGCAATTGGGATTGACATGTATACACTGATGTGTATAAAATTGATGACTAATAAGAACCTGCTGCATAAAAAAATTAATAAAATAAAATTAAAAAAAAAATTCCCTAATACCATACACAAAAATAAACTCAAAATGGATTAGAGACCTAAATGTAAGATCAGACACTGTAAAACTCTTAGAGGAAAACATAGGAAGAACACTCTTTGACATAAATCACAGCAAGATCTTTTTTGATCCACCTCCTAGAGTAATGGAAATAAAAACAAAAATTAAAAAATGGGACCTAATGAAACTTAAAAGCTTTTGCAAAGCAAAGGAAACTACAAACAAGATGAAAAGACAGCCCTCAGAATGGGAGAAAATATTTGCAAACGAATCAACAGACAAAAGATTAATCTCCAAAATATATAAACAGCTCATGCAGCTCAATATTAAAAAAACAAACAACCCAATCCAAAAATGGGCAGAAGACCTAAATAGACATTTCTCCAAAGAAGACATACAGATGGCCAAGAAGCACATGAAAAGCTGTTCAACATCACTAATTATTAGAGAAATGCAAATCAAAACTACAATGAGGTATCACCTCACACCAGTTAGAATGGGCATCATCAGAAAATCTACAAACAACAAATGCTGGAGAGGGTGTGGAGAAAGGGGAACCCTCTTGCACTGTTGGTGGGAATGTAAATTGATACAGCCACTATGGAGAACAGTATGGGGGTTCCTTAAAAAACTAAAAACAGAATTACCATATGACCCAGCAATCCCACTACTGGGCATATACCCTGAGAAAACCATAATTCAAATAGAGTCATGTACTACAATGTTCACTGAAGCTCTATTTACAATAGCCAGGACATGGAAGCAGCCTAAGTGTCCATTGACAGATGAATGGATAAAGAAGATGTGGCACATATATAATGGAATATTACTCAGCCATAAAAAGGAATGAAATTGGGGCATTTGTAGAGATGTGGATGGATCTAGAGACTGTCATACAGAGTGAAGTAAGTTAGAAAGATAAAAAGAAATATCGTATATTAACGCATATATGTGGAACCTAGAAAAATGGTACAGATGAACCGGTTTGCAGGGCAGAAATAGAGACACCGATGTAGAGAACAAACATATGGACACCAAGGGGGGAAAGTGGAGAAGAGGTTGGTGGTGGTGGGATGAATTGGGAGATTGGGACTGACATGTATACACTGATATGTATATAATAGATAACTAGTAAGAACCTGCTGTATAAAAAAATAAGTAAAATAAAATTCAAAAATTCAAAGCAAAAAAAAAATTGTTTAGAGATAATGGAGATAAATCTAAAATACAGTCAGCTAAAAGAGTTGAAAATAGATGCCTCTGTGAAAGCGGAAATGGGGGAAAAGGTAGTGGACTGCCTTCTGTTTTCATAGAAAACCTTATAATACTTGTTATTTCTTTAAACCATGCATATGTATAACTTATGTTTTTAAAAGAATATAAGTTTCCTGATGGCAGGGACAAAAAAAAAGAAAAAAGGATGGAGCAGCCCCTGGGTCGCGGGGGGAGGTCCTAGAAGAACAGATCACAGACCCCAAGGAGCCCCGGAACCAGATGGGAAGCCAGGCCATGATGGGCACGGCCGCCCCAGCCCACCAGAAAAGCCCCTCCCCCCGTGACCTGACGAGAGGCTTCCGGGGTCCTGATCCACCTGGGAGACCCGGAGCAAGAGAGATGCAACCGTCCTGAGCTCTGAGGAGCCACGCAGCTCACCGCGGGGCTTCAGGGGCTGGCCAGGGAGAGGCGGGGACAGGAGGCGCGCCCCCACCCCTCCCACCCTCCCCCTACTCCCTCGAGTGACAGAGGTCTGTCCTATCCCGGCCTCCCTCCTGACCTGGCCGAGGCCTGATTATCCTCTGGGCAGCTTAGCCATTACCTCCTCAGAGGCCTGTCCTGATCGCCAGTGGAAACTAAGGGCCTTCCACCCCCATTATTCCCCCTAACGGCCCCCTTCCCTTCCCAGCACTCATCACGGTGTGTCATTATAGACTCATTTATGTCCTACTTTGTTCCATCCCGGCCTCTCCTGCTGCACTATCAACTCCATGACGCAGCAAGCTGGACCCCGAGCTCCAAGCACAGTGATGGACCAAACTCTTGATTCTTTCCCCAGATCTGATCCTTCCTGAGTCTTCTCCAGCTTCGTAAGTGGGGATTCCATTCTCAGCCTAAGCCAGACACCTAGGGGTCATTCTGGACAAATCTTTCTCACCCCACTCTCTGTATCAGGGATCCCGCTGGACTCACTTTCCACCCACATCCAGGATCCAGCCTCCCCTCCACCTCCTTCACCACCTCTTCATCCACTGGACTGTCGCACTGGCCTCGGAGGTGGTCTCCTACTCCCCGTGCTCCTCCCGCCAGAATCATCCTCCGCCCAGGAGGCAGAGAGGAGATGTAGAAGTCCAATTCAGATCAGACCACTTCTCTTTTCAAACCCTCTAGGCTTCTCTTCTCATTCAGAATAAAATCCACATCCTTCCTGTGGTCTTCAATACCCAACATGATCTGGACACGAGGTCAAGGGTACTGTGAGGACACCGCCCTCTTTCTCTCCCTCTCCCTCCCTGTGCTGCAGGGAGCGCTCTCCCACGGTGCTGCCATTTGCCATGGCCTCGGCATGGAGTGCTCTGTCCCCCAAAATCCATGGACCTGTTCCCCCATTCCTTCAGAATTCTTCTCCAAGAGCCCTTGCTCAGAGAGGTCTTCCCCATCATTCTTTTGTTTTGTTTTTTATTGAAGTATAATTGATGTACAATATTATATAAGTTACAGATGTACAATATAGTGATTCACAATTTTTAAAGATTATACTCCATTTATAGTTATTATAAAATAGTGGCTATATTCCCTATGTTGTACAATATATCCTTGTAGGTTATTTTACACATAATTGTACCTCTTACTCCCCTACCCCTATATTGTCCCTCCCCCCTTCCCTCTCCCCACTGGTAACCACTAGTTTGTTCTTTGTATCTGTGAGTCTGTGTCTTTTTTGTTATATTCACTAGTTTGTTTAATTTTTTAGATTCCATGTATAAGTGATATCACACAGTATTTGTCTTTCTCTGACTTATTTCACTTAGTGTACTACCCTCCAAGTCCATCTACGCTGTTGCAAATGGCAAAACTTTATTCTTTTTTATGGCTGAGTAGTATTCCATTGTGTGTGTGTGTGTGTGTGTGTGTGTGTGTGTGTGTACACAACAGCTTCTTTATCCATTCATCTGTTGATGGACACTTAGGTTGCTTCCATCCTCCCATCATTCTTTGTTCCCTTACCCTGTTTAATTTTGCTTCATTGGTCTTATCCCCACCCACTAGATTATACATATTTATTGATTTATTTACATATTATCTGGTTCCCTCTGCTATAACATTAGCTCCATGAGACCACAAACTTTACCTTCTGTGCACTGACTGCTGTATCTTCAGTGCCCGAAACAGTATTGGGCACATAGTAGATGCCCAGTAAATGTTGTTTAAATAAGTAAGATCTCAGGAACACTTTGTTGAACAAGTTAATTAAATGTCTCTTCTATTTGTTGGGCACTAAAACTGGCTGGGAATCATAGAAATAAGGAAAATAATAGCCTCTTCTGGGATCTTCCATCCTAGTGGAAGACTCAAATATGTAAACAGTGAACTATAACACAGGACAAAACTAAGCAGGTATCAATAACAAAAACAGCAGCAGGCCGTACTAACATTTACTGAGTACGTGAATGTGTCAGGCTGGCGTGTTTTCTGACTCCAATCAACTCTCCAATTCTCCAACACCTACTGGGTGTCCTATAATTTAATTCGATTTTGACACCGACTGCTTGGCACAGACCACGCAAGCTAAGGGCTCTGTCCCACAAGACTGCCTCCACTTCAGATGCCATTTACGAGTCCTAGGTCACCCTCCTGGCTTTAAATCAGAGATTTCCATGACCCCCTCTTCAAGTTCGATAATTTGCCAGAACGGTTCACAGAACTCAGGAAAACACTTTACTCACATTTGCTGATTCGTTATAAAGGATACAACAAAGGAACAGCCAAATGGAAGTGATGCATAGGACAGGCTATGGGGAGAAGGGGCGCGGAGCGTCCGTGCCCATCCTGGGTGTGCCACCGCTCCAGCACCGTGACTGTTCAGCACCCCAGAAGCTCTCTGAATCTCAGTGTTCAAGAGTTTTTATAAAGTTTAATCTCCAGTTCCCCCATCCTGTTCCCAGAGGCCAGTGGGTGGGGCTGAGACTGCCAACCCTGGAATCACTAGGTCTTTCTGGTGACCAGCCCCCATCCTGAGGCTAAGAGTACCACCCTCGTGAGCAGAAACTCCAGTGTGTCCCAGAGAGGCTCCAGATGAAGAACAGAAGGTACTCCTGTCATTCAGGAATTGCAAAGGGTTTTAGGAGCTGGGGGTCAGGAACAAAGACCAAATATATTTTTATAGTATACCACACAGGCACCGTTGACATATAACTGACATCATCATCACAGTCCTCTGAAGTAAATATTCTTTTTTTATCCCCGTTTCACAGATGAGAAAACTGAGGCCTGCGTAAATTAAGTGAGTTGCCCAGAGTTACGTGATCCATAAAATGGAGAGCCCAGGATTTGAATCTTCAGAGTCTCATGCTCTTAGGCACGACACTCCTAGTGCAGGAGGTTATCCATCATCTGGGCGAATATGAGCAGATTTCACTTAAAGGGGAAGTCATATTTTCATGGAGACAGAGATTATGACCCCCTCCTATGAGAGCGTCTAAAGTATACACAGGTACCCTGTATGGGGTGGAGTCTGATCTCCGAAGGGAAGCCCTTTCAGGCCCAAATATTTATCTCAGTAGCTTCCCACAATTCCTATTCATTCCTTCCGGTTGAGGCATGAGCATTTCTCTGCCACGAACGCCCAGTGTGACTGTTCCAACAGGACAGGCAGCTTAGCATAGTCCCCACAGGGAGGAGAGGACAGAGAGCTCAGAGGACCACCCAGGAGAGCCATGGGGGTGGGGGGAGGTGGGAGAAAGGGGTGGGGTTAACAGGTTCTGTGCCTCCGTGTCCTTCTAAAGTAAAAGAGCTCTGGAGGGCTGTCACGTTTGCATGATCGATCCAATTATGGGCCATGAGCTCATCCACTGTT
This sequence comes from Balaenoptera acutorostrata, assembly GCF_949987535.1. Taxonomy (NCBI): domain Eukaryota; kingdom Metazoa; phylum Chordata; class Mammalia; order Artiodactyla; family Balaenopteridae; genus Balaenoptera; species Balaenoptera acutorostrata. Next base: position 9,659,655 of record NC_080084.1, on the reverse strand, counting down.
ACCCTGGGTCTGTGTTAGGATCCTGCCTCTGGAAGATGAGAAGGCACAGAGGGAGCCGGGAAACCTGATAATTAAATGTGAACATCACCGGGGTGGGGGGCACCCTGACAGCCAGGAGAAGAGACCAGGGCCTGGAGCTGGGCGGTGTTAGCTACTGCCGGCTCTGATTCTATACGTGTTTTTTTGTTTGTTTTTTTAAAATTTATCTATTTATTTATTTTTGGCTGTGTTGGGTCTTCATTGCTGCACATGGGTTTTCTCTAGCTGTGGCACGTGGGCTCGGTAGTTGTGGTGCACGGGCTTAGTTGCTCCGCGGCACGTGGGATCTTCCCAGACCAGGGCTCGAACCCGTGTCCCCTGCATTGGCAGGCGGATTCTTAACCACTGCGCCACCAGGGAAGTCCTCTATACGTGTTTATAGTCTCTCATGGTCTTTCGAGAGAGACTATTTTCTTCTAGCTGAGGAATGGAACTCCTTGGAAAGCTTTTGCCTTCCTTGACTCTGCTAGAAGAATTAGGGCTGGGGGTCCTGGTTCTACCACGAGCTATGGTTTGGGGGTGGACATCTGTAAAGGTTCAGCTCAGAGAGGGCCAGGGAATCAAAACGAGAAAACCTCAAGGGGAAGTGAGGGAATTTCTTCGGGTGATTATTGAGAGTCCCCTCCTCCCCTAGAAATTATAGAGCACGGCAGTTAAAACTAGACTCTGGAATCTGGAGTTCCTGGTTCAAATCCTGGTCCCATCACTTCTGAGCTGTGTATCCTTGGGCAAATTACTCTTAAGGTGCCCCTTCCCCTCTTGTCTGTTAAAACAGCCATCCTCACCCTGTTGTGAGGACAAAATGAGCTAATTCTTGTAAAACATAGTCACAAGTGCCCAGCAGGCAACAAGCGCTCAGTAGGTGCTAGCTGTCCTGATGTGCAGGCTGTCCTGTGCTAGCTCTGCTCTGCTCTGGGCTCAGAGGGAGGGGACACCGACCGTGGCCCCATTTTCCACTCTCAGCTGTCCTCAGTGGAGGGTCTGGTCAATCGTGGGGTAAGAGGCCGCGGCCACTCCTTGACAAAGGGGAATGGATCAGCTTTGAAGCTGGAGGCGAGACAGACGTTGGCAGTTAGCACCCAGCAAAGGCCAACTTCTTTAGAGACGGCATAACGGATGTGAGTCCCCCAGGCCCTTAAGGGGACAATTATGGTCTAGTAGAGTCAGGTCGGTTACACTTCTGTGAGAGATTGGACTAAAGCTTTTGGTAAGCCCCCCTCCCTTGCTTCAGGCAGGATTAATTCAGCCCATCCCTATATCGTGGTAACTTATCCATAATTCAACGAAGAGTTTATCACACGGGATCAGGGCCAGGGTCAAGCTTCCTAACCAGATGTCGTGAGGGTGGGAATTAAGCCTGAGTCATCTTTCTATTGCAAACAAACTTCAAAACGTGTAGCCACTCATTCATTCCACCCTGCACCTCTGAGAACAGATAACCAGGAAGGATTTTTACGCGAAAAGTTTTGAGTGGCTCAGAGAAAAGAGCATTTTAAAAGGAATCGGAGGAAAAGTTCCCAGCCCTGTCTCTTTATCTCTCAGCGATTTGGTTTCCTCATCCATGTTTGTAAAATGGGGAAGTAACCCCTGCTCCACTCACCTTCCTGGATGGGTATAGAGACCAAAAGTGATGACCAGCAGGACAGGACAGTGTTTTGTAAATGTCTCCACCACGCACCTCATTCCCACCTGTGGGGAAGCATCGCCTCATTAAATGTCATTTGGCCCTGATTCAGCCTCAGAGAGCCGGTGTTTCAGTGGAATTCCTTTCCATACTTAGAGTGTCTTCGTTTAGCAAAAAAGAAATGACGGGGAAGCTGTGTGACCCAGGCCAGAGGCCTCCTCTTCTCTTGTCTTTGAGAACTTCCCTGGCCTCCGAACGGGATGATTGGGTGGCAGACCGGCCTGTGGGCCGCAGCTCTGTGAGGACCCTTCCTAGGAATGCAGGCCCAGCCCCTGTGCCCGCCCTGAGGAGGGCTGCTGCTGGGGGAGGCCGGTCCCCTTCTCCCTTCTTCCATTTGCAATCACTATTTATTTATCTTTGAAAGTTGAAGGAACCAGAGCCTGCAACTGGGAGAGACTTGTGGAGCCAGAAGAAGCCAGCGTCTGGGCTCAGCGTCTGCCGCCCACGCAAGGGAAAGAAGCCATTCCCAGTAAAGGGGGGTGGGGACCCGGCTGAAAGGCCACCGTGCTGGAAAAGGTGCTACACACACCAGCAGGGCCAAAGGCACAGAAAGAAGGTGGCAGTCACCGGAGGGACGACTTTGGTGGCCCAGTGAAGGATGGGGAACAGGAGACCTGCCCAGGGGTCCCTCAACCCGCGCAGCCTGCGTCTCCACAGCAAAGGTGCTGTGTCATTAAGCGGCAGAAAAGGCCGCCTTCATGGGCCAACTGCGGAAGCAGACACACTGGGCCACACTTCACTGTTCCCTCTATCCCCAGCCCGGTTCCCAGCTTGCATTGCAGCCCATCTAAGACCCAAGGCAGTTTTCATACCCATCCGAGTGCCCCCCATCACTCACTCATTCTCAGGCCGCAACTTGCAGGCAGGCAGGGCCTCATGTTGACCCCCGAGATTCGATACCCCAGGATGTTAGGGTCTGTGCCCTTTGTCAGTGCTGCCGAGAACGAGAACGGGCCCTCCTGACTCAGCGCTGTGCTCCTTCCACACCCAGCGGGAATGCCTGCTTTTCCCTCTGTGTGCCCCTCATTCCCACCTACCATCAAACACACACACACACACACACACACACACACACACGGATGTGGAAAAGGTAGGCAGCCAGATCTGGCAGGCCTGCCTCGGCCTTTGACCCCTCCTTGGCCGAATGACATGCATTCCCCGCTGGGCGAGGTCACCCAGAGGGTCTGAGCCTCCTTAGCCTCCGCCTTGTCTCCTGCAGTGGCTGGAGCAGGGCTGTGGGAGCGAGCCCCGGCTTCCAGACTGGCCCATCAGGTCAGGGGGTCAAGGGAAGCCGAGTCTCAGCAGCCCGAGAGCGGTGAACGAAGTGCAGTGTAAAACATGGCCATCTTTGGCCAAGCCCGCGGGTCAGTGAAAGCCCCAGAAGCATCGGGGGTGCAGGCTGGACGGCACGAGTGAGGGAGGGTTTTGTGGAAAGTGATGGCGGTTGGCTTTGAGGTCTGAGGTGGGTTATGGAGAGGAAGATTCCTGGGTGGGGGGAGAGAGGCGCGCGGGAGAAGTCTAGGTTCAGGGCGGGTGCAGGGGACACGCGGGGCCTCCAGCCGGCTGGCCCGCTCTTGCTCCGAGGAGGGCAGCGGCCTGGCTGCGCATCGGGAGGCGCTAGGGCCTCGCGGACGGACGAGCTGGCGAGGGGAGGGCGCCCTCTCTGGAGGGCGGGCGGGGGCTGGCGGCGGCGGGAGCGGCGCCGAGCAGAGTTGCCTCCATCCATGGCACGGAGCGGCGGCGGCGGCAGGAGCCCGGCTCGATCCGCTAGGTCACAGCCCCGCGCAGAGCGTGCAGACGACGCGGAGGGGCCCGGCCTCAACCGGCCCGGGAGCACCGCGCAGACAGTCGGGCCGCGCCGCCGGGGGCCGCCCGCGCTGCGCTGACAGCCGCGCCCACGTCCTCCCCGCCGGGGCGCTCGCCGGACATGCCCCCGGGGCGCGGCGGCGGGGACCCCGGGGCTTGCCTCCGCCCAGGGCCCCCCGCTCCGCCCTCGAGCGCCCCGGGCCCCCGCTGAGCACGCCTCTCGCACGCCCGGATCCCTCCGGCCGGCGCGCAGACGGGCCCCAGCGCTGTTGGTCCCCGCGGGGCGATGGGCTGATGGGCGCCGCGGGACGCAGGATGCGGTGGGCGCCCGCGCGCCTGCTGCTGCCGCTGCTGCAGTGGCTGCTGCTTTTGGCGCCCGAGATCCGCGGCGCGCCCGGCTGCCCGGTCCCTATCCGCAGCTGCAAGTGCTCAGGGGAGCGGCCCAAGGGGCTAAGCGGCGGCGCCCCCAGCCCGGCGCGCAGGAGGGTGGTGTGCGGCGGCGGGGACCTCCCGGAGCCTCCCGAGCCCGGCCTTCTGCCTAACAGCACCGTTACCCTGTAAGTATCCTGCTTGGCCGGCCCGGCTCGAGCCCCGACGGGGGGACGAAAGGAGACCAGACGGGAGGGGTGGGAAATGGGGGACAGAGTCGATGCGCCACTTCAGAGACTCTAGGACAGGCCTGAGTCCAGAAGCCGAAAAGGGAGGCTTGAAGAGAAGTAAGGGAAAGATTAGGGCTCCAGGGATGTGGAGGGAGGAAGGAGCATTGCGGGGCGGGGGCTCCCCAAAGTGAGGCACCGCGGGCGCCCACTCACCTGCACAGGTGACAGGGAATGCGCGCTGGCGGGACGCCCGCGCCCCTTGAGTTTCTAAACAGGGCTGGTGTTGCGGACCTTCGGGGGGTGGGATGAGGGGAAGGCTCAGGGAAGACCGACGCCCGCGGCCCAGTAGATGGCTGTGGTCGTTACCACCGCGGACGCGTCCCTGGCCGCACTGGAGGAGTCTCCCGGCTTCATGCAGACGACCTGGCTCCTCCAGTGGGGGGCGCCCCATCGGGGCCCGGAGCCTGCCAGCCCTGCTTGCAGCCCGTCTCTCTAGCGCTGGCGGGAGGGTGGGCTCGAAAACGTCTGTCCTTGGGGTGCAGGCGCTTCTGGTATGAATGAGACCCCGGCGTCCCGATTCCCACTAGGACCCCTCTCCCGCCGTGCGCATCTGTGAATTGAGCTCTGCTCTGGATCCTGCATCCCTCCCTCTTCCTCCCCTCCTCGGATATAAAGACAAGTGAACTTTGGCTGTTTCTCGATTGACTTCTCGAAAAGAGTGCGGAGAAAGAAACCTGGCCGAGGGGAAGGAGAGTGCCTCCCAGCCTCCTTCCGTCATACCCTTTCCCTCCTCAAGCCCGGGCCTTATTAAGCCCTCACTTTGCTGGCAACCAGCGCAGCCCGTTGCACCCGCAACCCGACCCCAAGCCTCCTCGATGGGGGTCCGAAGTCCCCGTAACTGCAGGAGAATTAGCGACCCCTCCCCACCGCAGAGATTTCCTGCGCAGACCACGTGCTTGGAGCTCCACGCACGCCGTGGACCGGAGGGTCGGGCCCTGGCGGCGGCCCCTTCCTTTCCCGTCCTGGATCCAGCCTCCAAGCCTCTTCCCCTTCCCTGTCCTCCTGACCCCAGCGGCGACCGTTTCCCCACGGCCCCTTGCCCAGAGTTGGAGCTGGCTCACAGTCTATCCGATTGTGTCCAGAACAATACAGTAACGCCTCTGGTTGGGTGAGTTCAGAGGCTGCCTGCTTCCTGACAGGACACGACTGGTCAGCCTCTGACGTTGTCCGCCTGGCCTGCATTTTCCCCAGCTGGGGTGGGTGTGTGCATGTGTGCATTAGGGGGGTGGAAGCCGTGTCTCTGCTCTCTCCCACGTCCCAGCAGCTCAGGGATACAGCCATGGCCTGGGAAGGCAGCTGTGGCAGCTGATTCAGGTCCCTCTGACTGTCCACTGGGGTTGAAGTGTCCAGACAGGCCTGGGCATTCCCCAGCCCACTCAGTTCTGGAGGAGAAAAATGCTTGCTGTGTGGAATGGTTGGGCTGATGTCTGTGTGAGTCCCCGCTGGGCCACGATAATTCAGTTCCGAGAGGATCGTGTGTGCCCTGGATCCTGCAGCAGCCGTGCTCACACGCATGTGTTGGGATTAGGGAATCCTAACATACTGACGGCAGAAAGAAGGGGGGAAACATTAAGAGGTGGTTTTGCAGTACATTTTAGAATGATTTGGTAACTAATGCTTTCCAGCCACGGCTAATTCCCATCGACGCCACTCCAGGGAGAGAGCGGGGCCAACTCTTGGCGAGAATATATCAGAACAGGGTGGCAGCCAGCAGGACTGCTAGCTCACCGTCCCATCCCAAACCAGCCCCGGAGGAAGGGCCCTTCCTTTGTCCCAGGCCACTGACCTACCTGGCTTAAGACACCTTCCAAAAGAACAGCCCCCCCCCCGCCCCCGCAGCCTGGCTGGACATCTCCGCAGGAACAACAGACAGGGCAGGTCAGGCCGGAGCAACCCCTGAGAGCCCGCTGGCCCATCAGCCGGGGGTGTGACTAAAAGCTGCCGCAGACATATGCCTTAGGCTCTCCCCACAGGCTCCACCTAATCCCGGTCCTGACTGCGACCCCTCCCCCAAGCTGCCTTCTGAAGGAAAAAGAGCGCACGTTCTTCTTCAGCAGAAGCTTGGCAGGGATTCTCTTCTGGGGGCTCAGTCCCCCCAGCAAACCCACCCCTACCCAGCAAGCATCTCAAGGGAAGAAGGAAAAGACGGGCTGGGAAGGGGCTTTTGCCGCTCCAGCCTGGCAGCAAAGAGAGGCTATGAGCACAAAAACCTTCACACTCTCCCAAACTCCTCCTCCTTACTCGTTTATTATTCTTTTTTTCCAAATTTCCCCTTTCCCCTTTCTGCCCATCACCTGGTGCAAACAACAGGACTTGGGCCAATAGTCTTTGCATTATTGCTTTCCCCTCCCTCCGCCTCCCCTGTTTTCCTCCAGAATGGGCCACCATCTCCCAGCCCCCTCCACACACCGCCCTGCCCATGTGGGTCCTGGGGGAGTTGGGGGAGAGTCTGGCCTCTGCTTTGGGAAGCCCGGCTGACTGTTCAGGCAGAGAAAGTGCTAGATAAAGTGCCTGTCTGCAGAGAGCCTCCGTCTCTGCTCAGAAAGCCTCCAAGCCGTTGAGGGCAATCCTGTCGACAGCCCTGTGCACCTCACGGAAAACCCTTCCACCTCCACTCTGTTATCTCGGCTTCTGCCCTCTGGTTTTGTAGACTGCAGGCCCCCTCTCCCCACACTTGGCTTTTTTTTTTTTTTTCTTCCTCTAATGGATTTTCGTTCGTGGTTTTCCAGGAAAGCTGAACTCTTGGCTTCCTTCCTGATCTGCCTGCCCCACCCCAGCCCCCATTCTCGAGGCCCAGTGCACAGGGCACGTCCTGTCCAGAGCAGGAGCCTTTATGGGCCTTCCCTGAGGGGCAGGGTCTCATGGGCGGCGGGGTGGAAGTGGCTTATCACAGGGAGAACCCGGGTGGAGGAGGGAGACGCAGACCACTGTCAACCCCCCGCCCGCCCTGCGCAGCAGCTGATGGGCCTGCCCTCTGGTTCTGGGCTCTGGGAGTTTGAGTGAGGGGGATACTAAGGAATTCCAGGAAAGGGCTGATGATGGATAACTCTAGAAGGAAACCTCCTACGAGGACCTCCCAGGACATCTAAGCAGGCCCTCGGAGGATACCAGGCAGTGTCATAAATTCCTGGGCCCCTGGGCCGAAAGGGGCCTTAGGGACCAGCAGGTCCGGCCCCTAAATCAGCGTCTGACAGCTGAGCAAACTGAGGCCAGATGGGGAGAGGGCCACGTCTCGCCAAGAGCCACACAGCTTAGCTGACGCCAGCGTCAGGATTAGCTGCTTGGGTTCGTTTAGTTTTCCTCTCAGGTGAGAGACTCGCTGTTCACCTAGCTGGACTTGGGACCCAATGGACACAAAGCCTGCTTTAAAAAACCCGGTTCCTTCCCAGCAGGACCCAGGCCCTTTTGACCTGGGAACATTCCAAAGCTGGGTGAGGAGAGGGGCGGGCATGGGACGCTCCCTCGGTCCAGATTCTCCCAGGGCCCGCAAGCCCCCATCCCCTCAGCCTCCCATCTGGGGGAGTTGCCCGCCACGTAGGCTGCCCCCATAGGGGAGAAGGGGCAGTTCCCACCCAGATGTGCCTAGCGGAGGCCGGGGCCCTTTGCTGGGAGTTTGGTGGTCTTTGGGAGCCCCGGGGGAGGGGAGGTGGGAGGGGAGGGGGGAGGGGAGGGGAGGCCCCTTCCCAGCCCCACCCCCACCCCCACCCCGTGCATGGCCCAGCAGTTCTTGAGCACAGACATCCCTCTGGACCTCCAGCTCTGGACTGGGCCCACCTCTCAGTGCCCCTCATCCCAGCCCCCGGGATCCGCTTAGGGGGAGTTTGGGGCAAAGTGTGCCAACCGCCTGCACAGAGCGCGAGCGGAGGGAGATGGTGGCTGGAGGGGCGGGCCGCGCGGCCTCCCCACCCCCTTCCCTTCCACCCTCTTTCCCCCATATGGTTCTCATAAGGTCTGGGCTCAGAGACAGCAGCCAGAGGAAGTGGCAGTGTACAGAGAGCTTTTGTGCCGGCGGAGGGGGAGGGGGAGGGAGCGAGGAGAAAGAAGGAAAGGAGGGAAGAGGCTGGAGACTCCAACACACTCTCCCTTACCCTTCCGATGGTGCCGGGGGAGGGGCGGAGGGGGGGGGTCTCAGCTGCAGCGCCCCCATGTGGGCTCCCGGACCCCCCGCTGGTCTGAAGGGAGGGACTCAGAAGGAATCTCCCTGACTACCTACTGGAGGAGCTGGAGGCCACCAGCCCAGGTTCCAGGACTCATCAGCCCCTTCCTGGAGGTGTTAGGAGCCCTGCCCAGAGGGTTGCCCCTTGTGCAGGACGTCGGGGCCCAGGGTCCCAGCTCAGGGGAGCGCCAGGCGGAGAGCAGAGCCATCCGTGCTTCACTGGCTGAGTCCTTCTTGCACCAGAGAGGCTGGACCTATAATTCAGGCCCCCAGTGGGACCAGGACCCAGAATGGGTTATTTGGCCTGAATTTTTCAGAACTCATGCAAGAACCCAGCCACTCCTGACCTCTAAGGAAGTCCCTTCCTGCTGCCTACTGTAGATCACCCCTCTGGGTTAGGGTTGGGAGGGATGCAATCCCTAGTCCTGGTGAGTCTGCGAATTTCCCCCAAAGGCACGGGCAGACCGGTGTAATTTGAACCTCACCGTAAATTGACCCTTAAATTTGGGGTCATGTTTTTAAAGGGAGCGAGTGTTCCTAAGTTTATGCCACATGGGAGTCATTGGGATAAGAACTCTTTCCTGAAGGAGAAAGAGTTCCAGCCACCTCTGAGTTGATCTCTGTCCTTCCATTCAGTGAGCTCTCCTCGCCAAAGCCCAGAGAGGGGAGGTGAGTTCCCCCATGCCACGCAGCGTGGACCAGGACCCCTCACTCCCCCATCACCCTGAGGTAGAGCCTTCGCTCCCGTGGGACCAGACAGAGAAGAGGGGAGGGGAGAGGAGGGAAATGGCCCTGGGCTGAGGAACCAGAAGGAAAATCCGGTTAACTACTAGGAAGGGGCTGTTCAGAGGGGCTGTTTATTTTCATTCCCCCAGCCCAGCCGCTCCGTTCTATTTAGAGCTCAGACACTGACAGGACAAAGCTGCCTCCTCCCCTTCCTCCCTCCTCCGGGGGCCCCCATCCTTCCCAAACTCCAGAACATTCCTTTGCTTTTAGAACTGGGTGATGGGGGTGGGAGAGCAGAGACACTGTGGAGTGTAGCTAACGTGGGCAGCCCTCCCAGGACCCAGCTTTCCCAGCCCTGGGAGTGGGGAGAGGCGGGCTGGAGGAGCCGGGCTGGGGGAGCAAAGGGTGTGTAAAATGGATGGGACCAGGTGAGGGGCAGGGGACCAATCTGTCACGGAGGAGCAGGGAACCGGCTGCAGAGAGCGGCCCAGGAGGGAGTTCCAGCCTGAACTTGAGGGGCCAGACATCTCCCAGCTGGAAAGCGAAGGGGAGGTCGAAGCCCCCTCCTCCCTCTCCTCTCCCGGCCCCCCCTCCCCCAGGGCGCTTTGCCTGCTGGGAACTGTGTGTTGGAGCAGAAACTCTAGACTTCAGGAGACTCGGCATCCAGGATGGGAAAAGCCATCAAACGTACGGAGTGGGAATCTTCGGTCCAGATCCTTCTTTTACTGAGAAGAAAACCCCCAGAGAGGGGCTGACTTGCTCAAGGTCACACAGCTCCTAGCCAGACCCTAGGGCTCCTGCTCCGGGTCAGCCCGGTCCCACACTGACCAATCAGAGCCGTCCTCCCTGGGGACAGGGCAGGGACGTAACCAATCCGCTTCCCCCACGTGGATAGTGAGCCTGGGAAAGGGGGGCCACCCGCAACGATACATGTGTACTTAGGGGACCACTAAGTACAAAATCACTTCACAGAGGATTTGGTGGGAAGTGGAGGCAGGAAAAAACGCCTCCCGACTTGGGAAAATCGGGGTTCCTGGACCAACCCCACCTTCCCTGGGGCTCTGCCCCTCCAGACAGCCACCCACCCATTCCGCCAGTGCCTGTTGTGAGGTGAGAGAGCTGGCCTTTGCCCTCAGGGGCCTTGCAGTCTCACCCTGGAGACTGAATACAGGCTCACAAAGCAGGACAAGAGCAGGACCTCCAAGCTCCCAAGGAAAACCTCTGGGCTGGAAGGATTAAAGGACTAATTTATACTTAGGAATAAAAGACTGATGACAGACAGATCCTTTCAGGTTTATTTGTATGTTTAAAGAAACCTACTTTCTTCACCTAAAAGCTTGGCTCCCCAGTGGTGAGATGTTAGGCTGTGGGTGCAGGAAGTGCTTAAGGTGGATTGGGAGTAATTTCCCAGCTTCCTCAACCCCCGGGGACACACGCACACAAATAGTCCACCCAGTGTGACACATCTCCCTTCACCTTCCACGAGTGGGAGATGTTAAACACCAGGTCCTATTTGTGTTTGTAGTACTGATGCGTTCCACAAGGCCGAGCACACAGTAGGTGTTCACGCAGGATTGAAGACCAAATGAATGGATGCCCAGGGTGAACAATTAAAGCAGAATCAATTCCAGTGCTGGGGGCCCCCAAGTCCCCATCAAGGCACACCGACCACCCACCATGAACACCAGTAGGTTAGTCCTTCCCATCCCCGCCCCAATTTCTTGGTTTCTGCCTAGTGACCACCAGGGTGCCGTGACCTTGCGGAGAGGGTAGAGAAAAGGACCGAAGGAAGCCCCATGTGTAGGAGCCGTTGCAAAATAGTTTTCCCTCTTGACCTTGACCTCAGGCCCTGCCTGGACAGCCCGGCTTCAAGGCTGAGGTCAGAGGCTATCTCAGGACACGGCTCTCTAAAGTCTGGGGAAAAGATGTCCCACCTGGGTGCCTTCCTAACCAGAGGGAGGCTGACGGACAGGCTTCCAGCCAAGGGAAGGATGGCAGGAGGTGTGGGAGTGCTGTGTGTCCTCTCCAGCATTTATGTCCCCTGCAATCAGGCTTGGTAGACATGAAGGCAACCTTTAGCCTGAGGTGTGTGTCAAAGCAGGGCCTGTGGACCAGAGGTAGTCTCCTGTTTGGAGGTCCCACTGTCATATCAGTCAGGCTAAACTGCATCCACAACCTTTATGAAGCAGAACAGTTATTGCTAATTGGCATAACATGACATTTGGTAGTTCTATAGCTAAGTCTTCCTTAATTTATGTTTGTAGTATTTATATTTCAGTGGTGATTTTTTTTTTTTTTAGGTTTCAGATGCCCTTGTGGGCCCTGGGTACTGTGCCTGTGGGCGGGGCTGGGAGTACAGTTTCACCTTGATGGTGCAGCTGGTAATGGGCCTGAGGCCCTTCTGGTGTTAGCAAGCAGACCACCCTCCTCCCCTCACTGATGGTCTCCGGAAGACACTGCCGAGGTGCCAGCAGCAGGTGTTGGGGACGGGCCCCGCACAGCCCAGAGGGCCTTAGCAGTGGCCTAAACGCCAGGCTCAGAATTCCTGGAGAGCACGGGGCCACAGTGTCCAGGCCTGTGGTCCTTGCATCTCCGTGCTGGGGTGGGGTGGTGCGTCGGTGAGGGGGCTGACATGTATGACTCTTCCTGCACATGTCAGAACCCTTTTGTTCAGGCAGGTGCTGGCCCCGTGCCCAATGGGGCGGTGCCCATGTGACCCCAATAGGGTCATCTTTGATGTCGGACTGGGATCTGGCGAGCTTTTGCGGCTGCCCAGAGGCCACAGGGCCTCTGCAGACGCCAGCCACTCGCTCCCGTGGCCTCCAGCCTCATTAGTGGTAACTCTGCTTGCTGCTCTTCCCTAAAATAGGACCCGAGCCGGGAGAGAGTTCTGGAATGGACTCAGTGTGCCCCCCTCTCCTTGGCCAGATTTCAGATTCTGGGGTAGAGAACAGGGGCCCCCAGGGACTGGCCCCCCTTCCTGTGAAAATGGGATGTTGGGTGGTAGACACGGGAGAGAGGGAGGGAGGGAGAGAGAAGCCGAGGATGCTGGGTTGGGCGGGCCTGGGGTCTGAGGGGTGGGAGGCATGGTTGGGAAGCAAACCCACCTGGCAGGCGCCCTGTGCTGATGCTGGGGGGAGGCCGGTGGGGCTGAGGCTGTCTGGGTGGGGTTGGGAGGCGATTAGGAGGGGGTAGAGACTGGCGTTGTGTCTGCGACTCTGGACAGAAGCATGGGGCCACCCTGCCTGTTTTCCTCCCATGAGAGCCTAGCGTGGCGGGAACATTTTTCTTCCTATTGGATGGGGCTGTGTGTGTGTGTGTGTTTCATCTACCCCCATTAGCAGCCCTGTAACTGCCAGCTTCCTACCTGCCCCAAACACTCTCCCAAATCTCTGCCCTCACCTCCAGAGGACTGAACCTACCAGCATCATTGAGGCCATTCTCCCTCTAATCTGGGCCTGAAGTAAAATTTCCTCAGCCCGATCTAGGTTGTCAAGACCAAAAGATCCAGTTCTGGGTATCTGGGGACTAAACCATACCGATACCTGCTGAAGTCTGTCCAAGAACTGGAGACGTGGCAAGAAGGGGCCCATTGGAGGAGAAGGATGCAGCACTGTTTGCCTGGTGCCCCCGCTTTCGTGAGTGGCTTAGAGGGTGGGCGATCAGGAATGTGTTCTCGCAGTGAGAAAAAAATCTCATTTCAAGACTCTCCAGGATAGAGTTTACACTGGGCTGGCCGAGCCTGCAGCATGGGCCGCAGCCGACCCCAACGCCACCCCGCTGTACCCTCTCCTCCCCAGCCCGACAGAGGCTGCCTCAGAGAACGCGGGCCTTGGGGTGGCAGCCAGGAGATGAGCTGCCCTGGACCAGAGGCTTGTCCTCACCTGCCTCGGGGGCTGGTCCCCATGCTTTGCTCTGTTCCCAGGCCACACACACACACACACCCCACCCCGGCCGCCTGAGTATCTCCCCAGCAGCCCAGACTTCCTCCTGGGGAGGTGCTGGCTGCAAGGAGACTAAATCAGGGATAAGACTTAAAGCCACCGGCCCCATGTGGCCCTGAGTACTTGCGATGTGGCTGGTCTGGGTTAAGTAAATTGTGCTGGAAGAGGAGAATCCACACCAGATTCCAAGACTTAGTACCAAAAAAGGGAAAATATCTCATTAATAATTTTTGTTATTTATATAATTTATAATATATGTATATTTATAATATATAATAATATATTTATTATGTGTTGAAATGATAACATTTTGGGTGCATTGGGGTAAATAAAGTATATTATTAAGATTAATTTAATTTTTAACTTTTAAACAACGTGGCTGCTAGAACATTCTAAATTACGTATGCAGCTGGCATTGTACTTCTGTTGGCCAGTTCTGGGTTAAATTTGGGGTATGTGAAAGGTGTTCAAGGGTTAAAGGACAAAGAGTCTGGAGAATGTTGGGTACCTATCCCCCCAACACTACCACAAGACTTGTCTGGATAGGGTTCTCCAATTAGGATCCTGGGTTTTAATATCAGGGATTTGGGAGTTGGAGAATTTGTTTAATTTTCTGTTTTCAATTCAATGATCTTTGAACAAAAAATTTTTTGCCCATAATTTTTTTTTAATTTCTATTTATTTTATTTATTTTTGGCTGCGTTGGGTCTTCGTTGCTGCGCACGGGCTTTCTCTAGTTGTGGTGAATGGGAGCTACTCTTCGTTGCAGTGCACGGGCTTCTCATTGTGGTGGCTTCTCTTGTTGCTGAGCACGGGCTCTAGGCAAGCGGGCTTCAGTAGTTGTGGCGCACGGGCTCAGTAGTTGTGGCGCATGGGCTTAGTTGCTCCGCGGCATGTGGGATCTTCCCAGACCAGGGCTCAAACCCATGTCCCCTGTATTAGGCAGGCGGATTCTTAAGCACTGCGCCACCAGGGAAGCCCCTTTGCCTATAATTTTGAGATAATTTTTTACTAGAAGGTATTTTCATAGTGTAAGGTTTTCATTTCTAAAGTCAGTGTTTCTCAAACTGGGATCTTCAGACATATTTGCAGGAAATAAGATACTTTTCCCCTCCCTTTAACAGGTCCATACTCCACTCAAGTTTGGGAATGTTCTCAGGCTTCCCCCTTCGTGCACGGGGCTGTGATAACCTGGCTCCCCCGGTTGCTCTAACCTTCCACACCCCCTACCTCTCCCCTGTGCCCCCCCCCATCAGCATCCCCATCCTCCTCCCTCCCCAAGACCCAGGGAGGGGCAGTCCCTGGGAGAGACCCTTGGGGTTTGGGGAGGTTGAAACAGATGCCCTTTCTCACCCCCCTTGCTGACATTTCAGGACCCCTCCCGACATTACTAAGGATATTGAGGGGTCCTCTCGCCTTCTCCAACATTTAATGCAACCTCTGAACCTCAGGCTCTGAGGGTGTATGGGGGAATGAGCAGCAGATGAGGTGGGACGGGCTTCGATTTAAAACTCACACCATCAAGAGCCTATCCCCACCCAGGGGGCCACCGCAGCCCCACCAGGGCCTGAATGAGACCATTCGAGGCCCTAAGAACTAAGATAATTTATAATTGGCCACCACAGGTAACGTGAAATAAAACTATTCTAACCCATAAAATGAGAATAAAGGGGTTTGAGAAAGTTCTAATTATTCATACGATGACTATTGTGATGTGCTTTTTGAAATATCAAGACAATGTGTGTGTGTGTGTGCGTGTGCGTGTGTGTGTGTGTGTGTGTGTGTGTGTGTGCAGCACTTTGGAAGCCCAGCACTCCCTCGAAACCCTCCACACAGTCACCCTTGAGACCCTGCTGGGAAACGTCACCATTGGAAGGACAGTGAGGGGGGGACCCGAAGGGGAGGAGGGGCCTCTCTGGAAAGGGGAGAAGGGAGGAAGGAGATGAAATGCCACGTCTTCCCACTGACCCACAAAGCCCCCTTCCACCCTTGCCTCCGTCCCGACCATGGTCTGTTTTCCATGTGCCCTTGAGCGTGGTGTAGCATGGACGTCTGGGGTCCTCTCACTGCCAGTCTGGTTTGTGCACCCACCCACTTCCATTAAGCTTTGGGGCAGAGCTCTGACAGCCCCTCCCGGGCCCTGCCCCCGCCCCCTGCCCTCTCCCTTACTGTCCAGCCCAGAGGCTGCTCACTGGAGGGGAGGCCCAAGGTCTGCACCTCTGGCCTTCCCGGGTCCGTTCTCCACCATTCAGAGCAAAGATGGGAAAACTTTTGCCTCAGCGCAGGGCAGGCAAGAGCTGGAGCTGAGAGGCTCATTAAAGCTTTTTAATAAGCAATTAACTCAAGGGATGAGCCCTCTGGCTGGTCTGGAACTCTCTCCTCCCAGCGGGGAGCCTGACAGAGAAAGGCTGAGTGGGTGGGCAGAGTGGGTTCGGTCAGGAGCTTGGGGCCCTTTTCTGCTTCCACAAATACAAACGAATAAATAAACAAGACTCCGAGTGGGCAGAGACAGAGGCTGAGGCCTGGGCTCCCCCGGGGCCGAGGACTCCATCAGTTTCCGGTCAAGGCTATAGACAGGCTTGGGGACGCATGGGCACTCCGTCCCTCTGAGTCGGGGGCCTTTGAGGGGAGGGAGGGGTCCCCTTCTGGTGAGGTCCTCAGCTCCCGGAGTGATGGAGACCCCGAGGAAGGGCAGGTCCTCCCACCTGCCTGACTTCCTCTTCTACCTGCCAGACCATTCTCCCCAGCACTGTCCTCAGATTACTGGGCCAATGGCTTGAGCAAGACAGAGCTGTGGAGGGCAGAAAGGGGCTGCCGTGGGCTCGGCCCTGTGGTTCCAAGGTCAAAACGGGTCATCACAACTTCACACCTGCTCAGCTCACCTGCGCACAGAGCCTAAGTCAGACCCAGGCTGTGGGGAGACCCAGGGCAGGTGACACGTGTGACCTGGCATTCAGTGGGCTGACCAGCCTGCCGGAACCGTCCGCTGGCTCCTCCCCGTGGTCTCCCGGAGCCCAGGGTGGGGCTGCTCCTTGCCCAGCTTCAGGGGGCGCCGCTTACACAGAAGGCAACACTCTCCCGTCTGTGTTCTCCCCGTCCCTCCAGGCTCTTGAGCAACAACAAGATCACCGGGCTCCGGAACGGCTCCTTCCTGGGACTGCCCCTGCTGGAGAAATTGTAAGTGCTCGGGCAGGGTGGGGTGGAGGTCACGGGCAAGAGGTCGGGCCAGGGAGGGTGAGGAATCCTGGCTGCTGAGGGGCCCGGGACCTGCTGGCTGAGCAGGGCCCACCGTCGGACTCAACCACCAAGTGGAGGGCAGAGGGGCTGGTCCGGGAGGGAGAGACCAGTTCCCTCACCAGCCACAGCACAGAGAAGCGGGGACACGGCGCTGGTCCAGGCAGGGATGGGGCGTGGGAAGCTCATTAACACTCTTTAATGAGCAATTAGCTACGAGGGCTGAGCCCCTTAACTGTCCAGAAGCCGCCTCCCCGTCCCAGCTGGGGGCCCAGCATAAAGGGCAGAGGGAGACTTTAGTGTGACTGAGGCCTCTTTCCTCCTTCCCTAAACACAGTCGACAAACAAAGCTCCAAGGGGCCAGAGCCCTGGGCTGAGGGTGGGGACAGCGGATCACATCCACTTCTCCCCCCACCTTCCTCCACACGGCCCTGGATTACAGCTGCGTCAGCAACGGCATCCTTGGCTGCCCTGTGGACCGACGGCAAGGGCCCTGCTAGCCCGAGAGAAGCTCCTTCCCAGAACTGGGGACCTGCCTCGGTCACGGGCAAGTCCGTGCCAAAGGAGGGGGTTGAGTCAACCCCTCTCTCGATTCCTCGTTCAGTTGGCAACTCCCGATCCACAGCCTGTACAACAGCTTTGGGTCCTGTCTCCTCCACGGGACCCCTGGGCCTGCTGTCCCTCCAGGAGCTGGATCCTTGCCACCTCCCCCACGTCCAGGCCCCTGTCTCCTAGCTCTGCTCCCACCTGCTGGGCATTCCCAAGGCCTCCAACACAGTCCTGCCCCCTCTAGTACCATTTTGCCTGAAAGGCTTGGATCAGAGCGATGGGGGATACGAACGAATAAGGCAGACGCCTGCTCTCAAACAGCCAAAGAGATCACAGTCTAGTGAGACTACAGACCTTGCCATATATATAGGAATGAAGTAGGTCGGAGTTTCTGTAAAGTCCAAAGGAGGGATCAGCGGAGGCTAGAAAGTTCAAGGGTAATAGAGATGCAGTATGGACATGATGGAGTGTAGACCTTTAACCAGGACAACAGTCTTACGAGGTTGTCTCTATTAACACCCACTTCACAAGGGAAGGGCAAGGCTCTCCCCCAAGCCGCCTGTGGGGAAAGCTTGGTGGCCTGGCTGGGTTGGGGGCGGGTGGAAAGGGACACAGCCACGTTTGGCGTGGAAAGGTGGAGCACGTTCTGTGGGATCAGGGCATGTGGGGGGTGGGAGGGCTCCCGGGATGTTAGCCACGGTGCGCGCACACAGCCGTGACCAGGTCCCGCTGACTCTGCTCCGAAAGGGAGGAAGGGCTGCCCCCGAGCTGCTATTTAGAAGACTCGTTAGGTACCAACATTCTCCTCCACGAGCAGCTAAGCATTCAGGAGCTGTGATTCCTACGCTCAGCCCAGGCTTGGTCTTAGAGGGCTGAATGGCCAGAATGCAGATGTTCCCTCCTGGGATCTTTTGGAGAAAAACTAACCGCAGCTGCCCACAGTCCTTTGGCCCGGCCAAACCAGGGCCAGTCACCGCCCAGCGTCCGTCTCTGTTCTCCTTAGCACAAGCGAGAGCTGCCCAGAGCCTCCTGAGGCCTCTGGGACATCTTCCCATCTTTACCCTCTCGCCTCATCTGCCAAAAATCCGCTGGGTCTGCCCCCTTGCTGGGTCTTCTGGGTGGTCCTTCAATCTCATGAGGGTAGATTTTCTGGTGAAGATGAGACGATGGCCTTCTCCTTCCCCCCACCACCCCCACGCAAGCCTACCCAACTGGACCCCTCCCCACGGCACCGGGACCCAGATCACCACCCTGCAGGTGCACTCAAACCACGGGAGGCAAGCAGAGCAAAGTGGGAGAGGAGATGGGAATAATGACCTATGCTGAGGGAGGAGAAAGGGCACTAGAGTGAGAATTCTAGGTCCTGAGTTGGAGCCCCTGCCCTGTTAGGAATCATCTAGTCGTATACTCTCGAGATGTTTCTTGAGTCCCCTCTGTGTGCCAGGCTGCGTGCTGGGCATCCGGAGTGAACGCGGTAGGCCTGGTGCCTGCCCTGGGGAACTTACCTGCCACTGATGGGACCCAGAACGCAGCAAAGAAATGTATAATAGGTCAGGAGACCATAAACACTGCAGAGGAAAACAAAGCAGCAGGGGAAGGGGGGCCGCTATTTTATGTAATGAGGTTAAGGCCTCGCTGGAGGTGATGGAGCCCTAGCCCTAGGGAGGGAGGGAGCTGGCGGGCAGGTAGTTGTCTAGGGGCAGAGGCAGTAGCAGCGGGGGAGGCCCTGGGGTCCAGCCTGTCTGGTGAGCTTGAGGTGCAGAAGAAGGGCAGCGTGACTGGGGAGTGTGGGGGGTGGGGTCAGAGGGATGCCTCACTTTGGGGCCTCAGTTTCCTCATCTGTTAAAAGTGTGGGGGAGTCCCTGGCGGTCCAGCGGTTAGGACTCCACACTTCCCTTGCAGGGGGCACGGGTTCGACACCTGGCCGGGGAACTAAGACCAAAAAAAAAAAAAAAAATGTGGGGGGACAGGGCAGTTTGTAAAGTGCACTCTGGATTTAAAACTCTATGATCCTTGGGTGTGTGTGATACCCACAGAGCTGCAGGAGAAGGAAAAGATCAAAAAGCCCACTGACACGGCCGGGCTTTCAGAGGAGGGGACGCTTCTGGGCAGAGGGGTGCTGGGTTCAGCATCCTGGCCTCACTTCCCTGGGATGGAGAGGCAGTGCAGGGGCTGGAGGAGCCCAGGGTCTCCAGCCTGGCTGGTCACCACTGTATCAGTCAGGCTTCTCCAGAGAGACAGAACCAATAGGAGATGTATGTGTCTCTGTCCTTATATAAATATACAAAGAAATTCTTTCTTTCTTTCTTCTTCTTCTTATTTTTTTTGGCCTCATCACGCGGCTTGCGGGATCTTAGTTCCCTGACCAGGGATCAAACCCGGGCCATGGCAGTGAAAGTGCCGAATCCTAACCACTGGACCACCAGGGAATTCCAAGAAATTATTTCTTTATAACGAAATTTACTTTAAGGAAATGCCTCATGTGATTGTGGGGACTGGCAAATCCAAACTCTGTAGGACCAGCCAGCAGGCTGGAGAGTCAGGCAGGAACTGATGCTGCAGTCTTAAGGCAGAACTTCTCTGGGAAACCTCGGGTTTTGCTCTCCGGGCCTTCAACTGATTGGGTGAGGCCCACCCATGTTAGCAGAGGTCGTCTCCTTTATTTAAAGTCAACTGACTGTAGACGGTAACCACATCTACAAAATACCTCCGCAGCAGCACCTAGATTAGTGATTGATTAAGTCACCGAGGGCTGTAGTCTGACACATAAAACTAACCATCACAGTCACTACCCACTACCCCAGAGGCAGGGAGAGGTCCTGGGCCCGGTCCTGAAGATGCTAATTCATCAGGTCAGCAGGGGCCTGGGAATTGTTTACAAGGTATGCGGGCAATTCTCATGCTCATTGGCGTTGGGAACCAGTGGACCAGATGACCCCTGCACTGTGGGCCTATTCATCGCAAACGAGACGCCGTGGCTTGGTGTGCAGTTGCTGCCAGGAAACACTGATCTCTCTGTCCTCTTGGACTCAGCCGTCCAGGCTGGGGCGGCTGAGCCCGTGGCAGCTTCACATCCCACAGTCCATGCAGCAAGTCCCATGGGAGTTAGCGGCCTGTCTGATAACTGAGTAGGTGTGGGCTGCTCCAGAAAGTGCCAGCATTGCCCGCCCTGCTGAGCGCCCCTCTGGCCTCTGCAAACAGGTGGGATGTAAGTGGGGGAGGGGGTCCCCTGTTGTGCAGTGCAGGGCCCCGAGGCCGGGAAGGGGACACAGAGAGGGCCCTGAGAGGGAATGTGCCTGAGATGATCCCACGGGAGGACCCGTGCTCCAGAGAACTGGGGGATGAGGTGGGATGGGGGAGAAACACCTTTATCAGCCAGGCAGGCTGAACTGGAGAATCTGAAACAGTCCAGCAGAGTTCAAGGCCAGCCCAGGATTGTACAGAAGGGCCCAGAGGTGTGTGAGGCCCTGTCTCTGAGCCCTCCTTTGTGTCCCGCCTCCCTCAGCGTGGACTAGCCAGAGGAAAGGCTTTTGGAGTGAAGGGGCAGGCGATGAAAGGGCACAGGACTTCACCCTGCAGTGAAAAGAGACTGGGATTGAATTCCACCTCCATTTACCTTCTGGGTGCCTGTTCAGGCTCTCACCTGGAACAAGGGGCAAGGCACGGCTCCCTGACAGGTGGTCACGGAGGTAGATGAGTTCACCCAGGAACAGAGCAGGGGACACCTCGGCCTCTCAGTAAATGGCCGTCCCCTCCTCCTCGGAAGAGTTCCAAGTGGCAAGGTGTCACACCAGCCGCCCCAGACCGCTTAGATTCGTCCAGAAACCCCAGCCCTTGGCAGGCGGTCGTGTAGATGAAGTCTACGGGCGGAAAGGACTCGCTAGGATCATTCCTCGGGTCCCTCGCATCTCTGCCCGGAACCTCCCCGCGCATTCAGCAGAGGGCCGGCCACCTGAAGATTTTCCTGGCCTCCAGGGTGAGCCAGCCACAGTGAGAAGCCCCCAGAGCGTGGACCGAGCCGGCCACAGGGCAGACAGCCCCCAGGAGAGGGCAAGGGAGCCCGGGACTGGGCGTGCAGGCCTGCGTGTGGATCTGTGTGGACACACGCCCCCGGAGGCCTGTGCACCCCCGGAGGAGAGGGCCCGGGGCGGGGGCCTGGGCAGCCCCAGGATGATTTGTCGTTGCCTAATGAGATTAATGAGCCCCGGGGGCTGGTATGCCGCGGTGCTGGGGCACTCATTAGACGCAGATGCTCACGGGAACGATGGGGGGGGGGCCTGGGGGCGGGGGCGGTGCGTGCGGCTCACCCGCCAGGTGGTTTCCATTAATCTGGGGGCGGGGCCGAGGGTCCGGCGGCCGGGTTCTAGCCCTCCCCCGCCCCCGCCCCCGCCCCCCGGCGCTGGAGAGGAATGCTGCGCCGCCGCAGAGGGCGCGGGAAGGGAGGCCGGTGGGTCCGGGGACAGCCCTCCTGCTCGCTGTTGAAGGCCCAATGCCTGGCACCGGGTATGTGCTCCATAAATACCGACCGGATGAGATCAGAGACAAGAGGGGCCCGGGGCGTGGCGCTGCGAGGGAGCCTAGGACCGCCTGGGGTTTCCTCCTGGTCCCCACAATCTCTCCGTTTCCCCTCCCCCCAGGCAACCCCTGGACGTGCGGCGGGGGCTTCTGCCCACTCCTCAGCCAGCACCCCCCCCACACTTTCTAAGGAACCCTGAAAGTCCTGGAGGGCCCAGGGGAGCTGCTGTGCGGCCTCCAAACCTATAATTCAGTTTTCAAACCCACAAGCAGGGAGGTCTGTGGGGGCCAGAGGGAGCCAACTTCGTGCCGCCCCGCCCTGTGCAAGCGTGGGTACACACTCACACACACACACAAGCTCACACACACACACGCTGTCATACAAACTCACACACTCACGCTTAACAGCTTTAGTGAGACATAATTTACATACCGTAAAGTTCACCCGTTTAAAACGTAGGATCCAATGGTTTTGAGTATATTTACAGTTGTGCAATCATCATCATAATCTAATTTTAGAACATTTTCATCCTCCCCCAAAGAAATCTTGAATCATTAGCAATCACTCCCCGTTCCTCCCGCCCCCCCCCCCTATTTCCCACCCCTAAGCAAACCACTAATCTACTTTCTGTCTCTATAGACTTGCCTATTCTGGACATTTCATATAAATAGGAAGCACACAGTATGTAATCTTTTGTAACTGGATTCTTTCAGCAAGCATAGTGTTTTCAAGGCTCATCCATATTACAGCATGTGTCGGCACGTCTTTCTTTTTTATGGCCAAATAATATTCCATTGTATGAAGATACCATATTTTGTTTATTCATTCATTAGTTGATGGACATTTGGGGTGTTTCCACTTTGGGGCTTATGAATAATGCTGCTATGAATATTCCTGTATGTGTTCTTGTGTGCATGTATGTTCACTTCTCTTGGATTTGTACCAAGGAGTGGAATTGCTGGGTCATATGGTAACTTTAACTGCCAAGCTGTTTTCCAAAGTGGCTGCACTATTTTACACTCCCATCTATAATATATAAGGATTCCAATCTCTGTTTTTTAAATCATAGCCATCTTGGTGGACGTGAAGTGGTCTCTCATTGTGGGTTTGATTTGCATTTCCCTAATGGTGTTGAGCACCTCTTCATGCATTAATTGGTCATTTCTGTATCCTCTTTGAAGAAATGTCTATTCAAATCCCTTGCCCATTTTTTTCAGCTGGGCTATTTGTCTTTTTATTATTGAGTTGTAAGAGTTCTTTATGTATTCTGGATAGAAGTCCCTTATCAGGTATCAGATTTGCAAATATTTTCTCTCATCCCAGGGGTTGTCTTTCAGCTTTCTTGGTGGTATCCTTTCAAGAGCAAAAGTTTAACATTTTCAAGTCGAACATATCAATCTGCTCTTTTTTTTTTGGCTGCGTTGGGTCTTCGTTGCTGCACCCGGGCTTTTTCTAGTTTTCATGAGCGGGGGCTACTCTTCGTTGTGGTGCGCGGGCTTCTCATTGCGGTGATTTATCTTGTTGTGGAGCACGGGCTCTAGGCGCGCGGGCTTCAGTAGTTGCGGCACGCGGGCTCAGTAGTTGTGGTTTGCGGGCTTAGTTGCTCTGCAACATGTGGGATCTTCCCGGACCAGGGATCGAACCCGTGTCCCCTGCATTGGCAGGCAGATTCTTAACCACTGCGCCACCAGGGAAGTCCTCAATTTGCTCTTTTATTGCTTGTGCTTACACACTCAGTCTTACACATTCAGCTTCCTGAGCTGCTTTTTCCCCAGGAAGGACATAGGGCAAGATTTGCTCCCAGGGATCCCCCGCCCCCCAACTTCTGCCATAGGGTGTCCTTCCCCTCCATGTGGACATAGGTACAGGGAGAGGGGTCTATCTTGATCCAGGAGCCTGGTCTGGATTAGGCGAGGGGGTGTAGGGAGGGAGTCTCCACCCATAAGCTGCATTTTCTCCAGGTTCCAAGACCAGAGGTCTGTGGAAGCAGGCAGAGGGCAGGAGATTCCACATCACAGAAGCATCAGTGCGTCCTTGCGACCTCACCTAAGGAATGAAGGAATCCAATGGGAAAGTCCAGAGCAGGGGTTTGTAACCTGGGTTCCACGAGCCCCTGAAATCAGATGCACAGTATTGGGGGTAGTGCATTCTTCTAGGGCAGGACTCCATAGCCCTCATCAGATATTCAAAAGGATATGCTAAGCAAGAAAGGTGCAGAACCACCAACCTGTAGGGGCCTCGCGGGTCCACAAAAATATCCAAGTTCTATGGTAGCATTTCCTCCTACCACTAGGGAGGGTACAGCCCCAGAGCTGCGTCCCCCACCTTAGGGACCAGGAGGCCTCAGCTGCCCAGGGGCCAGCCCCCATCGGGCTACCAGCTCAGCCAGGAGCCGCCCCTGGCCCGTGCCCCTCCGGAGAGGACCCAAGACTGGTTGGTCCAGGCCAGCAGGCCATCTCTGAGGGCACTCCTTCTGAGGGCTGCCTTGGTCACCCCGGAAGCCGCTCTGCGGTCGTGAGACAAGAGGTGAGGACCGCCGACACTTGCTGGAAGCTCCCCTTTCAGAAGGCCCTGGCTGGCCCGGGCTGCAGGAAACCCAGGGCAGGAAGGGGCTGGGCCCAAGCGGGCTGCCTTGCTCCCATCTGTAGAGCATCAGTGGGGCAGCCGGGCGGGGGTTCTCGAGGGGGCCAGGGAGGAAATGAGAATAAACACAGCGAGCGGAGAGGGAAGGGGCGGGGGGCTGCAGCCTGGGCCCCTTGGCAGCCCATGAAGGGAAGTGACACAATGAGGAATGTGTCTCCCTCTGCTCGTCCCCCGCACGGGTGGGAGGCGGAGCCCTGAGAACGGCCAGAGCCCAAGAGGGGCCGGGGGCACCGGCTGCAGCAGCATCGGAGGACGGAGGACGGGGCTGTGCGGGCGGGGGACCGGCAGGAAGGGCAACCCTGGGCGGGCGCTCTCCCGCCACCTCCAGCCTCCACTCTGCAGGAGCCTTCTAGGGGCTGCGTTCTCGCACATTCCCTGCCTGCACGCTGGGGATGGAAGTCGTCCCTCTAGGAAGCGGCCCTTCCGGGGGCTTCCTCTTCTTTCTCAGTGGGGCGCAGGGTGATGCAGCCCAAGTCCTTGGTATGAGAGGGTGCTGAGGTGTGAAGACCCCTGGCCAGGGGCAGGGCTGGGCAGGGGATTTGTTTCATTTCTCTCTGTCTCTCTGTCTGTGTCTCTCTGTCTCTGTCTCTCTCTTTGTCTCTCTGTCTCTGTCTCCCTGTCTCTCTCTGGGTGGTTTTGTCCCCAGCTGGGACTGTCTGTGTGAAAACAGACCCCCTGCTGGGATGGCTCCTCCCCATCCTGGACACCCATTTCCTCTCCCCACAGCAGGGAGCTGGCTCAGTTAACCCCCTCCTGCCCATAATCCGGAGTTGCCCCTGAGGCTTTGGCCTGCAGAGCCAAGAGGGCGGGTCTGGGCCGGGGGGTGGCAGGGCCTTGGAAAGCAGGCTGACCCCACCGGCCAACCTAAGTTGGTTATTCCAGGAACCCCCCACCCTTGCCCTCTGCCTCATGATCGCCTGGGAGCTTGGGTGGGCCCGAGAGGATGTTGGAAGGTAGGGAGCTAGCCAGGAGGCTGCAGCCCTCCCCGTCCCCCGGTGGGCAGTGAGGCCTCCTGGTAAGGCCTCTGTGGGCCGCGAGCCTGTTCTGGTTTGGCTCGGGAAAGGCCCAGGTAGGCCTTGGGTAGGTGGGCAAGTGTTGGGTCAGCCTGGCGCCTCTCCCCATGGCTGTGCCCCACAGAGGACAGGGTGCTGGGGCACGCCAGGGGGCCGGCCATCGCCTTGGGCCTCAGTGGTCCCAGAGGGCTGCCGGGTCTGGTGGGGGGCTGGGGCCATGTGGGCACCGGCCGGTCCCCAGTGGGCCGGGACTGTCCCTTCGGCCCGCCCCTGCTGCCCCTGGGAGGATGTGACAAAGGGGAGGGAGGGTGGCACTCTGATCTGACCGTGTGGTGGAGTTTGAGCCACCAGAGCCTGGGACAGAAGCTACTCTGAAAACTTCCCGGCAGTTCGTCCCTCCTGGTGGGTGACCCTTGGCCCTGTGGCGCCTGGGGGCCAACTGCCATCTTCTGTCCAGCCTGTGACCTGCTGGAGCCCAGCCCGAGGTGGCACTTCCCCTGGCACCCTCTCTCTCATCCGAGGCCCTTCCCCGGATCTCTCTCGGTGTCTGACCAGGGAGCCAGGGAGGCGGAGGGGGACCCGTCTGAGAGGCCAGGTCCTTCATCCGGCCTCCCAGCCGCGCTGAGGCGAGCAGGGACTTAGAGGGAAACAGAGACCCCAGCAGTGGCGGCGGCGAGGCCGCCCGCCCCGGGGAGCCGCGTGGCCCCGGAGCGGGCGAGGTGTGAGGCCCCCGCTTGCTTCCCACAGGGACCTGAGGAACAACGTCATCAGCACAGTGCAGGCGGGCGCCTTCCTGGGTCTGGGGGAGCTGAAGCGCCTGTGAGTGGCCTGGCCTGACCCCACGCCCCAGCCCCCCTCCTCCCTGGAGGTGGTCCCGTGGATCCCAGAGCCGCCGCCCTCCCACGCAGCCTCCCTCACTGCCTCTCCTCCCCGCGCGCGCAACAGGCTGGGGGCAGACACTTCATGCCCCAACACCGGCTCCTCTTTCTCCGCTCCCCCCCCAAGCCCCGCCCACACGCGTGTGTCCCTCACAAGCGGATCCGTGTGCTACCACGTGGCCGACTTGCTGAGGTTGTGTGTGTCTCTCCAGAGATCTCTCCAACAACCGGATTGGCTGTCTCACCTCTGAGACCTTCCAAGGCCTCCCCAGGCTTCTCCGGCTGTGAGTGAGGGGCGGGGAGGCGGGGAGGGGGGCAGAGGGAAGGCTCCCCAAAGTCTCACGGGTCCCCGCATTCTCGTCACTCACCACCCACCTCCTGTGGCCCAGGGAGAGCGTAAGATCCCCTCTCCCTGTTCCCTGCAGAAACATATCTGGAAACATCTTCTCCAGTCTGCCACCGGGGGTCTTTGATGAGCTGCCAGCCCTTAAGGTTGTGTGAGTATCCTTCCCCAGCCCGAGCAGTCAGGCCCCTGCTTCCTTCCTCTGCCCAGGAGGGAGACGCGTGAGCACCGTGCCCACGTGGCCAGCCTTCTGAGGAGGTGGGACAGACGATGGCTGGAGCTCCACCATACGCGCCTCCCCGTGCTTGCCGTGGCGGCCGTGGTGGCAGCAGGGCACACGTGCACAGTTTTGCCCTCCCCGGCCCTCTCCAGCCTCAGTCTCTCCCTGGGGCTCCATCCCCACCCCGGGAGCCCATGCTCCCTCTGCTCTACCCTGTGGCCCCTCCACACCCCCTGCAGGGACTTGGGCACCGAGTTCCTGACGTGTGACTGCCGCCTGCGCTGGCTGCTGTCCTGGGCCCGGAATCGCTCCGTGCAGCTGTCGGAGCGCACGCTCTGTGCCTACCCCAGCGCCCTGCACGCCCAGGCCCTGGGCGGCCTCCAGGAGGCCCAGCTGCGCTGCGGTGAGCAAACCCGCACCCTCAGGCTCCCTCCTGAGGGGCCCCTGCTGGCTCAAGGCTCCCTGTGCGGTGGGCTTGGTCTCCAGGGCGTCCTCTCCCTCAGATCCCACCGGGGGCCGGTCCTCCATCTGCTTTTCTAAACTTCCTTTGGGGCCGCTGCTTTGTTTATGTTTTCATCTGGTCCCACCTCTTGGGGTGACAAGCGTGCAGTGGAAAGCATCATCTTTATTCGTTCAAAACCCGCCTGCTCCTCTCCTGTGCTCTTATCTCCGGAGACTCTCCAGCCCCCCTTCTCCTTCCAAGCTGGGGCGGGCTCCAGACCAGACAGAGGGGCCTGGCTCTGCCCCCCCCACTGGACCCTCAGCCTCACGGCCAGTGTCGCCTCCCACAGAGGGGGCCCTGGAGCTGCACACGCACCACCTCATCCCATCCCTCCGCCAAGTGGTCTTCCAGGGCGACCGGCTGCCCTTCCAGTGCTCGGCCAGCTACCTGGGCAATGACACCCACGTCCGCTGGTACCACAACCGGGCCCCTGTGGAGGGCGACGAGCAGGCGGGCATCCTCCTGGGCGACAGCCTCATCCACGACTGCACCTTCATCACCAGGTACAGGCCCTGCGGCCCCTTCTGGGCCCACAGCGCGGGCGGGGGTGGCCACAGTACCCTCGCGCACCCCGCGAAGGAGATGGCCTGATCCTGGGAATACGTGCAGATCCAGGACTAAGTCAGAAATGGTCTGGATGAGGGACACAGATTGAATGCCTGATAGAAAAAAAACGATCATATCTGACATTTCTTCAGTGCCTTTACAATGATATAGCGGCTCTCACCTGTTATTATTGGACTTGACCTCTCCAATAGATTTGCAAGAGAGGTAATATTATCTCTGTGATAAAGATGGGGAAATTGGGGAATTCCTTGGCGGTCCGGGGGTTAGGACTCAGCGCTTTCACTACCAGGGCCCGGGTCCACCCTGGTCGAGGAACTAAGATCCTGCAAGCCGCGTGGCACAGCCAAAAAAAAAAAAGAAAAAGGGACGGGGAAACGGAAGCTCAGAAAAACACTAACGGAAGGTCAATCAGAGTTAAAGAAGTATGTACGTGTATCCCTGGCTCAGTTAAAGAAATGAGCCTGAAGCTGATGCCCTGCGTGCCCCAGGGCGGCCCCCGGGCGCTTGGGGAGGGTGGCGTGGCCGCTGGGAGCGCCTCCAGCCAGCCCTCGCCCGCCCGCCCGCCCACAGTGAGCTGACCCTGTCTCACATCGGCGTGTGGGCCTCGGGCGAATGGGAGTGCTCCGTGTCCACGGTCCAGGGAAACGCCAGCAAGAAGGTGGAGATCGTGGTGCTGGAGACCTCGGCCTCCTACTGCCCCGCTGAGCGAGTCGCCAACAACCGCGGGGACTTCAGGTTCGAGACCCAGGCCCCGGCCCACACCCCGCTCCTGCCCCTGGGACCACTGGTGACCAGTCCCCCACCCACTCCAAGCTGGAGAAAACACTGCCTTTTGTCATTCAGCTCCAGGTCCCGCTGGTGTATTTATAGAGAGCATATCCTTTCGTATAAAATCACCCTCCGAATGTGTGTGCAGAGCAAAAAGGTTGTTTTTTCTTTTTCTTCCTTACATACATAGTTGACAAAGCTCTCCCACTACGGATGCCACACTTTCATATCCCAGTGGCCTCTCACTTAGGCAGGGAAGGAGTTATTCTCCCCATCGTACAGCTGAGAAGACTAAGGCCCAGAAAGCATAAGTGACTTGAACTCAGGACTTCAAGTCCAGCCTCGCAGCACCAGTGACAGCACTGTCCCAACAAACACAGCTTTAGAAAGAAGGTGGAGCTTGGGAAGCCCCTGAAGTCCAGTCCAAACAAACACCCTCTTCTGGACCCTTCCTGCAGCTCCCAAGGAGTCTGGCCTCACAGTTCTCAGGGCAGGGGAGGGACCCTTGCCCTGAGGAGCCCAGGTCATCGGCAACCTCCCGCCTGTGCCCCCAGGTGGCCTCGAACCCTGGCTGGCATCACAGCCTATCAGTCCTGCCTGCAGTACCCCTTCACCTCGGTGCCCCTGAGCGGGGCTGCCCCTGGCACCCGCGCCTCCCGCCGGTGTGACCGAGCTGGCCGCTGGGAGCCGGGGGACTACTCCCACTGTCTGTACACCAACGACATCACCCGGGTGCTCTACACCTTTGTGCTGGTGAGGCCGGGAGAGGGGAGGGGCGTGGGAAAGGGGGAGGGGCGCGGGAAAGGGGGAGGGGAGAAGCCTGCCTCCTTGGGATGCATGGTGAGGGGCCACGGGCACCGTGTCTCATGCTCTTCTCCTCTAGCTTTCCCTCTCCCAGGGGATTCAGAACCCCAGGGCCACACTCGGGACACGTGGGCCACCCCAAGGTCCCCAATACAGCAAGGGCAGCCTTAAGCAGAAAGCAGGGACAGTGTGAGGTCGTCCCGTTGTCCTCAAGCAGTGGCATAACCCGTGGGTGGCCCTGAGTTGGGAAGGGCTCACTCCTGACCTTCGCCTCCTGTCTGGATCAGACCCAGCTGTGGGCTAGACCCTGCTCCCTAGGCCCCATTGCTCTGAGCAGCAGCACAGGGGAGGGGGCCCCCGGGCTGTTTTGGGGGAGAAGGAGCCAGATTAGACGGTGCCCTGTCCTCCCCACACCCCCAGATGCCCATCAATGCCTCCAACGCGCTGACCCTGGCCCACCAGCTTCGAGTATACACGGCCGAGGCTGCCAGCTTCTCCGACATGATGGACGTTGTCTACGTGGCTCAGATGATCCAGAAGTTTCTGGGTTACGTCGACCAGATCAAAGAGGTGAGATTCGATTGGGCCCCTGGGGCCCCTGGAAATCACCTGCCCCCCACCTGCTCAAGCCGGTCTCGCCCCAGCCTCTGGGTCCCCAGGCCCCCTCCTGCCCTCAGTGACCCCGCCCCCGCCTCCAGCTGGTGGAGGTGATGGTGGATATGGCCAGCAACCTGATGCTGGTGGACGAGCACCTGCTGTGGCTGGCCCAGCGCGAGGACAAGGCCTGCAGCGGCATCGTGGGCGCCCTGGAGCGCATTGGGGGGGCCGCCCTGAGCGCCCACGCCCAGCACATCTCTGTGGTACGGTGGGCCAGCTGGGAGGGTGCCCTGCCCAGGGAGGGACAGGGAGGGACCTCAGAGGTGACGGGGGCCGGCCCTTGTCATCCAGGAGCAAGTCCTCCAGGTGTGCACCAGCCGTGCGCCCGGTTAGCGAGAACACCGAACGTGACTAGGGTTCCGTTCGTGTGGCATCAGATTCCAACTTGTCGGGAGCAGGGCAGAGGAGAGGGAGGCCAGCGACATGGGAGGAGTTACCCAGGGCTTCGTGCGGGGAACCGAGTTGAAGGCCTGGCCCGGTGGAAGCACGTGGGGGTGGGAAGGAGGAAAAGGACCAGCAGGAAGGCTTGGGAGCCAGGCAGCAGCACCTGGGAGGGAGCGAGGGTAACGGAGACTTCTGTTCCCTGAAGGGGGGGGGGTTTCCAGTGGGGGGTGGTGAACCAGTTAGCAAGCCGCGCACAGCATCTCCTCTGCTGGGTGCTGGGGGAGATACGAGGGGGGCGAGGACCCTGCCGTCCGGCGTAGTTGGAGCAGCAGGACTGGGGCGTGTCAAGAGCTGAGCCAGCTCCGAGACAGGGTGTGAGTGAGTGGGAGGAGGGGCCGAAGAGCAGGGGTTTGGGAGACTCCCCGGCAGATGGAAGGCTGCCAGGCCCTGAGTGATGAGCAAGGATGGCGGGTCGGCCTGAGCAGGTCTGCGGTCTCGAGCAGGAGAAGGCCAGGAGAGGGCTGACAAGGTCCCTGTCCCTAGAACTCGAGGAACGTGGCCTTGGAGGCCTACCTCATCAAGCCGCACAGCTACGTGGGCCTGACCTGCACGGCCTTCCAGAGGAGGGAGGCCGGTGCACCGGGCACCCGGCCCTTGGGTCCCGGCCAGAACCCCTCCCCTGAGCCGGAGCCCCTGGCCGACCAGCAGCTCCGCTTCCGCTGTACCACGGGGAGGCCCAACGTTTCTCTGTCGTCCTTCCACATCAAGGTGGGCGCCAGGGGAGGGAGGACGCTGAGAGGGCAGGTACGAGGTGCAGGCGCTTGGTCAGGTGGATGGTGTGAGGGGACGCAGGACTCAGGGGGAGAGGGGACGGAGGAGGAGGGGCGGGAGGACAGTGGAGCTCCAGGGACCCCGGGTGTCTCTGAGGAACTCCTGTTTCCCCCCAGAACAGCGTGGCCCTGGCCTCCATCCAGCTGCCGCCCAGTCTGTTCTCGTCCCTCCCGGCTGCCCTGGCCCCCCCGGTCCCCCCAGACTGCACCCTGCAGCTGCTCGTCTTCCGAAACGGCCGTCTCTTCCGCAGCCACGGCAACACCTCCCGCCCTGGAGCCGCTGGGCTTGGCAAGAGGCGCGGCGTGGCCACCCCTGTCATCTCTGCGGGAACCAGTAAGGGCCTGCACACACACACACACACACACACACACACACACCCACACCCACCCTCTGCCGCACCGCCCGGGAGCCCTCCCCCGCGCCCCCGGCGCCCTGGTGGAGGTGGCCGGGGGCGGTGGCCCTGCACCATTTCCAAGGGCGGTGCAGGGCAGGGATGTCCCGTGAAGGAACGGACTGGTGGAGAAAAGGCTCAAGAGACCCTGGGTTTCACATCCCAGATTCGTCAGATTTCCGAAGGGCTATAACACAAACCCTCCACCCACCTGGGCCTCCTTCCGTCCCCCTTCGTCACCTGGTGCCTGCTTCCCCCGCAGGGTGCCCTCCTGAATCCCCCCTTCACGCGGGCTCCCGCTCCCTCAGCGTCACCTTCCACCTTCTCGTCCCCGACCCCAGAGTCCTCCCTTCCTGGGCACGTCGCCACGACTCATTGGCGCTTAGGTGGGCCACCACCTCCGGGTGCCTTCATGTTGATTCGTCCTCGTGTCTCCCCAGTTAGGCTGAGGCCCTGGGGGGCAGGCCCGCGCTCGGCATCGAACTCTGTTCCCCACGCGCAGCGCGCGCCCCGGCCGAGCCTGAGTGGACCCCCTCCCCTGCAGGTGGCTGCAGCGTGGGAAACCTGACCGAGCCGGTGGCCGTCTCGCTGCGGCACTGGGCTGAGGGGGCCGAGCCCGTGGCCGCTTGGTGGAGCCAGGAGGGGCCGGGGGGGCCCAGGGGCTGGAGCTCTGAGGGCTGCCAGCTGCGCTCCAGCCAGCCCAACGTCAGCGCCCTGCAGTGCCAGCACCTGGGCAACGTGGCCGTGCTCATGGTGAGGGTAGCGGGCACGGGGGTGGAGGGCAGGGGAAGCAGAATGGGTGCCGGGGGGGACCAGGGGCACTCTGAGCACCTGGGGCCACAGAAATCCTGAAAAAACAGAGGCCTTATCGGGCCTCGTGACGGTCAGGACTCGCAGGGAAATAAATGGCCTTCTGGTCTCCCCCATAGCTCTTCATCTTTCAGAAGACAGGCAGGTCCTCAGGCCCTCTATCAGGGGTCAGCCCCATAATAGCAGCCCCAGAGCAAAAAAAAAAAAAAAAGACAGAGAGGTCCTGCCTCTACTCCCATATCGAGGGAGATGGATCAGAGACCGCCCAGCCTGGTCTCCACATCCTGCACTCTCTGACACCCAGATTGTTAAAGTGAAAAAAAATCTGGGAACATTTCTCCTTCCTGGTCACCCTCCCCGCTCACCCCTGTGCAGCCCCCGTGCCCGCACCACACTTCACAGCCCGCTTTTCCAGATCCTGAGCAGGCATGCGGCTGTATGATAGACAGAACCTGCCCCTCTTCCCTCCTCTCTGATTGTTGGGCTGGGAACCTGAAAAGTTCCCAGAAAGGCAGATCATTAACGCCACCTAGACCGACTTTCTAAGAGAGGATGTCGTGGTGCCTACATCTTTGCTACCCAGATGGACCAAGGGCCAAAGATGGGGCCCAAAGCTGACTGGGCTTGGGAAGAGGAAAACTGGCCCGGGGGACCGGCCAGGACTCCACAGGGCGGCCTCTCAACTCCCGGCTTCCCCTTACTCACTTCTTCTCTCTGCTCTTTCCAGGAGCTGAGCGCCTTCCCCAGGGAGGTGGAGGGCTCAGGGGCAGGCCTGCACCCTGTCGTGTACCCCTGCACAGCCCTGCTGCTGCTCTGCCTCTTCTCCACCATCATCACCTACATCCTCCACCACAGGTGAGAGCTCCTGCGGGAAGGGAGGGCATGCTGGGTGTCACTAAGTACTGGCAAGGCGACAGTGGGTGTTCCTTTCCCAGGCTCTTGCCTAGCCTTTCCTTCGAAGGTTCTGCAGCTGGAAAATGCGTTTGGGGGTTAAGGTGTCCATCCCATTCATGCCCACGCGTGCACACAGATATCTGCCTTCTCCTCTTTGACTCTCCCAGTGGCCTTGAGACCCCCACAGGCCTGACCTTGGGTTGGGTGGCCCAGTTGTTAAAGACTGTTTCCGTGGCAGCTCCATCCACGTGTCCCGGAAGGGCTGGCACATGCTGCTGAACCTGTGCTTCCACATGGCCATGACCTCCGCCGCCTTTGCGGGAGGCATCACACTCACCAACTACCAGGTGGTCTGCCAGGCGGTAAGCAGGAGAAGGGCTGGGGTGGGGGGTCTCCAAGATCGGGGACGGCAGCCTCGGGTACAGGAGGGAGGCACGCGGGAGGAAGGGGGCTCATGGCAGTGGGCTCCCGCTCCGCTGTTCCGTGTCCAGCCTCGTGGCCGAGGTGGGCATGAGAGTAGGGGAGGGAAGAAGCAGAGCAACTAGGAGACAGGACAGAGTGGAGAGTGGGGTCCTGCGACGGAAGAGAGGTCGGGGACGAGCCAGGCAGCAACGACAGGGTCATGGAGAGTCCCTGGCATGGGGGAGAACCCTGGGCTGGAAGTAGAGAGGGTACTGGCAGGGATGGAACCCCGGGGAGGTTCTGGGTGGAGCTGGAGGCTGGGCACAAGGGAGGCACGGGAGAACACTGCGGGGCTGAGGCTCTGGGACGGCCAGTCCCCCAGCCTCAGTGCCTTGACCCCGCAGGTGGGCATCACCCTGCACTACTCTTCACTGTCCACACTGCTCTGGATGGGGGTGAAGGCCCGTGTCCTCCACAAGGAGCTTACCTGGAGGGCACCACCTCCACAAGAAGGGGATGCTGCCCTGCCCGCCCCCCGACCCATGCTCCGGTATGTGCTTCCATCTGTCAGCTCTGCAGTGGGGAGGGGCTCAGGTGTGGGGGGAGGACACCAAAAGCTGTTCTCCCAGGGTGCATGCTCTCCCAGGGGCCCAAGGTCCTGGGAGATCACACTCCCAAGACAGAAGAGGTGGGGAGTTCCCTGGGGGTCCAGTGGTTAGGACTCAGCGCTTCCACTGCAGGGGACCCGGGGTTCAATCCCTGGTCAGGGAACTAAGATCCCTCAGCCAAAATTTTAAAAAAAGGCAGAAGAGGCAGGGCCCTGGGTGGCACTAGGTTGCCCAGTGCCATGGAGGGGGTGCATCCTTGGGGTTTTCAGGCATGACAAGGCCAGGAAGGGAGCGACTTCAAAGGGCATTGGGCAGGGATCCTGGGAACCCAAGTGGCACCCCTGGCTTCTGCACTGTTCAGGGTGACAGAAAGCAATTCTGGCCACTGTCCCTTAGAACAGTCTTGGCCAAATCCCTTAGGGACCTACTGTCCGGCCCTGGAGGGGCATTGCATCCCTGGCTAAAAAACTCTGACAATTTCTAGGGGAAAGAGGATAGGACAGAGACCCCAAGGTGAGGGTTCTGAGCACCTGGCCCCCTCCTTGTTCCCCAACTCTCTGACCCCCAAACCCATTCCTCTCCAGGTTCTATCTGATCGCGGGAGGGATCCCACTCATTATCTGTGGCATCACAGCCGCTGTCAACATCCACAATTACCGGGACCACAGCCCCTAGTGAGTGCGCGGCCCACCTGCCCCAAACCTCCCCGCCCTGCCCGGGATGCCTCCTGCTCCGCCGCGGCGGCGCCGCCCACCCGCCCAGCCCGTCGCCCGCCCAGCCCGTCACCCAGCCCCAAGCCCTGCTTGCTGACTGAGCCGCTTCCGCCTCTCCACTCACCATAGCCTCCCTTCCCGCCCACCCAGCCTCCGCGCCCCACCTCACGCGCGCCGCCTGTGTCTCCCCTCAGCTGCTGGCTAGTGTGGCGCCCAAGCCTAGGAGCCTTCTACATCCCGGTGGCTTTGATTCTGCTCATCACGTGGATCTATTTCCTGTGCGCGGGGCTGCGCTTACGGGGTCCTCTGGCACAGAGCCCAAAGGGGGGCACCAGCAGGGTCTCCCTGGAGCCAGGGGAGGAGCTGAGGGGTTCCACCAGGCTCAGGAGCAGCGGCCCCCTCCTGAGTGACTCGGGTTCCCTTCTGGCCGCTGGGAGCACAGGGGTGGTGACGCCCGGGCCCCCGGAGGAGGGTGACGGTCTCTATTCTCCAGGAGTCCAGCTGGGGGCGCTGGTGACCACGCATTTACTCTACCTGGCCATGTGGGCCTGCGGGGCTCTGAGCGTGTCCCAGCGCTGGCTGCCCCGGGTGGTGTGCAGCTGCCTGTACGGGGTGGCGGCCTCCGCCCTGGGCCTCTTCGTCTTCACCCATCACTGTGCCAGGCGCAGGGACGTCAGGGCCTCCTGGCGCGCGTGCCGTCCCCCCGCCTCGGCCTCCCGAGCCTCCCCGCGGGCCGCACCCACCGCCCCCGAGGACGGGTCCCCGGCGTTCGGAGAGGGGCCCGCGTCCCTCAAGTCGTCCCCGAGCGGCAGCAGCGGCCCCGCCTCGCCCCCGGGCCCCTGCAAGCTCACCAACCTGCAGCTGGCGCAGAGCCAGGCGTGCGAGGCGGGGGCGGCGGCCCGCGGGGAGGGGGAGCCCGAGACGCCGGGCCCCCGGGGGAGCCTCGGCCCGCGCCACCCGAACAACTCGCACCACGGCCGCCGGGGCCACAAGAGCCGGGCCAAGGGGCATCGCGCGGGGGAGGCCTGCGGCAGGAACCGGCTCAGGGCGCCGCGCGCGGGCGCGGCCGGGGCGGCCGAGTTGCCGTCGGGCGAGAGCGGCAGCCCGCACAACAGCCCGTCCGACAGCTACCCGGGCAGCAGCCGCAACAGCCCGGGCGCCGGCCCCCGGCTCGAGGGCGAGAGCACGCTCACGCCGTCGGAGGGCAGCGACACGAGCGCCGCGCCGCTCCCCGAGGCCGGCCGGCCGGGCCAGCGCCGCAGCGCCGGCCGCGACCACCTCAAGGGCGGCGTGGGCGGCGCGCTGGAGAAGGAGAGCCAGCGCCGCTCGTACCCGCTCAACGCGGCCAGCCTGAACGGCGCCCCCAAGGGCGGCAAGTACGACGACGTCACCTTGAGCGGCGCCGAGGCGGCCGGCGGCGGCTGCATGAAGACGGGGCTCTGGAAGAGCGAGACCACCGTCTAGGCTGGGGGCGGGCGCCGCTTCAGGACGCGCGGGCCGCGCGCGCAGGAGACCCCGCTTCCCGGGGGCCCTCAGAGACGTCGATCGGTACGTCCCCAGGATTGAGGTAGAGGTGGCTCGCTGCGCCCGGGCTCGCCAGCTTTAGTCCCGGAGGCTGGGGAAAGGACAGGCACAGGCCCGCCACCACCAAGAGGGCCATCCCTCTGGGGTAGCGACAGACAATCCCCGAACCGCAGGCAGGATACGTTTCCGTCCCAGCGCAGGCTGGTTTCGGCAGCCCCTGCCGTCCAGGCTCGGGGGGAAGGTCCTGTGGGGCTGCGGAGTGAGCAAGAGCGGCAGGGACAGCACAGCTCAGGCGGGCTTCTCCTAAGGTACCCCCCGCACCTCCCGCCCCGCTCACGGGCGGCCGTCAGCCTTACCGGGAACACACGGGGGATGGGGGCCTGAGTAAGGTGTTCTCTCCTCGCTGCTCTCCTCGGAATCAGTCACCCACCTGAGCCCAGATCCTAGGGCCTCTCCCCCACCCAGTTCTGGCTAACTAGGGAGCCAGCCTAGCAGATGAGCCAGGTGACCAGGACCGATGGGAGGTAACAAGGTGCTGCTTTTCGGATCAACTATGCAAAAGGAGAAGGTGGGGCAGTGTGAAAAGCAGCTGCAGGGATCACCCAGCTCTCTGGAAGGGGGGCAGGTGGAAAGGTGCACCATCAGGGCTGGAGGCCATTCCCACAGGACTGGGACACACACCACACGGCAGGGCTCAGAGGTGGCACTTCAGGACAAAGCCCAGGCCCTACACCTAAGAAGCTGCCTGCCAGATGCCTGGAGGTGATGTGAGGGAAGCAGAGAGAGTTAGTGCTTAGATCTGGGGCTGAAGCTAGTCCTGCCTTAAACCTAATCCTATTAAAAAAACACAAAAAAACGCTCTGAAGAGGGGCGCCACCGCCAGGCTGCAGGTGGTGCTGGAGAAGCACTTACTGTCCAATCACAGGCCCATATCCCCAGTCTCAGCCCTCCACCCCGAAGGACTGACAAAGAGCACTCCCTGCCTACATGAGGCCATAGAGGAGAACCTTTCCAATGATTTGATCTCCAGCTCCATATTAGGGAGAAACCTCCAAAACATCAAACCAGCTTCCTGCCTCCCGGAAGCCCAAGCCAAGTCCCCGGGGCAGTGGGCGGGGCCCCCTGCAGCTCACCTGGGGCCTGCACGTTGACTGCTTTTAAACACCAGCACGCATATTTCTCCCAACCTTAAAAGCAACCACCAGCCTTTGGTTACAGGATGCA
Source organism: Balaenoptera acutorostrata (assembly GCF_949987535.1). Taxonomy (NCBI): domain Eukaryota; kingdom Metazoa; phylum Chordata; class Mammalia; order Artiodactyla; family Balaenopteridae; genus Balaenoptera; species Balaenoptera acutorostrata. Next base: position 9,622,166 of record NC_080084.1, on the reverse strand, counting down.
ATGCAAGTGGAGGGAACCCTGGGCCTCATGAAAAGCCCCAGGGAAACCTGGCCATATCATATCATATCACCCCAGCCTGATCACCAAGGCAAGAGAAGACAGAGGGGAAGGGAGAAAACCCACACGCCTTGGGATGCATCCTGTTACTTATGCTTGCTGCACAGACAATATTAGACAGAAAAAAAAAAAGGCAAAAAAAACCAAAAAAAGCTTCGTATTATTCTTCCACGTATGCTGGCTGCTGTTTACATACCCCGCCAATGCCTTAGCACTGGAGAGCTTTTTGCAATACGCTGGGGAAAGGGGAGGGAGGGGATGAAAAGTGCCAAAGAAAACATGTTTTTAAAAGCTCGGGTTTTATACAATAGAATGTTTTCTAGCAGATGCCTCTTGTTTTAATATATTAAAATTTTGCAAAGCCCTTTGAGCTATGAGCTTACTCCACCCCCGGTCCTTTTGTTAGGAGGGAGAGGATCTCTGACACTGTACACATGAACCCACTCAGGCCTGTGAATGGACGCAGGGCCAAGGGCTGCCCAGTTCCATCCTCTGAGGGCTGATACCATCGGGAATGCGCACTGCTCCACACCAGCAGGGAGGCCCCGCCAGCCCTACAGCTGCGGTGTATGCAATCTGAACATACGCAATCTGAACCGAGAGCAGGAGAGCGCCTGGCACTTTCCCAACAGTCCGAGAGAAAGACAGCCCACAGGAGTATGTGCGACCACTGTCTGGGACCGAGGGATGGGACTCTCCAACCCAGGCGTCCCATGTTCCTTCTGACTTCGACTCTGGGACCTGGGGTCCAATAACTGCAGAGCCCCTCTTGGGTCCCTTAAATGAGAACGGAGATACCTAAGGACTTGTATACACTGATTTCTCTGGCTACATCAGGCCTGTTAGCAAGCCGCTGTCAGATGGGGTTAAGCGGCCGCCCCACCCCCCAGACCCCGGCTGTGCATCAGGGAGGGTTAGGAACACTCGTGGCAGCCTGTCTGGTGGCCTGAGCTCTCTGGAAGTCCCTAACTTCCTGAGGGGTACGCAAATACTGCTCGATCTCACTATCAGAAATGTTCTCATCTCCAGTGACCGTGGAGACAGGGGGTGTGGGACAGATCCGCTTTGGGGGCTTCAACATGCAGGGTGGAAGGAGGAGGGCAGGGCTCGCTGGCCGCTTCCCTGCAGGCAAATCTAAGGAGCCATGGCCCCGGTCCTCTCTTCCCCATCCTTGCCCCTGCCCCGGCCCCTGCAGCTCCTCCTCCCTGGCGTCCAGCGCGCCTGGCTCTGCTGTTCCGTCTCGAAAGGCCTTGCGGACCAACATGTGGCGGTGCTGGAGAAGGTCGCCGATGTGCGCGACCACAGACCGCTTGTCAAGCTTCAGGACCTGCAACCAGGCCAGCTGCTCGGCCAGCCGCAGCAGCACAGCCAGCAGCTCCTGCAGGCGGGAGGAAGCGGGGTAGGGCAGGTCCACGTTCGCCAATTTACAAAACCGGGCAAGGGAACACGTCAGCCGATCTGAAGGCCGCAGCGACTGCCAAGCCAGGAAAGTGGCGGCAGTGATGACAGGCAAGGGATGCCTCCCGGTCACCAGCCACGTCTCATCTGCCAGCTCCACCAACTGCAGCGTTCGCGACAGCATCTTCTCCTTGTCTTCCACGTACTTGGCTGGCACAGACGGGGAGGCTTCAAACAGTTTGAAGCTGAAATAACCAAAATGAGGGTCTGGTCTCAATACCTCTGGGGGACCGCTCTTTCAAAGCGCGGAAGATGGGCAAGCTATGCTATCCTCCCGGGAACACTCAAGCTTGCTGGGCAGCAAGTTTATCCAGGTACCGAGAGAAGACAGGGTGAGTCTCCTGCTGAAGAGGTAAAGGGCAAGAGAATGCAGAAGGGAGCTAACATTTCTTGACAATCCCCCTCCCCCCACCCCATCAGCCATCATTCTGAGGGCTTCACAAATGTTCTCCTTTAATCTACGCCACAGCCTGTCACGTGCATTCAGAGTCAAAACGCTTGCCCATAGTCATCCAGCTTGGAGGTAACCAAGCTTCACACCCAAGATTGTTTCACACCGATAGTCTTTGCTTTCTACCATATTTGTCAGAAAAAAAGAACACAGCTACTTATTTAAAAAACAAAAACAAAAACAAAAAAAACTGGCTTCTAACTCCAGCTCTGTCATTCACTAATATCCTTTCAGCTCTAATCACACATGATCCTGTCGAGGCAGGGCTGTTGCATCTAGCCAAGTAGGCCACACACAACATGAGTGGTGGAACCCAGGAGCCCCGTGCCAAGGCTAACACCTTCCTTCCTACATCATTAGGTTGCTGTAAGGGCAAAGGGATTTGAAAATTATAACATTCCAGAAATGTAAAACAGGATTAACCTGATTAGTGCTAGGCACAGGGGAGGGAGAAGACTTTTTTCTCCCATCCTTGTAGAATGGGCTTTGGTCAAATACAGACAGCCAGAGGTGAAAGGATTCGGGTCTAAACCCATCCCATCCCCGTGTCTCCCACTAGGCAGGTACCTGCTACAGTAGGTCTTCACCAGGTCCACCAAGCACAGGGATGGCACATCCAGCCCCAGGAGCCTCACCATCTGCATGTAGGTGCCAGAAAACATATCCAAATCTGCATACAGCAGGGTGCAGATGGTTCCCATGGTCAGGGGCCAGTTACGCTGCCGGCAGGTGATTAAGACACAGCACCCGACCAACACCTCCTTCTTCTGCAGCCTGGCAGCACGGATGCCAGAGTGCTGGTATGCCTGTTGGTAGTAGGCAACTGCCGTGTCCTCAAACGTTGGTGGCAGTTGCAGAACTCGACAGAGGTCTCTCACTCGGCGGAGACCTAAGAAACCCACAGCAGGAGTTAGAGGGGTCCCAACAACACCTTAAAAGGATCATACACCATGATCACGTGGGATTTATCCCAGGGATGCAAAGATTTTTCAATATCTGCAAATCAATCAGTGTGACACACCACATCAACAAACTGAAGAATAAAAACCGTATGATCATCTCAATAGATGCAGAAAAAGCTTTTGATAAAATTCAACATCCGTTTATGAGAAAAACTCTCCAGAAAGTGGGCATAGAGAGAACATACCTCAACATAATAAAGGCCATATATGACAAACCCACAGCTAACATCATACTCAATGGTGAAAAGCTGAAAGCATTTCCTCTAAGATCAGGAACAAGACAAGAAAGTCCACTCTCGCCATTTTTATTCAACATAGTTTTGGAAGTCCCAGCCATAGCAATCAGAGAAGAAAAAGAAATAAAAGGAATCTAAATTGGAAAGGAAGAAGTAAAACTGTCACTGTTGGCAGATGACACGATACTGTACATAGAGGGTCAAAGAAGCCACCATGCAGCTCCTAGCAATTTCTGTTCAACTTGCCTCAGATACCAGAGGCACAAATAATGGACCTTTCTACAATGACAAGAGTGACACTTGGTGAGGTCATTCGAAAGGCACAAAGACATTTGTGGAAGGAAGTCACACTTCAGTGTCCCATCTTCTGGAGGCTGGTTTGATTTGTGGCCAAGCCAAAGTTTGATCTGGGTTCCTTGAGTCTACCTCAGACATACCCCCCAAGCAAACCTAAACCTTCCACCTAATTGCTACCTGTCTTAGAACCATCTCCATTCTTTATTTCTAATTACCATTCTCTTCTTCTCTACCTTACCCAGTAATGCTGAAAACAGGAAAGACAAGCAGATGGGCTAGACAGGGGTCCCCAACCCCCGGACCAACCACTACCAGTCCTCCGCCTGTTAGGAACTGGGTGCCACAGCAGGAGGTGAGCGGCAGGCGAGCCAGCAAAGCTCCATCTGCCGCTCCCCATCGCTCACATTACTACCTAAACTATCCCCCCCCACCCAGTCCGTGGAAAAACTGTCTTCCACGAAACCGGTCCCTGGTGCCAAAAAGGTTGGGGACCACTGGGCTAGACCATCAGGAGAAATTTCTTTAAAGCCACTGTGTCATAAAAGGTTGATACTCACCTCGTTGCTGGCTGCGACTAACTTGTTCGTTTTCCCCTGTGCTTCGGGAATATGTTACTTCTGTAAGATAATGAACAACAAATAGCTTGTTTAGCCTCTATTCACCAAATCCCTTCCCTCCCACCACACAAAACCGGGGAGCAGAATCCCAATCATCATGCACCCACTCCTTGTCTCACAGAAGGTGCCCATCTTTGCAAGTTAAAGGTCCACTTGGTTTTCCATGACCACAAGCAATACCAAATACACAGAGACTAAAGAGGACTAAGACTGCCCTAAAGCAGCTCCAAGTGTTCCAAATTTCCAGCCGTCCCTCCTGTACATCCAGTTCAGGCAATTCTCCTGCCTGCACAGATTTTGAGGGCTGCATTGCTCAGGGACTTGGAAAGCAAAGTAAAGAAAAAAAAAAAAAGATTGCTTTTGCCAATTAGTGCTCAAAACTACTTCAGGATAATAGTGTTTTCTGTATTCGTAAAGAATTGATCTATCAATACAATTCTTCAACCATGCCCAGACTAGGTAAACTGAGTGGAACTTTGTTTCTGTTTCATTTATTCAACATTTGTTAATACCTACTACATATACCAGATATGGTGCTAGAAAAACACAGATAAATGGCAGTCCCTGACCTTCTGCAGCTCGCTCGTCCACTTTAGGCTGTTTTCTCTCATATTTAAGTGTGCACGTGACAGGGAGAGGGCAGGAGATAAGAATCTGACGTCAATCCCTCCACAGCCCCAGGCTGTATCCACGGCCCCGGAAAAGCCCGCAGAGGTACCTCGGAGGTTGCCCTCGTCAGTGTAGGTGGTAGTAAGGACTCCCTCGGTGACCACACAGCCGCAGTCGGAGCACACCAGCTGGTTCTGCGAATAGTGCGAGTCTTCCACGAGCTCAGTGGAGCCGCAATCGGGACACCGGCCTCCGCCCGGCATCTCACAACCCGTCCAGAGCCGAGGAAGCTTTCCGATACCCGCCCCTAACGTCGACAACAGCAACTGTGCGGAAGCAGGAAGTAGGAGCGGAGCCTTGTAAGGTCTGCACCGTTCTCTTCCGGCCAGCGTGACGGCTGTACTATAGGTATTTCCTCCGCGGCTGCGCGCCACTTCCGGTCCGTTCCTATTTGGACTCGGGTAGAAACGTGATCTAGGAGAGGAGGTTCCTGTTCTGGACTGTGTCTTCGGCTTCCCCGCAATCTGTAGTTACTTTGAGGTGGGCCAGACTGGGGGTTTGCATTTGAGTGAGCGTTCTACCTGCATGGACACGGATAACAGACAAGAAATTGTTGCCATCCGCAAACAACTCTTTTTCTAAAGCGCTAGGGGAATAGCAGATTCTCCATTTCTCTTTGGTGATGGATGTTGATTTCGGCTGTAGTACAAAATCTGTGTCTAAAAGGGAGAGTAGTGTATCAAGAGAGCAGGAAATCGTGCTCTTTCCAGAGTGGCTTCCCCTCAAGCAAGTTGTTTCCTCTCTTTGCAGTCTATTTTCCTCCACTGTAGAATGAAGGAGTTGAATTAAAATCCAGAGTGGCAACCTCGGATGCTTTCAGAGGCTAGGCAAGGAATGTCTAAGGGAGTTGGAGAGAAAGAATATGGGGTGGTGAGGCCCTTGGCAATCTGAAGGGTTCAAGCAGATTCGGATATTTTTAAACGTGAGCTTTAAGATGCTCCAAGATTCTAGCTCCAAAGTTCCTAGCATGGGATAGTATAGATCAAAGAATCTTGAGCAAAAGAGTGCCTCAAGCAAGCTTACACATGAGAGATTTTGTATGTCATGTTTGAATATAAATTAAACATGACCAAAGAGAGTGTGCTTTCTCATAAGTAAATCCTAATTGCACTCATCAAGAATACAGGTTTTTGGGAATTCCCTGGTGGTTCAGTGGTTAGGACTCCATGCTTTCACTGCCGAGGGCCCGCGTTCAATCCCTGGTCGGGGAGGTAAGATTCTGCAAGCTGCATGATGTGGCAAAACAAAACAAAACAAAACCAAAGGTTTTAACACTTGAAAGTTTTAGAATCAGTTGTGTCTGAAAAATAAGAAAATTGAGTTAAATGACAAAGAACCAAAGGCCAGTTCCTTCTGACTCCAAGACAACAGATGGAAGTCATCATAGCCAGTACTGAAAGCAGGTGGGGAATTTCTGCTTCTCAGTCTGGTGGTGGAGAATTTCAGGCAGGTCCGGCATTAGCAGATCTTGGGAGCTGTTGTGGGCTCAATTTCAACTGTGCACTGGGACTTGGGGGTGAACGGTGAGCACTTCCTACTGAGAACGGAAAATGATTGGACAGCTCCTGCACAGACTGAATTGAGGAAAAAGGGTGTCTTGCCAGCCCCTTAACAGATAGGGATGCTCCCTTGAGGATTAAGACACAGGTCACAGCTGTCTTCTTTAGAAGACCAATAAAGTATGCATCCTAGAGCTAAAAAGTTTTCAACAGAAAAACGGTACTTATTAGTATGAAGAGATGAGGTGACATAATGACCATGTACCCAGTGAGTCCTCAGAGGATGTGAGCCTCAAAAAAAAGGGTTCTGATCAGGCAGAGCTATAGGTTCTTTTGAAAGAGCTACAACCAGTGGTCAGGTACAGAGGACTCTATGCCTTAAGAGACTGTGAGTTCTCTGGACCACAGTGCAGAACAAGAGCATCTCTGACCAAAATAAGATTGCCTCTTGTCTGTAATCCACGCAGCAGCCTTCTCTGCTTCAAATGCCACTTTCCTCTAATATAAATTGGGAGAGAGGTGCTGTACCTTTCAAGAATTGTCCGTTCAGCCCCTCTGGCTCACAAGTCCCTCCCCTCTGCTCAGGGCTACTCCAAAGCCTCCCCTCCCTTCCTACTGCACAACAGAACTTCTGGCACCCTGGACCTCAGTGAACTGTCAGGATTCCAGGTATTAGCTGACCAGTGAACACAGAGCAGCTAGACTTCCAGTTTTTCATTTTCCACATCAGCATCACATGAGATGGTTAATGGGCTATACTGAAGGGTTGAAGAACTGAATGCGATTATAATATAAATGAAAACATATCAGTGAGATGGGAACTTTCATAAGATTCCCCTCACAGGTCAAGAGGAAAGCATTAAAAACCAATCAAACCAAACAAAAACACCTTCAAAAGGTGTCAGCGCCTTCTTTCCCACACTCTCCTCGAGTCTCTCTCCTCAATAGCCACATCTAAGGGTCCCATCCGGTCCCCCAGAGACTGCTTTCTCAGAGCAAGAGAACCGCTCTCCTAGAGAAATCCCATGCGCTACCACAGGGCTTGGTCCCACTGGAGGGATCCACCCCCTCTCCCAACCAAGGGATGCAATAATCTCTAACAGTCCATTCCCTGAGGTGTGAATTACTCACTTTAGCCCCATGCCATGCGAGGGCTTGAGTGAGCTTTGGTGCCCCAAGTTCCCTCTTTCCTAGACTTCCCCACTACTGTGAGGTATGACAGGATTTATTTCTGGTTGTCCAGCAGATCAATACTGGGGACACACTTGTGTGCTCATGTGTGCACACACAGCTCTCAGAGACATTGGTTAGCTTCAGACAGTGCAGTCGACATCCTTACTGGGGATGGGAAACAGGTCCCTAAAAGCAACATAACTGGCACTGGGAGTAGGTGTTTTTTGTTTTTAATTAATTTATTTTTTGGCTGTGTTGGGTCTTCGTTGCTGCGCGCGGGCTTTCTCTAGTTGCGGCGAGCAGGGGCTACTCTTCGTTGCGGTGCGTGGGCTTCTCACTGCGGTGGCTTCTCTTGTTGCGGAGCATGGGCTCTAGGCGTGCAGGCTTCAGTAGTTGTGGCTCACAGGCTCAGTAGTTGTGGCTCGTGGGCTCTAGAGCACAGGCTCAGTAGTTGTGGGCATGGGCTTAGTTGCTCCGTGGCATGTGGGATCTTCCCGGACCAGGGCTCGAACCAGTGTCCCCTGTGTTGTCAGGTGGATTCTTAACCACTGCACCACCAGGGAAGCCCAGGAGTAGGTTTTGTTTTTTTTTTTTAACTTTTTATTTTATATTGGAGTATAGGTGATTAACAGTGTTGTGTTAGTTTCAGGCGTACAGCAAAGTGATTCAGTTATACATACACATGTGTCTCTTTGGGAGTAGTTCTTTACATTATCATACAGAACAGCATCAGACTCCTCTCATCCCCAGTTTTGTCCAGATCTTGAACTGAACTGCACTTTTTTAAAGTGGAATTTTACTACAGTCATCTACCTATGACAGAAGCCCCAAAATTCTGCTTTCCCCAACACTACTCACAGTAAAGTGGAAGAGCAGCTTTATGATTCTCCTACCAGCAACTCTAGGGGTGGAGGGGTAATTCTCTTCCAGCCACAAGTATGTGACAGTGTAAGAGAGCCTCGCCCTCAGACACAGACAGGCTAGGAGGTGGGCAGGACCCAGGCCAGAAGATGGCGCGCTCCACTAAGACATGCAAGTCTGGGGTTCACATTCTCAGGAAGAAATCTGTTTATTTAGGAAATTTATTTGCCTTCCTCTGGGAAATCAGGACAGATACATCAGCCTCGGTGCCTTTCCTGCTGCTACAAACACTACCGAGAGTTACCATCATTCAGTGATAGTGATGATCTGTTTTTTTTTTTTAAGGGATATATATTTATTTATTTATTTATTTATTTATTTATTTATTTATTTTTGGCTGCGTTGGGTCTTCGTTGCTGCACGTGGGCTTTCTCTAGTTGTGGTGAGAGAGGGGCTACTCTTCGTTGCAGTGCGCGGGCTTCTCACTGCAGTGGCTTCTTGTTGCAGCGCACGGGCTCTAGGTGCGTGGGCTTCACTAGTTGTGGCACGTGGGCTCACTAGTTGTGGCTCGCGGGCTCTAGAGCGCAGGCTCAGTAGTTGTGGCACACGGGCTTAGTTGCTCCGTGACATGTGGGATCTTCCCAGACCAGGGCTCGAACCCGTGTCTCCTGCATTGGCAGGCAGATTCTTAACCACTGTGCCACCAGGGAAGCCCATGATGATCTGTTTAACAGATGTTCCTCCAACCTCTCTCCCCTACTCCTCCCTGAGCCTGTGAAGCTGGAGCCATGCTTCTTGTCTGTAAGGCTGGAGCCCACATGGTATCTGGCACGTAGGCTTTTGGAATGCTGAGTGCCCAGGATGGGCTGGATTAGAGCAGAAAGCTACTGGGGAGGGGCGGCCATTGGAAAGGATGCCTCAGACATGGTCCAGATGTGAAATACTGACCTTAAGGCCAGAGTTCTTTCTAGAGAAGAGGCCAGAGAGGAGGGCACTGGTGGCCTGAAGGAAGCCCCCGGCCAGTCGTCCCTTGGTGACATGTGCATATGTGTTAGGGATCTACCTGTCTTTGTTACAAGTCTCCCTGGGAATGACCTGGCTTTCTCATCCCTGTGTCCTGGGAGTGCCTGCTACACTCCGGAAAGGCTGTCCAGCTCCAGTGGACACCTGTCCTGGGTGGGCCGGTCAGAAGCAACACATAGACGGGATTCCTCAGAGACAGGATCATTTCTAATCTGGAGCGAGTAACCAGTGGGAGTTGGGCTGCTCTCAGGGCCTCTCCCTGGGCTCCTTCCAGCTCAGATGACTCTAACCCAGTTTCACTCTGAGCCCAGAGGACCCCCTCTCCTCGTCACAATGAGTCTTGGAGCCTTTCTGACTGGGTCCCCATCACCTCAGCTCTTCAGTAGACAATGATTCTTCTCTGACACCCAAGGGTGACACAGGCTCGGTACAGGGCACGGCCAGGACTTCCTAAACCCTTGTGCCAAGTCCCTGCCCTCACTCATATTCACTTTCCCCTTTCCTGTTGTTTATTGTGTGACCCCAATACACTTTCCCTCCCCTGGGCTGAGGCCCGCTGTGTTCGGTTTCCTGATCTCCCAGGAACAAAGGCACCTGGTAGCTCTGAGAAGGAGGTCACAGGCCTAGAGCACGAGCACAGTTGCCTCAGAGGGACCTTCCCTCCTTGGAGCCGTGGCTCATCGGGCCTTGTCTTGAGGCCCTCCGTTTTCCCTGCCCATCCTCCAGGATTTCAAGTCACTCAGAATATTATCTCCTCCACCCCCAAAGCTAGAGGAGAGTGGGACCTCCTAGTCTGGGGGCCTAGACTGGGGGTCAGCAAACTTTTTCTGTGAAGGGCCAGAGAGCAAATATTTAGGTTTGGTGGACGTGAAGGTCTTTGTTTTAAGCACTCAAGTCTGCTGTTGCAACGTGGAAACAGCTGTAGACAATTACCTAAATAAGCACTGCTGTATTCCAATAAAATTGCGTAGACACTGAAATTTGAATTTCATGTAATTTCCATGTGTCATGAAATATTATTTTCATTCTTTAATTGTTAAAATGTAAAAATCTCCAGTGTTCAGTGAGGTGTTGTTGACTGTGGTCATCATTCCGGCCACTTGTTCATCCCACATTAAAAAAAAAAAAGGAAAAATCATCGTGTTTTTTTTTTTGTTTTGGCCGTACCCCACACAGCTTGTGGGAGGCTTGTGAGGTCTTAGTTCCCTGACCAGGGATTGATCCCGGTGCCGCAGCAGTGAAAGCGCAGAGTCCTAACTCCTGGACCGCCAGGGAACTCCCGGGAAAAATTCCTTGGCTTGAGGGTTACATGAACAAAAGCAAAGCCATAGTTTGTTGACGCTTGTTCTAGAACCCCAGGTCAGACAGGTGAGGAGTTCAAATCCTTTCTTTACCTGCTGTGGGACCCCAGGCAAACTTAAGTTTTGATGCCTCTGAAAGTCTCCATTTCCTCATCTGCATAATGGAGATATTATCTACCTTGAGAATTGGAAATAGTACTCAGCAGCGCTTAGTGAATAAGCAGGAACTCAATAAACAGGCCTTCCTTTTGCGACCAAGTTTCAGCCTGAAGTGAGCAGTTGATATGCAAGAATGAAGCAGCTTTCTCTCAGCTCTGAGGGCTTGTCAGTGTCACCAGGGTGACTATTTCCAGGGCTTGGGATACAGGTGTGTAAAAGAGTCAAACGTCGAAAGGCTAAGTGAGGACATCCTCCCTCAGGAGATTCTGTGGCTTTGGGATCCGCTGGTCCCACAGAGTTCAGCTAAGCCAGCTTTGAACTTGAATGGGAAGTGATCGCACCCACCTTCCCAGGAGGGGAAGCCTGCAGAAGCCGAAAGATGACACCCCCAAAGAGAAGCCCAGGGCACGGGCTCCATCGGCTTCGAGATGGGGTTCAAGGGCTAGGGGAGCGTGTGCTGCCAGCGCTTTGGCCACAGTCATGGTGGTAACTGTACCGTGTAAATGACATTTTCCACGGGGAGGTGGGCAGGGTGCCCCCTCCAAAAGCAAGGGAAATGAATCTTGGGGGAGAGTTGGGGGTCATTCGTGTAAACATTCCTTCCTTAGAGACTCTCCTTGGAGGGCTTTTTGTTTGTTTGAAGCAAATCTGGGAGGCTGTTGTTTCAAGAGAAGCCGCTTTTGTATCACTGTATGCGGTGGCCCCGCTGTCCACATCTGGCTGGGTAACCAGGCCCCTCACCCAAACCAGGGAGGCCTTCAGGTAGCTCCCCCCAGCCCACCCAGGGGCTTCACGGGTGCTGCCTGCCTCTGTGCCTCTACAGTGTGACTTTCATCTCTAAGAAAGAGCATCTCCTCCCTTTTGAGAGGTTGGGACCCTTGGTTGAGGCAGGCAGACCTCTCACTTCATCAGGAAAGGGTGGGAGATTGGTAGAATGAGCTCAGGAGGAGAGTCCTTTACAGCCAGAATTCCCTCTACTCAGAAATGAATGAACTCAGTTGACAGAACCAGGAACCTAGATCTGGTACTGATCTGGGCATTCCTGAACCCAGTGTGAATTCAACTCATGCTCCATAAGTCAAGATGTCACTCTCTGGGGAATCAGTGGGCCAGGGGTGAGGAGGTAGGGGGTGGCATGGGGGAGGGAATCAAGAAAGTGGCCTTGTTCATGTGATTAGCTGAAGGCGACCACTGCCAAGGAAAAGGTGGCAGCCTGTAGCACTAGGGACAGGAAATTCAAATGATGTTCATCTGGTAAACACCATAGTCCCTTCCAGGCCAAAATATGGGGTATGTCATAGGGAAGGGTCAGAGATGTCCCTACCTCCAAAGGAGAAAGGGCATTGGGGCCCCTGGGCACCAGACAGTGTGGCAGCAGCAGGAATCCAAGCAAGAGACCCTCATGGGGTGAGAAACGCCGGTCACGCCCCCAAGAAAGGTTTTCCAAGAAGACAGAAGAAATTCTTACTGCACCCGTACGACACCACAGACACAAATCTTTGAAAGGTAGTGCCATTTTATTTAGTGTTGTAGGAAATTTTAGGTTACTTCTTAAAAACAAAAGCAAAGAAATTCAAAATTCCCAAAGTAACAAAGCAGGAAATAAGAATTCTATAATCCAAAGATGCTGGGTGAACTTTCAGTCAGAGGGAGGAAGAGGTCAAGTTAGCAGCTCACATGATAGATACTGAGAAACCACAGGGTTGAGGTTGGTGTGGAGGTTAAGCTTAACTGGAGGTGAAGCTCTCCGCCCACCTAAGGCAACAGATCCTTCAGCCTTGAGGGACCATTAGTTAGCAGTTCTAAAAAAGAAGGGGCACAGGGAGGGAAGATCGTGCCTAATTTAACATCAGGTTGCCTTTGGCCTTCAATCCGGCAGGTGGCTGAGTGTCGTGGACCCTCCTCCCTCTGTGCCCTTCCGAGCCCCCACTGTTAGCAGAGCTGGAAACCATACACGTATCCCACTCACCATGCACGCACCCTCCACTCAGGGTCAACGCTGTTTGTGTGGCAAAGGACAGACTTTCCTGCTCCTCCATTCTGTTACCCGGGGAGGCCGACACACAGGAAATAAAAGGGTTGGGCAGGACATCTGTCAAAGGCCAAGGACCGAGATGATATGAAACACCTGGGCAAAGGGTTGACATTTTTTTCCAGACGCTGACCTCCAACTGAAGTTCATTGCAAGGTGTTTGGTATTTCATCGGATGCTTCCCTGAAGTACTGACTGGTCTTCCAGGGGGTCAGCCAGGCAAGGCCAAGAAAGAGCTGCTCCTGCTTCTGCAGAGCACGGCCTCCTCCTAGGGCCCATCAGTTTGGTGAGCATTTTCAGCAGCTAGAGGCTAATTCAGGCTCTCCTGGTATAGACGGCTGGGTGTAAGCCCTCAGACCCACACCGGCTGCAGGAGCTCCAGCCCTCCAGTCCACCTGCCCCTGTGAACAGCTCAGAGCAGGCTCCAGCTCTCCTAGCTGAGCTCTCCCTCACAGTAGAGTCCTCAAGGACAAGTGTTAAACAGTGACCTTGAGAGGTGCAGGAATGCTACCTGGGGATTTTTTTTCCCAGCAGTGGTAGAAACCAGACACCCTTGAAGTAGATTGTCCTTCATTCTCCAGAGTTCTCGAGTGGCATACAGAACAGAGGAATTTGCTCCTCCACCCGGACGTTCCTCTCAAACAGAGACTGGGTCCCATCCCCGAGGTCCTAGCAGCAGATCTTTCCACAACAACCAGCTCTCGGGAAGAACGCGGGTCTCCACAGCAGCTCTTCCGAGGAGAAACCACTCAGCGCTCCCGCCACCCAGTGCATGTGGGTTATCACCGTCAAAGTACATTGACATCAAGTAAAAAACATTGCAGAACAAATATGTACACGTGCATCTGCAGAGTTCAAGCGAATATCCAGTTCTCTTTATAGGGATGTACATAAATCTCATAGCACTACAAAAATACAAGTCATCTGAGAAGTTTACAGTGGTCCCCAGTACTGTAGGAGGGTATTAAATAAAAGAGCCATCGATAATTAAAAGCAAATTAGCTAAATCAAGTTACAGTATGATCCTTCAGATTAAAGTGCTCTGATATTAACTAACGCGGCAGCAAACGTGATCCTGAAAAGGGATTCCACTGCCAATCATCTTGCCTCAACTTCAATATAACAAGAATGAACATAGAAGACAGTTCCATTTAATAACCGCTCTCATCTCAACCCCTGCCCACCCACTTGGCCTGTGACATTCTTCCCCCAGGAGAGATGATGGGATTTGATGAGATTCTGTCACAACTGGGAGAATAAAATGAGTAATACGGAAAACATTCCAATTCCAATATCAGGTTACTAACAACGAAATTACCTGAAGACTCTGAACTGGTGCTATTAGTTGAGAAGGGGGCAAGTGTCCTAGTTCAAAAAAAAAAAAAAAGTATGTTAATCTAGTTTTAAAAAAACCGCCATCTAAAAATAGGTATCATCTTGCTCTTTGCAATTTTATAACAAGGGGTGGGGGAGGGTAATGCCAACAAGAGCTGCCAAGGGAACCAGGGAGCCGAGCGATGGCACATGGGAGAGGGCCAGTGGATGCCACTGCAGTTGCTCCGTACCTGGTGGGACTGTTTTAGCAAGTGCTTGGGTCACCCGATCCCTAATCAAGGCACTGACTCGGTCACTCCAGCCAGCAGGGACCCTGCGATCACAAGAGGAGGGATTTTGACCAACTGCCCCAGTGCAAAGTGATTCTAGTTCCCCTGGTCTACTTTCCGTACCTCCACACACAGCCCCTCTTGGTTGATAAAGAGCACACTTGAAGGCTACACAGTAGTGGAGGCTGATGTCTGCAAAAGGCAGCTTGTTCCAAATCTCAGAGGCACACTCGGAGGCGCACCCTAAGCTCCTCTGCTCCAGTCGAAAACAAAAGACCAAGTCCGAGGAGCTGGGTAGGTTTACATAGTATCAAAACTTAGCATCTGCAGCCAAAACGCCACAACTGAGCTACTCAAAAGCCAAGAAAGTATGTGCAGCACCGCACCAATTGCCTGGTCCTTGTCATCTCACCCTAAGCTTTAATGACTAGGGGAGACGTACTTTAAAATCTCAATATTAAAGAAAGAAAACCCCAATGTTAAAAATACATTATTACCCCCAGCGCCATCTGAACCTCTCGGCCAGGATCAGATCTAATGACCACGTCTCGGGTCAGGCATAAAATATTTACAACTTGGTTAAAGGCACAGTGGCATTTGAAAATAAAACCCTGGGAATGTCCAATAAAAGATTCATTGTAATAATTAACCTGGCTTCTGTGGGTGGGATTGACTCTTGCCAGATAACGCGCAAGGGAGATGGCGATTTGGAGCCCGGACCCTGGCTCTCAGGCACACCGAGTCCTCGGCCTTGGGAGCAGGCGGAAACAAACTCACACGAAAGTCTCAGTGCCGGAGGCAAGCGATTCACATCTTTCCTGCTTTTCTGCCGACCTGAGAGGGAACCCGGAGGATGCTGGGGGTCTCTTCCATGACCCTGACCAGCAGGTTGTCGATGTAGTCTTCCAGCTGGCGCACCTGACACTCCTTCTTGCTTATCGCTTCCTTCTGTTTGAGGACCAGCTGGATTAGCTCGTCGTGGGTCAGCTGTGCATAAGCAAACTCGGGTTCCGAGGGCTTGTATTTCTTTGGAGAGGGGAGGCGGGGGGAGAAAAGTGATAAAGTCAGTCAAGGAGTCAAACGTCTTAAAGAAGTACAAAAGAGGTAGCTTTTAGTGACTGAGTCTGTGATCTGAGTCTCCTGGGAATTCGTCTTTGATTTCGGTGGAAAACTGATGACGGATGAACTTTTCTGTGAAAGGGCCAAAGAGTTAGTATATCAGGCTGTGCAGGCCACAGGTGGCCTTGGCTGCATGTTCGTCTTTGTGGTTTGGTTTGGTTTTTTGTTTTATGACCTATTAAAAATGTACAAACCGTACCCAGCTCACAGGCTGCAGACCCCCGGACTAGACTCTGGGCTTGGGGTTTAGAGATGTCATGACTGGTGGTGGCCTGTGAACCCTGGAGCTGGCACAACCAGATATCCAAGTGGAGCTGAGCGCCAAGCTAACGTGACCTGTGAAGAAACCCTAGTGGCAGACGGTGCAGGAGGCGACACTGTCCTCCCAAGACAACACGTGGCCGTCCATCCCAGAAGGCCTGCTACTGCCTCGGCTGTGCTCAGGAGATCTGGTGATTAGGAGGGTGCACTGGGAGACCCCACTGTAAGTCATTCCCCAAAACTATGCAGAGTCAAAGCCAAGGGCCACCATCACAGCCATCGACGGCGCCCCCTCTGGGCACAGTGGCTGAGCGGCCCCGTCCTGACCAGAGCGGGGGCCCCGCGGAGTTACATTTACAATCTGGGATGACTCATGGCTGACTGCAAACTGCCCAGGCCCCAGCCACGAGGAAACACAAGATAAGGATTACATAAAGCAACACGCTGTACCAAGTCTCCGGTGAGACGGGAAAAAACCCCAAAGCTAACTTTTCCTGAAATCTGTGGCTCAGATTCATAAGTTTAAAGAGACGAGGTCATGGGGCAACCTCAAGACAGTTTTGCCAGTGGAACTCTGAGGTAATCACGGCTTCACTGTCGTGAGGGTCTAACGGTTTCACCGAGGAAGGCTCAGAACCACTTGCTTCAAGCAGCAGCTACGTCAAGAGCAGGGTCAACCCTGACACGACACAAGAGAAGGCCCTGTTCAGTGCAGTGACGCAAGCTGCCTGCACACTGGCCAGAATCGGCCAGAATCCTGAAAGAAACCCCGTCCGTCTTGTCCTGGCTACAAAGAACAACACGATGATGGCAACACTAGCTTAGAAATGTGCCTGACACTTTCAAATAGGGTGTGTCTGTTTACATATCCTATCAAGGAAAAAAGTAGTCTTTGTAAACAACAGCCAAGAATACATCCTCGAGGGGTGTTAGATTATACCTCTGTCACAGAAGGATTATATTTATTCAAAAATATTGATTACATAAGATGCTCTGCAAGAGAGTTTGGGAGATAGAAAGAAGCAGCAGCTGACACCTGGAGGGAAGGGCAGGCAGGTGCTCCTCGAGAGGAGGGGCCAGGTCCCCACAGTGTCTGACACACCTGGGGCTTCACCTGAGTGTCGGGGTCCAGAGAGATATGACATGCTCCAGCTGCTGAACAAACAAGAGACCATTGCTACATGGGTGATCAGGACAAGCTTCAAAGATGGAGTAACCTCTGAACCAGACCCTGGAGATGAATTAAAATTAATTTCCCCCCCAAATAACAGGATTTTGGTTTGAATTATAAAAGGAATATTTACTTATCATAGAAAATCTCAAATCCAGAAGAGGGAAAAAATTATTACCCATAACTCCAACACCTAACACTGGGGTCTCTTTCTTTCTTATTCTTCCTGTTTTTTTGTTTTGTTTTGTTTTGTGGGGTTTTGTTGTTGTTGCTTTTTATTTGGTTTGGTTTATTTGTTTTTGTTTATTTGTTTGTCACACTGCACGGCTTGTGGGATCTTAGTTCCCTGACCAGGGATTGAACCCGGGGCCCCGGCAATGAAACTGTCAAGTCCTAATCACTGGACCGCCAGGGAATTCCCTTCCTGGGTTTTCTTTATGATATGTTTTACAACTTTAGCATCATACAAAATCCAGTTTTATAGCTTTTGAAAATCATTATTTTGTGAGCATTTTCCCATCATTAAACTTTAGAAAAATTGCTTTTTAAATGGATTTTCTTTGTTTGTTTAATTTTATTTCTTTATTTCTTTATTTTATTTTTGGCTGTGTTGGGTCTGCGTTGTTGCGCACGGGCTTTCTCTAGTTGCGGCGAGCGGGGGCTACTTTTTGTTGCGGTGCGTGGGCTTCTCATTGTGGTGGCTTCTCTTGTTGTGGAGCACGGGCTCTAGGCACGCAGGCTCAGTAGTTGTGGCTCGCGGGCCCTAGAGCGCAGGCTCAGTAATTGTGGCGCGGGGGCTTAGTTGCTCTGCGGACCAATCTTCCCGGACCAGGGCTCGAACCCGTGTCGCCTACATTGGCAGGCAGATTCTTAACCACTGCGCCACCAGGGAAGTCCTAAGTGGATGTTTTAAATTTCATTATATTTTAACCATCTCTCTGTTGCTGGATATTTAGGTTGGTTTCAATTTTCACAGTTATGTAATAACATTTATTTAAATGCGTGACCATAAATCTTTGGTCACATCCCTAAATGTTTCCTTAAGACAAATGCATAGAACTGAAGAGGCGTGCGCACTTAAGGTACTTCCTACAAACTGTCAAACAGCTCTTCGATTTGGATTCTGTAACCTAAAGAGGAAACTATGCAGGACTTTGAAATCATTAGAAGTTCCTATTCATGTGATGACTAAAAAAATTAAAAAGCAATCCAGCAATTACAGAAAGTGAGTAATGGCCATGGAGAGGAAGAGGTGCAAAGAAAATACCCATTAATTCAAGAAACAATAGTGCCCAGTGTCACACATTTCCTTCCAGGATTTTTTCATTGGATTTTTCCCGCATAGCTGTACCAATAATGACGTACATTCAGATTTGTATCCAACTGTTCCCATACAATATGACAGATGATTTTTGGATCTAGTTGGCTGTATTATTTTTAAATGGAAGTGTGGAAGGCACCTGAATAAATAATACATTCCTAGTTTTAATCATCTATAAAAGATGGCGGCCCTAAAACAATAACAACAACAACAAAAAAAGCCATTGTAGTAATGATTCAGCTGGCTTTTCCTAGCAATTTCTTTTCCTAGCCTCTCTCTCACTTTGCAACATTCCAAAGCATAATTATTTTTATAAGCACTGTTTATGCCTTAGTACAAAGCGTCTATTCTGCGGTCGGCCAATAGCCGTCTCCAGGAACCTTTCCATGTTTACTCAGAGTAGTTACCAGGTATGGTCCAGGACCAACAGCTTTGTTGCATTCAGGCAGGGGGGCAGCAGCGGAACTTACAAATCATGACTAGAATAAGCAGCCATTGCCTTTGTTTTAAGGCAAGTTACTCTCAGTCAGGGCCCGGAGATAAGCCCCTGATTAAATGAGCTTTGAAGAGTAAACATTAAACAAATGGGACCTAATGAAACTTAAAAGCTTTTGCACACCAAAGGAAACCATAAACAAGACCAAAAGACAACCCTCAGAATGGGAGAAAATATTTGCCAATGAAGCAACTGACAAAGGATTAATCTCCAAAATTTACAAGCAGCGCATGCAGCTCAATATCAAAAAAACAAACAACCCAATCCAAAAATGGGCAGAAGACCTAAATAGACATTTCTCCAAAGAAGATATACAGATTGCCAACAAACACATGAAAGAATGCTCAACATCATTAATCATTAGAGAAATGCAAATCAAAACTACAATGAGATATCATCTCACACTGGTCAGAATGGCCATCATCAAAAAATCTAGAAACAATAAATGCTGGAGAGGGTGTGGAGAAAAGGGAACACTCTTGCACTGTTGGTGGGAATGTAAATTGATACAGCCACTATGGAGGACAGTATGGAGGTCCTTTAGAAAACTAAAATAGAACTACCATATGACCCAGCAATCCCACTACTGGGCATATACCCTGAGAAAACCATAATTCAAAGAGAGTCACGTACCAAAATGTTCATTGCAGCTCTATTTACAACAGCCAGGGCATGGAAGCAACCTAAATGTCCATCATCGGATGAATGGATAAAGAAGATGTGGCACATATATACAATGGAATATTACTCAGCCATAAAAAGAAACGAAATTGAGTTATTTGTAGTGAGATGGATGGACCTAGAGTCTGTCATACAGAGTGAAGTAAGTCAGAAAAAAAAAGAAATGCCGTATGCTAACACATATATATGGAATCTAAGAAAAAAAAAAAAAAGGTCATGAAGAACCTAGGGGCAAGACGGGAATAAAGACGCAGACCTACTAGAGAATGGACTTCAGGACACAGGGAGGGGGAAGGGTAAGCTGTGACAAAGTGAGAGAGTGGCATGGACATATATACACTACCAAACGTAAAATAGATAGCTAGTGGGAAGCATCCGCATAGCACAGGGAGATCAGCTTGGTGCTTTGTGACCACCTAGAGCGGTGGGATAGGGAGGGTGGGAGGGAGGGAGACGCAAGAGGGAAGAGATATGGGAACATATGTATATGTATAACTGATTCATTTTGTTATAAAGCAGAAACTAACACACCATTGTAAAGCAATTATACTCCAATAAAGATGTTAAAAAAAAAAAAAAAAAAGAGTAAGCAGAATGGGAACCAAGGGTCTTGCTCACTTCCCGAAAGCTAGGTGTTTGCTTCTCTTCGGAGCCAAGCTGCATGCCACAGTAAACGGAAAGGGGACGGGGCGAGGGGGGTGCTAAATGACTCTAGTTTTCGTGATGGTCCCTTCCATGCTGTTCTTTTGCCCAGTTTCCCGGTAAATATCATTAACTCCAAGAGGACAAGTGCTGCCCCTTCTACACAACCACAGAAGCCAGCCAGGCTGAGCTGGCGAAGTTAGGGTCCACCTTTAGGCTTTGGGCTAAAGCACCGTAGGTACACAGTTCTGGCTACAGCTGATCATTTTGAGAATGATGCTTAACAGTGATGCCCCGTCAGCATGGACAACAGGGAAGAGAAGGCAAGACGGCCGGAAGATGCTAACTTGTTTTCAGCAGCAGGTCGTTATTACTACTCAGTCTCTCGACCCCAAAATCTCCAGCTTTGAGTGTACCTTCAGCGCAGCCCCTGGAGGCAAAGGGGCAACAGAGCCGTAGGTATCAGCCACCGCCTGGCACTTGCAAAACGCTTGCAGGAGTGAAGGAGACGTGAGCAAAAGTTTTATTTTAAAAACACAAAAACTATTTGACGTCCTGGAGTCCCTGGGACCGTAAAATCTATGACTGAATGTAACTTCTAGATGCTTGCAGTAAAACAGAAATAAAGTTTATGTCTCCCAACTGCGATCCCCAGCGGTGGGTTAGGAAATTCCTGTCCACGTGTCTGAAACATAACACATCTGAATCCCTCTGATTTTAGAATCAGAAAGGGCAGGATGAGGAGACTCTCCAGCAGAGATCATCTGGGGGGATTGGTTTTGGTTTTAAGGGGAGGAGCTGGGTTTTTTTAGTGTTAGCCACTCAAGCTTTTTAAAGAGCAGAGATCTTCTCATCCAGCAATAGTCTTCCTGGGAATTTAGCTTACGGAAATCACCTGCAAGAAGGGACAAGTTCTATGCGAGAAATTATTGACGACAGTGTTATTCATATTGAAAAAATAGAAAACAAGCTAAATATCCACTAACCGGGGAGTGAGTAAGTAAAGACTGGCATAACCGTTTCAAAGAATAATTAAGTAGCAACATGCAAAAGTGTTTACGATATGATACTAAGTGAAAAAGAGGATTTCAGAGTGTTTCCACGCAGGTGATGGAGCTGGAGAACGATCATTTTGCTACCACCACGTTCGTCAGTGGAAACTGAGGCCTGCAAAAGGCTGATAAGGGGCAGGAGGCTTACACGGTCTGAAATGAACTCCCCACACATTTCTCACTAACTGTAAAGGGGAAAACTAGCAACTTTGCACTGGAGAGCCCAGTGGACACCACCTAACCTAAGTGATCATCAGAGTTAACACCCCACTAACAGCACAGGCTGGTGTCACGGGCTCTTTACACAACGCACTGGAAAGGGCACGTTATCCCTCTAGTTAATTCCTGCCAAGAATGCCCAGCCTCTACCAAACCGCAGGGAGACATCAGACAAATCCAAACTGAGGAAAGTCCTACCAAACGACTGACTGAAACTCTGAAAAAGGTCAATGTCTTGAAAGACAAAAGAGGCCAAGGAACTATGCCAGAATAAGGGAGACTCCCGAGACGAGGCACTGAGTGACCCTGGACCGGAGAACAGACAGACAAGAAAGGGCACTACTGGGAAAACTGGTGAAGGTGAAATACGGACCGCAGATGAGAAAGTAACGAGGCATCCATGTTCAATTTCTTCATTTTGATAAACGCCTTCATTCTTAGGAATTACGCACTTAAGTATTTAGGGGTAAAAGGAGCATGACGTGTGCAGCTTACTCTCAAATAATTCAGAAAAAAATATATACGTAGCTACAAAGAGAGAACGGAGTAGGAGAGGGTGAGGGTGACAAAGCAAATCTGGTGAAATGTCAACGGTTGGTGAATTGGGATGAAAGTATACAGGAGCTCTTTGTGCTATTCTTGCAACTTTTTTAAAGTTTGAAATTACTTCAGAATAAAGTTACAAAAAAGTCTATCTGCGCAATGATGACAACTGCGAGAATTTTATATTCTTGCCAAAAGATAAGAAAGGACACGTGGGAAAAATGAGAATATCTGATTTGCATGGGCTGGAGGGTGGGTGACATTTTCTTTTCATTAAAAAGAGTACTGGTGTCAATCATGTTGCTTGACACACAACAAAATTCAACGACAGCCCAAGAACTATGAGGGGAAAAGTAAGTATCCCATGGAAAGTGTAGGGGCTTCCAAAGATCATCCAAAGACTGAGACGTGTGGTTAAGTCACCCCTGGCGTTACTTGCTGCCCCGGGAGATGTATGTCATGGTGACTCTGACAGCGGGTTTTCTAGATGCCTAACTAACCTGCCTCCTTCTGGAGAAGACATACCTTCATCATGGCTTCGTTGACCAAGTTCTCACTGATGACGGTGGCAGTTCCCGAGCTGGAGAGAGCGACCTTGGTGGCTGCCGCGTTCATCGGCTTCACGGGATGAAGTCTAAAGAGAAGGTGGAAAGGACACTTAGCTGTTTCCTTAGACGCTTACGTCACGGCAGAACCGGAGGAACTGAGGGACTGCCTCTCTCAGACGTGGCCGCCAATGAGAGAGGTGACGGGGGAGTGGGGGGGGGACATGCGTGCTCACACCTGCTGTCCCACACGTGCCAACGTGTGGAAAAGGAAAGGAAAGCAGTCAGCGCGAGGAAGCCACGCACAAGCCAACAAGGCACCACTTCCGGCCACGTGTCCTGACCTTCTCACAGGACCCTTGGCCTCGTTATCAACGTCAGGAGAACATTAAAGACGGTCTCCTATTCTCAGAGGCAGCTGCAGCCTAGGACTCCACTGTGGGAGTCCCCGCAGAGCCCTCTGCGCCCCAAGAGGGAGGAAAGGGCTCAGAACAAACAGGCCAGCTTCCCATCGGGCGCTGCTTAAAGTAAGCTGTCCGCACTGCTGGGTTCTACTGCTGCATCTCAGCTGGTCTCCGAGACTAGGAAATAAGATACGGCTCCCGGTGTTTCTCTGCAAGGACAGCTCCAAATCAGACCGTGCAGAACAATTCCGAATCTATCTCTGAGGACCGCTGCTACTCTGTTCTTGCTACAAACACAGGGGTGCCTGCGCTGCTCCCGGCCCAGGACACAGCCCTTCCGGCAACACAGGCGGACGCACCGTCAGAACAGCTGTGTGGTGAGCAAGCCCTGGCGTCTGGAGACAAGAAGCAGAGGGGGCACGGCTTACACACACGAGGACAGTCGTCCCCCGGCTCTCACCTGTGCTTGGCCGACCCGCTTCCAGCGCTTGGCTGAGCCGAGACTGGCTGTGTGTCTGAGGGTGAGACCCAGGCCTGAAGAAGTGGCTTCCTCTTGCCAGAATTTTCCACTTTACCCGCGGAGCCCTCGACTGCTGCTTTTTTTTGAGATTCTGCTGTACTGGTGTGGTGGGTGTCAGAGCGTGCAGAGGTGGGAAAAGAGCGTGTGGCAGGAAAGGGCTCAGAAAAGGGGGGGGTGGACACAAGGGAATCCAGGGCTGCGGCTGGAGGCTGACCCGGCCTCCCATCTCC